>NC_090931.1:653249348-653568348 GCF_040938575.1 Ambystoma mexicanum | reverse complement strand
GGGCCCAGGTGGTGGATGGCTCACCTGCTGGAGACATTGCCCGCACGTATTAAATTTAGCTTGGCCTCAGAAACCATTTTTTGTCTGCTAAAGATGGTGTGAGCTCAGCGCGCTGTAGCGCGGCCCCCACCTTCGGAAAGTGTGTCCTCCCTGTCTCCGCAGCACCATGGTAGATCCGCTGCAAGCCCGTTCCCACGAACAAGACGGGCATGATCTAGCGTAATACATTAACATTGTAACAGTTCACCTTCCGCAGTGTATCACTGCTCCCACAATGACCCGGTCAGCAAGGCCTGGGCGATGGGAAGATCTGTAGAATGGTCATCTGCTGAAAGCAGACAGGTACCCAAATATGAATGTAAGAAACCACTTTTAACACATGTATCCTCTCCATACAACCACTCTTACTAAAGAAACCTGTGAAATTGTGTAATTATCGTACATGTCACCAGCCGTGAAGGACCCACACCCCTGCAAGGGTGTGCAAATGATAGGCATTTCCGGGGGATTATTCTTCATAAGTATCATTGAAAGCCCCACGCCCCGCGATTCCGCGCCACAACTGAACTTATGCTGCTAGGGTACACAAGAAAACGAATGTAACCATACCAAGGGCACATGTGAAGAGTGTGCGAGATGCACTCGTCACACGTGTATGTCTAAACCCCTCATGTGCCACCTCCGCCACGTACAGTGGCGGGTTACCTTCTATGTACTCCACCAACCCTAATACTACCTCACTTATTGCAAATGTATATGCATATAACTAAATACTGTAGTTGTTAAAACAGTGTATGAATAAGGTGCTCAGACTGGGTATAAACGAGACACATCCAGCAAAGTTTAGATGCATGTTTCAAAATGATTTGAATAAGTATTATAGAGTGTTCAAATGTTTGTGATGTTTTTACCTAAAATCGGCAACACACGAGGGAGATACCTTTGTGAAATACGTGCAAGGCCATTCCCCCTCCCACCCTGCGAAGGCTGCCAAGACATGAGAGCAGAGGCCCGCGCTGCGCTACTCCGCCTCCCCCAACCAGACTGGAGCCGCTTCAAAGATTTGTAGCCCCCTCTGCAGCACCCAAGGCCATGGCCCGCCACCTGCATTATTTACAGCACAGCAGTAAACCTCTGCCTGAACACACACTTCCAAAGGCGTCCCCTTGTAAACCCCATAACCCACCGGATCAGCTTAGACCTATGGCCCTGTGCAATCAGGACACCCAACACTTTGACAACACACTGCGGAACATCTATAACAACTTCTAACAAGACAGAAAGACCTGTGCCGCCCGTCCCAGGCCCTGAAGCTTAGCACCTCGACCTATGGCCCCGGTCAACAGGACACTGGTAACCATGTCCTGACGTATTACCGCCAGACCCCTCACAAGGTACATTCCTCCTGTGTTGCATTAACCTGTAGAATAACCTATTGGAAGATTTACTAAAGAAGATAATGTTGAAATGACTGAATGACTGCGGTGTGCATGGCCTAGGGCAAATAAGTCAGGAAAAGACATTCATCTCTGACACTGGCCGCGATGGCACAACACCACCGCCCGGATAAACTCAACCAACCTGCCAGGCCCAGCCCAACCCACGAGGATGACCAGTGACGTCTTCCAGCCAAAGCCAACCGCATCACAGCAGCACCTATAGTTAGTCATCGCCACCCAATCCCATCGAACTTGTGCCCCCTATAGTGTGTAGGTTCTTATGACGTTTTTTGTAAATATATACGCCTGTCTTTGCTATTGTCAGACAGAGCGCTCTCGGAGTTTGCAGAGTTCTTTGCATGCCATATTCTCATTGATAAACTCCCATTTAAGCTCACCCGCACTCTGTCTTGGCCTTATTGCCGATTTGGGAGAGTCCTTCATTGTCTCTCATTGCGGGGAGGATCGTGCTGGCTGGGGACGCTTGCCTTCACTCACTGAACTAAACCCAGATATCAACCATGCAGCTCATTGTAGGAACAGCCCAGAACCCATCCCAGGGCACATTCCAAGCCTGACTTGAGCCAACCGCAGAGACCAGCTCAGGCTGCAGACCTGAGCAGGAAGAAGCCATATCTAGACACAACCTGCCTAGAAGCTGCCCATAGCTCCTGGATCCCTGCCCAGTTCATAGCCCTGAAACGAGTTTAGAGATGGCATCTTAGACAGAGCCCAGAACCCGGCCATCCCAGAGTCCAGCCCAGAACCCAACAGTCTCAGAGGCCAGCCAAGCAATAATCCCATCTTTACACACGTCTTACCCAGGTCGGAGCATTAAACTAACCAGCACTAAGCAGAGTCTAATCCAGTGTATAACCAAGAGCTGCACAGAATCCTGCATCAAGACCCATCCTTTCCAGAAAACAACTCTGCATTACCCCAGTCTGTAAAGAGTCCATTTATGCCAAGAACCTAGCCCTCCTAGAGCGCAAAGTCCAGAGTCCATCCACAGGACTCCAGAGCACAGCAAGGGGGACCTGATAACGTATTTACCTATAGCCCACCCAGGTTTAAAAAACCAACACCATGCTCACAACTCCGGCTAGCATCCAAGTGGCCAGCCCTAGTATCATATTTGCCTGGAGGTTACTGAAGGCCAGAGTCCAATTCAGCTTGTAACCTAAACCTGCTCAGAGTTCAGTCTAAAGCTCAGCTGTGCTAAGAGGATAGTCTTGCTTGGACCCAGTTTGCTAAGATGTCAGGCCAGCCCAAAGCCTAGAAGAATGCCAAGCCAGATAACAAAACAATGTGGAACCCGAACAATCAGACCAGTTTGCAGTTCAGACAAGAGCTCAGTCCAGACCAAAGCACTACCCCATAACCCAACACAGCTGATTCAGCATGTATTCAGAATTATACCAATTCCATTTAATGTGTAGCAAACACCTACAAAATAGTGCATTTTTACAAAATTAATTACAATGTTTTAAGATATTAAAACAATAAAATGCATGTTGCCTAAAATGAATCACTAAGCAGATCCAAAGATTAAAACCAGTTGCAGCATAAACTGACACAGCAAGACAATTTTATCACACATCGGGAAGGGACGGGAGGATAGCTCGGGGGCAACGCATTTATCTTGGAAGCAAGACAACACATCGCAACATAGGGTTGAATCACGGGTCTTGCGTTTAGAAACAGATCTTTGGTATTAAGCGTGTTATAAAAATAACAATTATAACAACTATAATCAATAGTCAGCATTAAATTAGTATAGTATGTGATCAATATATTCATATTTTGTTTTTATTTTATTTTTTTCATTTGTTACACCCCCCAGACCCTGGGGTATCACGGCGTGGTTACAGACAGCTTTGATAATTATCAAACAATTGTACAGATTTGCATGAAGTTATTACAGCAAGAAGAATAATATACAGTTAGCGCAGAAACATTATTTACATTTGGATCTGGTGTACTTGGTTCTAATATTGGTTAAATAACCAAGTTTTTAGCAGCTTCTTAAAGTCAGGGAGCGATGTCTCTTTTTATAATGATAGGGAGCGAGTTCCAGTGATTAGGTGAAAAGACCTGACAGCTGCTGTCCCCCGCTCTGGAGTTTTTATACCGGGGAGTCACTAGTAGTAAATTGTCGTTAGATCTGGGAGTTCTGGTATGTTCTTTTTTCTGAAGGGCATGGTTGAGGTAGATCAGGGCTTTTTTAGCGAGACATTTGTGTGCGATACAGAGAGTTTTGAAGATAAGTCTGGCTTTGATAGGTAGCCACTGGACTTCCTTTCTTGTCTTGGTGATATGCTCATACTTTTTGTATCCCTAGTGCTACTGTTATCCTTAACAGTCCTTCAAAAATTTCGTATTGAGTATATCACTGCCACACAAAGTGCAAGTGAAACAACTCAATGATACGAAAATGGTTGACAGGTTAAAATGCTCATGGGCCTCACAGATAGACAAACATTACAGTTAATAAAAATACTGAGTGGTTCATTCACTGCTGATCTGGCAGCTTATTCTTGCTATTGCCAGTGCTTTGCAGAGTGGTCAGAAGATCCCCTTATCCGAGACTAAAAGCAAAGATTCTCTGACAGAGTACACAGATTGAACCCTGGAGGAGAAAGTGAAGTGGTTTACCTCATGGCAGTGTAGATTTTGTGAAACCGCAAAAAACGAAGCAGAAAGTTTTTTGATGTCATCAGGTGAGTAGAGGCATGACTATTTGCAGAAATCCTTTCCTGCCCAAAAGTCCCATAAATTTAAAGTGCAAAAGATTAAACTGAAAGCGGGGAATGAGATTTTGCTGGGAAAGCAAAGTAACCCAGAGCACCAGCATTATCAACAATGCATGAATTGGTTAGAAGGCTTGATAAAGGTACAGTTACCATTGAAAAAAAGCATGGACCATATACCTTTTTTGGATTTGGACATAAAGATATGTGATGGAACATTAGGGGTAGGCTTGTATCGAAAATTGACAGAACGTTATACCATTTTGCACTAAGACAGTGACCATCCGAAATCACTGCATACACTTGCCTTGACCTTTGGTCAAGTGTAAGTGCAGACATTTAATATATTATGTTGGTTTGGTTTACGTGTTCAAGGAGAAAAGAGTTTAAGAAAGTATTACAGTCCTTTTCAAAACTGTACATCTTTTTTCTGTTTAGAAATGGATACAGCGGTCCTGAAGAAAACAGTTGTTGAAATTAGGGTGAAGGAAAAGTATTAAACCCTTTGGGAAAGCGCACTTTTGGAAGACAGTGTTGCATCCACCTCGCCTAGTAGACTTTGGCTGTGGTCCATTATTGATGATGGTTGTTTCACATCAATGAGTATTTTTTTGACTTATAGATTTTGCTCTCAAGATTTTCAAACGTTTGAAGATCTTTATGTATTAGTAATACACTGAATGGATTCCATCACACATACACAGGGTCGGATTGTAGTGCAATACATGAGTAGAACTTTGCACATTTCACATTGTACTTTATGACATTTTACCTGTATGAATATTGTGATGAATTCTCATTGATGAAATGGTTTGAATTTTGTGTCTTTTGTTAGGTGTATGGCCAGCACTCCAATTAGCCAGCGATGGCAGCTTTCAAAGATCTAATGATTAATTAAATAAATAATTGTTATGTGAAATCATCAGATTCATCCTCACTCCATCCATTCAGTATTGTGGCTTCATGTGTAGATCATTTTTTATTAGGAGCGGAACACAGATGGCATCTCTGTATTATCAGAAATAAAAGTGTGCATGTTTCAAGAGTGTGAGCTTGGTGTCCGGGTATTATCCATAAAAAGGTAATCTCACTCATTGCGTATCTTTTGCATCAATCATCTGATGACCCAGCCATTTTTGGGTCAAATTGTACAGGGGTGATGGCCACCAACAACTTCTGAAATACAGCAAAACATACAGCCTACTCTTCATGACTACCTGTTTGGTTTCGTTCCTAGAGGGATTAGAATTGTTAAACCAAAGAACTATTGTTGAAGAACGTGGAGTCAAATAACCTGGTTCGTGACCACAAGTAGGACTAAATCTGCCCTACTTGTGAGGGTTGGGCTTTTGCAGTCGCTTGATAATGGGATCCACTGTTCTCATCCTCCAGGCCCCTGCTGCAGCATTCGATAAAGTGAAGCACACCACAAAGCATACCCACATGAGACCAGTTTGGCATAAACAGTATTGCACTCCATTAGCTGGACTATTTCCTCCCTAACAGGAAGTTGTAATTCAGGTGAGAATCCCCTCCGGTCTCAGCTTTCTGTCTTTGACCGTCGTGTTGCCCAGGATTCATTTTTCTCACTTGGCTCTTTAATGATACTCACTGACCTAATCACTCCTTTCTCCTTTGCTTTCCAAACCTACTCGGAGTACACCCAGATTGCCTTTAGATTGGGTGGCTCTTCTGCAGACTCTGCAATGATCACATCCTGTCTCTTGTATACCAACGATTGGATGATCGACAGAAGTGTGTCTCGAAAATCAATATTGGTTACTTTGGCTCATTTGTCCCTTCTTCCTCGAGTTTCCTTTTGTCTAAAACCAGGAGTAATCCTCCCCTGGTTTTGAGAGCAAAAAATATAGATATCACCTTCATGGGTTATTCCCCTTTGTCCGACAAATGACATTCCTATGGGATTACACAAGCATAGATGACTGATAACTTTGTTCTCTCCTGCTTACGCTCTAATGCCAAGAGCCTTTGCTTGGGTTTAACCTACAGCCTTATGCACCAGATGTAAGTCATCCAGAACAAGAAAGCGAGGCTTACCTTGGTGACCACATCAAACCAGCCCTCACATCACTTCATCCGTTACCCGCTGACAGATGCCTCCCTTTTTAAAGCACTTCCTAGCGGAGAATCGGCCCAGCCAACATAAAACAAAAACGCATGTACTGTCCTACCAAGCTCCTACAACTCGCTGGCTCTTTTTAAGTTGTTCCATCCTGCACTAGGAATATTGTGGGCAGACTACGGAGCTCTGCGATATTGGCTCCATCGAATGAGCTCGGTGGGAGAAGGAAGGAACAAATAAACAATGAAGTTAAAACACAGTTGGGGCAAGTTGACGGATAGATTTTTGATAGCTTGGGTGCATGCCGATCCAGCCAAAGTAGGTCATAGATAAGGATTGCAGAAACTATGCATTCCAAGGTGTCTGTAGGACAAGGGAACATGTACGTGAGGGCTGTTTCAGAAATGAATAAAAAGGTAACTGTATGGCTGTGTGCTGCACTAGAGTTGGAGTTAAGTGGGCCCTTTAATCAGGTCTGCTTTTATTGACTGGAAATAAGTTTAATTTCTTCAACAAAGAGTAATTCTGGGACTGGCAAGTCATGAATAAATTGAAAGAAACGAAAATGCAGCTGGACAAAAACAGGAAAAAGTGGAGCGGGATCAGGTGGTCCGGCACCCTTTTGTGTGACATGTTCTAGTGATGTAATTAGGTCTTTGGCTCAAGTGGTCTGCTATATTTTGTTTTTAAAGTGTTTCGAGGCAAGCCATCCTTTGAGAGACAACATTCGTCATAAAAAAAGAAGTGTCTTAGGTACTTTTTCGCAAGGAGTTTTAGCAACAGTCAAAATCGGTGCCACAAGTTGAGATTGCAGCCGGATGTACCTGCGCCCCTGAGGCTTTCTTCAATTAAGTGCTGCCACAGATAACAGGCCTCAGGAACAGACGCTACAGCAGCTCGAGCACACCCAACCTCCCGCTTCACACAACATTAAAACATTTAAACCTCCTCTCTTCACGTGATCTCCCACAATCCACTAGCAATTTCTGCACGTAGCCAGATCACAGAAGGTATCCTCTCGGTATGGATACCCTACTGTTACCTATGATGTGACCAGAGATATGACCTCATTTTCCAATTGTAAGCCAGAGGATGACTCTTGGCTCATGTAGGCATAAATTCACTATAGCCGAGTTTAGCGAAAGCAACAACTCCCTTGCTCCAAAGAGTTATTTACATTCAGGTTCCATCTGTAATGACAGAAGCTCAAGGAGTACCGTGCTTTTTTTGAAAATTAATGCAGTCTGTTTTCAGCCACTTAAAAAAAAGAACACCTCTATATTTACTTAACTGGGTGACTTCAGAGACGTGTGCAAAAAGTTGCTCGCTTGTCTCCACATTTCCTGGAATCTAATTTCTTGTTAGTGAAAAGAACTGAACGTCTGGTAAGCCAGTTTGTTTTTTTAGTACAAATGAATGCTTATTTATGTAGACCTGAGGGATGTGTACACATTTTTCAACGGATCGCATAATATTCGAGAGTAGAATATTATTGGTGCAACAATTCGTGGCACATGCAGGAATTAACTCTTGGGGTTGGATTTTTTGATTCCCTTTAAGAGCGCTTAACTAAAAATAATTATCACATGGGCCTGAATTTCAGTTGCTCGACAAAATGTAATTTAATATTACAACTTTGGAATTTTGAAAGCTCCACTGCAGACAATGGAGGCATATGGGTGTAATTACTGTCAAAGGTCTTCCTTTCTAACATTGCGCTGATTCTCCATCTTTACTCGTTTTAAAACAAAACATTCAACCAACATTGGGTCTAATGTTCTAAAGTAAAAACGCCTCTCCCTGTCGGCCATTACCAAGCAGTAACATTCCTTGGCCCCTATTAAACAGTAACATTTTTTTTTAAAAAAAGTAAACAAAGAAGATATCCACCATGGAACTAGAGAAGGGACTACAACATAGTTTCTTCTCACTTAGCATAGCGGCTACAAAAGAGCACGCAAACAAAAAAAAGTGAAAAAAGATGCCTGCCCATACATTCAAACATTGAATGCGCCTTGGGGAAAGGCTTTGCCGGGCTGGTAAAGACTCGGTGAGGGCCAATAAGATTGCTTGTTACAAGCTCGTTGTCCCTCGCTGGGTACTAATAAAGGATATTGTTTTTCCCCAGGCCTAGTAACGTGGGCTAAGGGGCGTTACCAGCTCAGAATGTGGGATTATTACTTAAATGAGCAGCAACCTTTGAGCAAAAAAAATGCTTCTATGTAAATCAACAAGGACATTGAAGAAAAAAAAAGTAAAATCTAACGTTCAAAACTTGGCTCTTGAGTGGGACCGAAGGAGCGCACTTTATATTGGTGTACAGTCTGCTAAAAATCGACATGGAAAAAAAATAAAAACACCATTCGACTGTGGGTCAGCTAGTTTCATTGCAGGTTTACAGAGGGCTTAAGCCTCGTCTTTGCATCATACCTGCCTAACATCTGGGTTTTCCCCAGAGACTCCAGGTTTTAACCATTTCTCTGGGTTTTCGAGTCCCGTCCAATCCTGCATCCGATTGGCTACCGGCAGCGGTCTTTGGCAGCCAATTGGATAGGACCCGTTAACGGCGCGAATGCAGTATTTCCGTGTTTATTTTTCTTAAACTTTTATTCTTTTTTGGCCAGTTTGCCTTATGTTTTAGTCACCCTAAATTGAAGGGCGACTAAAACAGAAGGCAGACTGGCCAAAAAGAATGAAAGCTGAAGCAACAAAAAAATACAAACAAGGCGGAATACTGCTTTCGGATTGAAAGCAGTATTTCTTAATTTTTCAGCTTTAATTTACATTGCCCTACAGATGAGGCAGCATTAGCAGTCCGAGGTTTCGGCTTCCTTTCACTAGCCAGGCTTACACTAACCCTTGATGATCATTCCAACCATGGGTTGGAGCTAGAACCCGACACCCAGCTTACTGCACTTCTAAATGTTTTGATTTCTTAATGGAAGGGTTCAGAATGTTTGGGCGGTTGCAACACACAAGAGTGTTTATGAGCCCTTTGCTGTGACTGGAGGTCCTGGAAGATCTCATTCCAGTATTGACATTCAGTGGTTCCATTTCTTGAAGTTTAAAACATGCACACATTTTAAAGTATTCAAAATCACTATTTGAAGAAAATATACTATTGGGTTTGCGTGTGTATTGATTTTATGGATGGCGTATGACATTCGTCCTATTAAATTAGGGTGGTTATGAATAGCCAATTTAATTAAATGTATTGCATTCCACTGTAAAGTTCAAACCGCAAATTTTGACATGTGGGCGGGGTGTGTGGACGGAGACATGTGCAAAGGGACAGCCTTGTGTGGCTGTGGGCACAGCATAAATCTCAGGTTTTTTGATTTTTAAATGTAGACCGGTATGCTTTGCATGTGCACAGACAGTTTGATTCAGAGATCTGAAAACTCAGCGGACGCTTCCTAGATGTAATTCTAGGCTGGGACAAAAACAAATACATCCTGCCTTTAAATTTTTTTTTTTTTTTTTTTTTTTAAAAAAACAGTACGCATTCACTAATAATCACTTTGATAAAGTACCCAAGTGGCATAATGTTAGCAACATTTGTGGAAATAGTTTCTTTTTTGTCATGTGCTTTTGAAAAACAGGTTTGTTTTCATAACGCTGAAGTTTTATTTTTTATTTTTAAAGACGGTGAACAAATACCATTTGTCAAGCAGAACAGCTGTAGGTCGAACTAAGTCATTAAATATTATTAGTACCCAGTGATGGCCAACCAGAATGTAACAAGCATTCTGATTGGCCCTCGCCTGGTCCATACCTCACCGAGAACATTCACATCCCCGGCGTGTGGGGGGGGGGGGGGGTTTGGGGTGCCAGCCCCTCAGCCAATGAGGAGGCTCGGAACAGGGTAATCCCCGATCTGAGCCTCCGCAGGGCTGGGGCCTGCCATCCTCCCCCGCTGGGGATTCAGGTGAGTGTTTTTGCCACCCCCTCACACTCCCAACAATCCCCACCCCACCCCACTTTCTTTGTTATTCGAGAGCAGACGCGCTGGAGACTCGGTCCCCAGTGCATCCGCTCCCAGCAGCCGCCATGGAAAGGGAAGACTGAGTCAGTTTTCCCTTTCCCAGCGCCCTTTTATTTATTTTTTTTCTGTTCCAAAATGCTGCAGCAGTTCGGAACAGAAAATGATTGCTATTAGTACCTCGGTCTTGCAGGCCGTGGTACTAATAGCAATATGCCCCTCGCTGCGGGCCCATTACCGAGTTAGGTAATGCCCCAGGGCCTTCGTTAAGGCCCCAGGGAATTACCAGACTCTGTAACGGACCTGCGGCTCAGGACATGTTGTTTAATTAGCACATGGAAATGGTTATTGACCACCTCTCAGCCAATCAGAATGTATAGAGTGCAGTCAATAACTACTGGTATTGACAGCATTCTGAACATTCACACTTTAGAAGCAGACAGGGAAACAAGGCAAGGCAATCTTTTTTTCAACAAGACACTTTCTCTCTCGCAGGGACCTTTGTATGGCTTCAACATGCTATTATCATACGAAAGAGAAAGCTAAATCATTAGAAAAGGCTTCCACTTTCTTGTAGATTACATGAACCAATGCATGCTGATGGTAAACTGTTCCAATTTGCGCTAGTTGCAATTAAAAGGCTTAACCTGTGAAGACAACTATGTTATTTAAATACTGCAAACTAAAACCACATTTAAATTTACAAAACTATTTTGTAGATTTACTTTACTTCTCCACCAAAACTACAAAAAATGTATTGCTACTACCAACATGTGCTAATAGCCTTATCGCTTGGGATAATGTCCCTCCCTAACTCATAATTGGTGGTGGGTCATTATCCCACAACAGTGACCACTCCCTCCATTCTCTAAAGCTATAGTACCATCGATTATCTGACCATTAACCCCACATCCCCTTGTCCCCCCAATTACTATACAAGGAGTACTCCAGCACAGACAGGAACCCAGAAGGTCAATATTTTAGTGGGGAATGAAAGTTTGAGGAACCATCCATGTAGCAGCCCTGCAAATGTCCGGTAGAGGAACCCCTTAATATTCCTCCCAGGATTAAGCCATATGCCTATTGGACCCCACCTGCACAGAGTGCATGGTGGTAGATGAGGGACAACTCCTGTATTTGCAAAAGCAATTGAAAGCACATCCCTGATCTACCCGCCCTGACCTGGAACCCCAAATGTGACAAAAAGGTTACTAAACTTTTGCAATTCTTTCATCCTTTGTACATACAGTATAGCTCTCCTCGTTCATGGGGGAGGGATGATGGGACACCGTTAGTTTACAACCTGAGTCCGGTCTGAATACTAGGGCCTCAGGTTTAGTTAAAAGGAGGTTTAGTTAAAAAGGAGGGCTTCCTGCCCCCCCCCCCGCACATCCCCCATCCCTCCTCAAGTTCACCAACCCTGCATGCAGGCCAACATAATGTCAACCAAAATACATTTTAGTTCTACTGACTGCAGGGGCTCAAAGGGAGGAGATTGGGGTGCCCTCAATATAAAAGGGAGAGCCCGACGAGACTTTAAAGGGATGGATATATGCCAAAATCCATTAAAGCTTAGCAGCCTGCACACCCTAAGAGGCCCCTACCAATCCACTCCACAGGTCCCCGAAAACCAGATCAACAGGCTTCTTAGTGTAAACACAGACTCCCAGGGTACACCATTCTGCCAGGAACTGGAGATTCTCTGTGAAGGGCACTTTAGGCGCTGTATGTTGCTACTTACATACCAGACCAAGACACCCTCCACATTTTTGGCATGCATACACTTTCAAGGTAGACTCTCTCCTTGACTTTTGAATGGAAGCTGTAACTTCCTCAGACATACCTTAGTTCTCAGCCCAAGTCCATCTGATGCAATCTCCAACGGCAGTAACTTCTGCCAGCTCTCATCTGCCATCTCTCCCTGACCCAGTTAATTTGGCATGCTAACTTGTTCTCCTACTAGTTGACATATCTAAGGAAACCATGACCCTCCCCCACACCCCCAGGGAAAGCACAGCATAACTATGATCATTCCGTTATGATCTTCTCTCACCACTGGATTAATAGAGCATCGGTATCCCATGTCCCAGTATGGGAAGTAGAAATGGTGAAACCACATGCATTTCCGAAGGGCACCTTCAGAAGGGACAGACGTTCATAGTAGAATACCCTGCTCAGATGATCAGCTCTGTTGTTGTACATGCCCCAGATGTAGGTAGGCCGAAAGTGATAGGAACTTATGCTCTGCCCAAGTCCTCACATGCATGGGCAGGTCCGAAATGTTCACTTAGTTCCTTCCAGACTGAAGATATACTTTTGGGCAATTGCAAACTACAGACCCTGAACACCCCCTCCTTGCGCCCGATACCCTAAACCTTTAGGATGCCCACGATCTTCTGGAGCAGTCAGTTATGATGTGGGGTGTGAATGAAAGGAAACACTTCTCTAGGTTACCTTCTTGTCCATCCAAAACTGCAGGTATTGGGGGCATCTCCGGTGTCACTAACACTGGTTGCTCCCAGTCCCCAAACTCTTATGCTCAAGGGCTTTGTAGGTGTGCCCATAGAGGATGCAGGTGGACTTGGCACATAGAACTGAACATTCATAAAGTCACGTGACCTGGGGCCCTCAACCCAGTGAGGTTTTCCCCAGCTGATGGATGAGGGAAACAGAGCTCTGTAGCCTTTTCTCTGTCTTCTGAGAAGCAGGTCAAACTCCTGACTGAATTCTCGCTCTATGGAAGCACTCTTTGACTGAACCATTACCATCCAGTCGTGTACGTACATAAATACAAAAATCGCTTCTTCATGTAGTATTCTTACAATATGAGCCAGAACAGTTGCAAATATGTAGTGGGCAGGTCTGATTCAAAAGTGGCAAAGCGCTGGTACTCCCTGTATTGCGGTAAGCAGCAATACATCACGTCAGCCAGGTACAGAAATGCAATGTAATCTCCCTTCGCTAGCAGAGGGGCAGTCCTCTGTAGTACCTGCATTTTAAAATTGTGTTTTGATGATTAATCCCATCACATTTTATGAGCAGGACCAGCTTTATGGCCCCAGAGGACTTTCGTAGTCAGCAATAAGGTCGTATATACACTCTTCTGCCCTTCCAAGTATTCCAGGACAGCACATATCACTCCCTTCTTCAGTAGGACCTGGATCTTCAGGAGGTCTCATCTTTTCCTCTGATCTCAAGGTCACACAGAGGCGATCATTCTTTGACCTGGTCTTGCAGAGAATTCCAGTTTGTAGTCTTGTACCCACTTGTTTCACCCTTTTGTCTTTGAGTGTTCTCAGACATGGGAGAAATGAAGCAAGCAGTGTTCAGATAGTTTTTCTTAAGTCCAACTAAGGGCTTATTTATTTATAGGGCGCCGCAGGCATTAGGGCGGGCAAACACAAACACAGGAAACCACAACAAAAAAGACGGGACAGGTGACCAAAGTGGGCAAGAGAGTCAGACGCAGGGTGGGTTCTATTTCAGAGAGGCATGGCTGTAGAGAGCGTTTGTTGAAAAGGACAGTTTTCAATATCCGGTGAAAGGAATTGTATTCCTTTACCAGCCTGGGCGCCAAAGGCAAGGCATTCCAGAATTTCGCTGGCTTGAAGGGGGAAGGATCTGCTTAGACAACTGGAGAGAGCAAATTTAGGGACGTTGACCAGCGCCAAGGCAGAGGAGCGCAGCTTCCTTGGTGGCTCATAAAAGGAAACCAGTTCTTTAATATAAACTTGGGCAGTACCATATAAAGCTCTATGGGCTAGAGAGTCAGCCTCACATTCCATCCGGGAGGCCACAGGAAGCCAATGGAGATCTCGCCGGCCATCAGAAATATGCTCTCTTCTAGCTTTCTTCGTGATAATGCGAACTGCATCATTTTGAAGGGTCTGGAGAAGAGTATGGATGTTTTTCTTGTTGGCCCCAATTAATAATCCATTGCCATAGTCCAATCTGGACATCACAACCGCATGGGCCACTGAGGAGCAACTAGATGCCGACAGAAAGGGACACAGGTTTCTCAGCAGCCTAAGGTAGTAGGAACCATTTTTTTACTGTCTGGCTGATATGAGTGTCTGCACTAAGCAGAGGATCAAGATAGAAGCCCAGAGATTTAACACTACCATGAATGGAGAATGATCGGTACCTGCAGTCTAATTTTGCTCGAGCACGCTTACTTTACTTCATTTATATAGCGCACCATAAAACCCGGAGGCGTGAGGGAGCAACAACCAGAGATCTTACACGGAATAACAAAGAGTTAGCAGTGTACTTTATTTAAAAAGCATGGTTTTAATCCATTTCCTAAAGATTGCTATAGAATCTATATCTCTAAGCCCGGATGGGATGTCATTCCAAGCTTTAGGAGCTGCCATAAAGAACGCATTTTTAATAACTTGAGTCAGATTGCATTTGGGAATTTGTAGCTGTTTTGAATTATTACACCTCAACGTTCTGGCATTAGATTTTTTTGTCAGTGCTTCCGCTAAGTAATGTAGGCCTATTCCCTGAACACATTTATGGGTAATGGTCAGCAGCCGAAACGGAATCCTAGCATCAATGGAAAGCCAGTGCAGTCTGGCTTCCGATACATGGTCTCTCTTTTTAAGGTCAACACTAGTTCTAACCATAGTATTTTGTAGTGTCTGAAGTCGAGAGATAGTCTTAGCTACTCCCACTAGAAACTACTACAGTAATCAATCTTGGACCCGACGGTAGCCCTAGACATGGTCTCGCAGTTGGTTTGGGAAATGTAGGGTCTAAATTGGGAAAGTAATTTAATATGATAAGCCGTAGAAGACATCAAGCTACTTGTGTGCTTTCATGTTTAAATTCTGATCGAGGACAACACCTAGATCCTTCACTTTTATTTTCTCTATATCACACCCAGCTATTATGAACTGTTTGTAATCTTCTTCCAGTTTGTTTATTTTATTACTTGTGCCCATTAACCTGAGCTCAGTTCTTTCTTTATTGAGTGCATGGCCATTTTCCATCATCCACAATTGGATGATTTCATAAATTTAATTTAACCTTTTTTCATCTTCCTTATGCTGGCCCGGCATGGGAATGACACACTGGGTGTCATCTGCAAAGTTTGTGAAACCTGTTTTTTTTTTGTCCAACAAGTTCAAAAAGGGCCCTGTAAACATGTTGCATAGTGATGGCGATAGGCATGCTCCCTGTGGCACACCACACTTCACAACTATGGGCGTAGCCTCTGCTTCTCCACTCCATACTCTACAACTTTGTCTGCTAAGGAATGACTCAACCCAATGCTGCCATCTGCCCTTATCCATATGCTGCAACAGCCATGATTTTAAATCCTGCAACGCCGACTCTGTACTGTGTCCCCGTCTGAAGCCTGATTGCCACTTATTCAAAATGTCATGCTCATTCAAGAACACAGAGAGTTGTATGTAGGCCACACAGTCCAAGATCTTTAACAAGTTAATTTGTGATAGTTATCGTTCCATCTCTGGACAAAGACCAGGCTTCTTAATAAGTGGAGTAATCCACGCACTCTTTTTTTAATTATTTTTTTATTGAAGTTTTCAAAGAAGATAATAACAAACACAGATACATGGATAGGAACATATCACATTCTAGAACGATCATAGTTCATCTCTCCGCTCTACCATCCCTGAACACCAATGTCACAACAACAGTCCTTCCCCTTTGGAACAATGTTTCCGCTAGCTTCTGGGTGTAATACATAATTCTCTTAACTGTGATTTGTGTATGGTGTACTCAGTTATAGATCAATGTTTATCATGGCAGCCTCGTAGGGGTCCAGTTCAAACAGTCACAACGGTCTCCTCTGGTGAGGCAACTTTCTTAATTACTATGGTTAGACGGAATAAAATCACCTCTTTTTCTCCAGTGCAATTTATCGAGCTCCAGACATGGAAGAAGCTTGTTGATTGAAACATTTACGACAGCCTGTGCGGGTCGCACTGCCATCTATGTAATAGTTTGATGCGTGCAGCTTATACTGGCTGGCTATAGAAACTTGTGAGGCCGCTTTACACATTTTACCCCACATGCCTGGGTCGATTTCGCCTCCAATGTCTCTCTCCCACCTCCCCTTGTTGATCCTTTCCCAGCATCTATCAGCTCTCTACACATAGCCGAGATTAGTCCTTTGGACTCGGTTCTGGTATTTAATAGTTTTTCGAATGGAGCGAGGTCCATCTGGATCTTCTCCCATTTGAACCTTGTGAAAATCCCCTTGAGTTTAAATAGGAAGAGACTGGAAGGGGGCCAAATTGGAGTGCCTCTTCCAATTGCAAAATTAACAAGTCCCTACCCCTCCAGAGCTGGCCCACTCTCTTCAACCCAGCCTCAGATCAGGTCTGGAATCTTTCCGGATTGGGAATATCCTCCCTGATGCCGGGATGCCCAGATATGACTCAGCGGGGACAGCCATGAATATCATCCCCCGAATATTGATCCCATTCCTCCATATGTCCCAAATGGTCCACAGTATCGGATGCTCTCTTAGTCTGTTTATCAATCTGTTCCTTGGAACACATAGCCATTCAGCAACGGTGGCTGGGGCCAGGTGGGAATTGTCCATTTCAATCCATTGGATTCCTTTTTGCCCTCTCAAATGGGGGACCAGAATTCTTAACCGAGCAGCCTCATAATATTTCGTGAGATCTGGTAGGCCCACACCTCCCTTATCTTTGGGTAGCGTCAAAGTCTCATAGGCTATCCTGGGCTTCTTTCCCTGCAACAAGAACCGTAATATCGCACTCTTTACCTTGCTAAAGAAGGATCTCAGCATTCGGATCGGGAGCATCTGAAAGGGATAGAGAAATCTGGGCAGACATACCATCTTCACCAAATTCAGTCTTCCTAGCCATGAGATCGTTAATTTCTCCCATTTTGCCAGGTCCGCGTGGAATTGCGAAAGGAGGGGAGGGTTTCATGAGATACAAAGTGCCATATTTGATATTAGGGCCTTAGATGGCTGCATTAACAGCTAAAACCAATAGCTTATTCAAAGTATGTGCTAAATGCTGAAAGTAATGTGTTGATAGCGCCCACATCAGGCCTTAGTGAGCTACAAGGAATGTGCAGGCCTAGGAGGGGTGGAAGGTTACATTATGCATTGTGCATAGAAAGGCAGGGCCGAGGCCCCAGTTTGGTAGCTAATAGAGACCTGTATTTGAGTGTTTGGAGCATTATGGCACCTATACAGCGCTTAGATAGCCAATCTTTGAGGCGCTATAGACACTAGCAAGCAGAGTGCAGGCCTGGTAAAGCTTGCTCACTGGGGGTTAATTGATTTCAGCTTCTCCTAGAATATTCTGTCTTTGCAACCGTGGCTCTGCCGTGCCTGGTAAACAAATTTGCATGAGAAGGCCTGGTACGGCCTTGCACACACACGACATACCTGTGCTTTCGCAGAGGGGCTCCAAGTAGGGAGGGGCAAAGAAGGGAGCACGTTGGAAATTTACTGAGCTGGGTTTTCTCCATAAGTAAACTTGTTTTTGCACTCAGTATGTGCGAGGATAGTGTGTCACGGTGACTGACAGAACGAGATTACAAAAATGCATGAACACATGACCCAGGTGGGAGATCCATCTGCGGACTGGCTTCGAGCAAGAGTGTGCCCGGAACATGATGAGGCTCTTTGCAGCACCTTGCAGCGCTGTGATCTGTGAGCGGGGCTGGAAGCAGTTAGCTTAAGATGACCAGTGTTTCCCAACGCTGATTAATGATACCATCTCAAGGGACGCAAGACTGTGGTTCTCCAAGTTTTGTGATTTCTCTAACGATTATTATTGTTTCCCAAATTCCATTGCTAAATTTACTGTTATGTTATAGCATGCTATGTGTCTAATAAATGCTAAATTTATACTGAAGGTGTCATTTCTCTAGCACGAGCGAACCTGTAATTGGGTGGAATTGGGTGATTTATACTTTTAAGGGCTTGTCCCTGAGAATAAATACCCCTTTTCAAGACAGAGGGATATTGGCTTCATATAACATTTAATTCTCTCGTAATGCTAATCCCCAGATATTTTAGGGTGCCACCCCGATCGTCAGACCCAATGGGGAGAATTTTTCAGTGTGGCCTTACGTAGGTTTTGCAGCGGGAATAGGGTGGACTTGGCTCTATTTATTTTAGAACCGGAGAGCTTGTCATATTCTTCGATCAAATGTACCGCTCTGGGTATGGATGACAGGGGATTCTGAATGTATAGAAGTAAATCATCAGCATATAGGGCCACCTTGTATTCTTTCCCTCCAATCCCAAGTCCTCAACCTGGCAATCGTCTTGAGTCTCTTGGCTAGGGGCTCCAATGAGAGGGCGAACAATATGGCAGAGAGGACACCCCTGTCCTGCTCATGCCGAACCAGCAAGATTATTCCCCATTTACAAATACTGAGGCTTTGGGGGACGTGTAGACTGCCTGGATCCCTTTTCTAAATTTCAGCCCAATTCCCACTTTGCCCAAAACCGCCATCAGGAAGCCCCATTCGACCCCGTCGAAGGCCTTTGCTGCATCAACTGAGAGGAGGGCCAGGTTGTCCGTCATCTTCCTTGATTCGTAAATCAAATGTAGGGTCTTGCGCATAGTGTCTGCCCCCCGTCTCCCCATTATGAATCCGACCTGGTCAGTGTATCAGGCAGGGCATGAGCGTTTCCAGCCTTGCAGCGAGGACCCTAGTATAGATCTTTGAGCCTATGTTTAACAGAGATATGGGGCGATAAGATCCACAATGTTTGGGGTCTCGACCTTCTTTAGGAATAACAGTGATAAGCGCCTGCGAGAAAGAGTTTGGGGCAGTACCAATCTCGAGTATCTCATTAAAGAGGTCCACCATGAAGGGAAGGAGGGGGCAGGGGAGAGGAAGGATTTATATAACCCGGCAGTAAAGCCGTCCTCCCCAGGAGCTTTCCCCATCGAGAGCCTCTTCACAGCCTTCTCGATTTCTTTGGCAGTTATGGGGGACTCGAGATCAAGGGTTTCAGCATGTGCGAGCCTCTGCATTACCAACCTCTCTATATAACGGTCTATTCCTAGTCGTGTGGGGACAGCCTCTGACGTATATAGGGCCTCACAAAAAGTCTCAAAGGCCTCCGGAATCATCCCATCTCCCAATCCCTGGACATTACCACCACCCTCTATGGACGTAACCCTCCTCTCAGCACGTTGCCCCTTAACCTGGCGGCAAGCAACGCATCCGCCTGATCCCCCTTTTCATAAAACTTCTGCTTGAGAAGTTGCAGTTTCCGGACTACCTGCCCTTCTTCCAAATGTCAAAGCTCCTCCCTCTTCCGTTTAGCCCTCAGGTCCTTCGCTTCCTTATCTTCTCCAGCCTTCCTGGCCTCCTCGTCTAGCTGGGCTCTTTTCTCAGTTTTCCTTCGATCAGGGCCCTTTCCCTCTTTTTGTTGGACCCCTCTGTTCAGGATTCCTCTCCACGCTGCTTTCCTAGCCTCCCATACCGTCATCTGAGACCTCCCCAGTGTTATTCGCTTTCAAATATTCCTTGATTTCATTCTCCATTTCGGTCTTGAAGACCAGATCCCTCCAGAGTGTTTCATTACATCTCCATCGGGAGCCCCTGCGCGGGAGGCTTTCCCAGTTTAAATCTACCGTGACCATGTCATGGTCGGACCATGTTACTGGGACGATCTCTGATCGCAGCGCTCCTTCCTTCAGTTCATCAGTGAGATAAACGTAATCAATCCTGGTAAATGTTCCGTGCGGGGCACAGTAGAAGGTGTAACGTGTCTCATCTGGGTGGAATCCTCGCCAAGCATCCCGCAGTTTATAAAAGGTCTAACATCTCCATAATCCCTGCCCGACCTCCCTCCGCAGGTTCCCGTGTGCTGGGGTTCCACTCCCTCCTGTCTAGTCTGGGGTCTGCCCATATGTTGGGTGTCCTGACCCACGCTTGAGCTATCATGCTGCAACATTTGGTGCTGTGGGCTTAGAAAATCCAAGATGGCCAAAAAGCCCACATGTGCGCCAAAATCCAGGAGAACCACACAGTTTGTGCACACTAAAATTGTTGCCTAACTTGCCACCCACCAGTGCGAGCAGGATGGGCCGGGGTGCCATGAGTGAAATGTGTGCCAAAGGAAAAACCGCACTTTAAAATTACCTTTGGTTTCTCTGAATGCCGGCTCAAAATGCCCATTTTCAAACATTGCAACACATCCAAAAATCTCACTGAACACCAGCGGACA
Organism: Ambystoma mexicanum; assembly: GCF_040938575.1. Lineage (NCBI taxonomy): Eukaryota > Metazoa > Chordata > Amphibia > Caudata > Ambystomatidae > Ambystoma > Ambystoma mexicanum. The sequence goes on along the minus strand of NC_090931.1, from coordinate 653,547,887 downwards.
TCTGGCAGAATGAAGTATGTGTGCATACTAAATCTGGGAAGATGAAGAGCCCAAAACAATGTTCATAACAAAACTGGCTGAGCTATGCATGTCAGCAGCCTAACTGAAACTGGATTAAAACCACAAAAATCGAAATGTTTAAATTAACTGAGTGACCTACTTTTGAGTGTCACATAGTTTGTAACTGTTAAAATGTCATAGTTTTGAACTTAGAATCAGCATTCTAGCTGCATATGTAAAAATTGTCTTGACTTAAACTGGGGAACAGAAAGTGACATTTTACCTGAAACCTGGCATAAGGAAACTGGAATTCTGCCAGACAGCTACCCCCGACAGGAGTGGGGGCTTGCCCAACAAATGCATTCCCAGGCCTGGCTGCATTCTGTTGCTCCTGCCAAAAGGAGGTCACACACTCTCCGATTGAATTACCAGGGGATTGCAAGAAACTAAAGAAAGGGCCCAGGCAGATGGTTTATTGGGGTGGTCGTAAATGGCTTCCTTTTGAACAAAGCCCTTCCTTGACTCAGGCAAATGTTATATTGGGGGCCGTAAAATAGCTTCCTCTTGGCAGAAGATGGGAGGGGGAGGGTCTCTGAGCTTGGCAGAAACTGGATAAACTGGTTTCGACACCATGTGACCTAAAAAGACACACCCCTGTTGGCCAGAATATGATTCTAAGAAAGATGTATAACTCACAGTGCGGACTTGTCAAAATTAGCTAAAATGATACCATAATTCTTGTGATTTTTCTGTGCACGTTTTAAGACACGTTGGGAATTTGTGTGATGTTCTGGGGCAAAACCCCGCTATTTATTGACACCACATACTCTGTGTTTAAGCTAGCGACCTGGAAAGTTACTGAGATATGTGTGGGAGGGGGGCGTACATGTGTATAAATCTGGAGAAAAATCCGATGTTGCAAAACCCACTAAAAAGCACAAAATGTTGCCATTTCTGAATGCAAGCCCCCAGGAAGAGCAGAGTTTGAACAGAGTATACCTCATGTGATATGTGATGGGTGCATGTAATTTTAAACAAATGTTTACCTGTGCAAATATGTATTTGGGTCCAATATAGATTTGTGTGCAATTTGCCAGGGGAGTATCCTTTCTGCAGACCATAAAACAGCATCACCATGACACACATTTCCTTCCCCCAATCAAAGCAGTGCGGAAAGCTTGACCAATGGGCAGTTGAGAGAGGGGCTGGCTAGTGATGCTGCACACACACCCACTTTCAAAAGACATAAAAAGAGCCACTGGAAGCTAGAGAGGACATTCAATTCCATTTGCTGCGGAGCATGCTGACCGACGACTTCACATCCAGAGATCCAGACTTCAAATCCATCAATCTCCAGAACCTGTAGCAGTACCCAGAAAGCAGTGTTACATCCAGAATCCAGAGAGGCTAGACCAGCAGAGCAGAGCTGACCCAGATCACTGAAGTGCCGAGGCCAGAACCAGAGTCCAGTCCAAAACCTGACCAGACCCGTGGCGAGGCCTATTTCAAAAATATATTGTGAGTACCCAGCAGAACTGTGCAGAACCAATCTCTTAGTTAAAATAATCTAATCCAAACTATTTTAATCTAACCAGAACTGCCTCCTAGAAGTTGTCACTTGTTATTTTGTAAAGCTGCACCACTGTCATTTGTCAATTCTGCAGCTGCAAAGCTGTCACCTGTCATTTTCTAGCTGCAAGCTGTAACCTGTCGCTTTGAACTTTTAAAATTTCAAATCCAAAAAACAACCTTCACAAAATCGTTCATAACTCCGTAACCGTTTGGGCTAGGAACTTGGTTTAACTTTCCTCTGAAAGCTTAGAATCTTACCTTTCCAACAAGCCTAGAACCTACTCCTTATACTTTCTCCCCAATCACGATTCACGCATTTGCGAATTTTGCCGCGATTTGGCCCGATTTCTTTACTTGTAAAAAGATAGCTGCTTTTGCCTGAACTGCTAAATTTCGTTTGCCTCTTAAGAACCATCCCTGAATCATTGCTAGAGGGAGCCTGAACTCATATTAACTAGATACCACTCACCCTGAACCTCCTGAAGGGAATTAAAAGCATTTTCAGCATATTTCTCACTGCATTGTCACCATATTCAAAGCATTTTGCCTGTGTTTCAAAACTCCTATCTGTTGTATAAGCTGCTGGGGGGGGGGGGGGGGAAATCGAACTGAATTCTATTTGATTGCATTCCTAAGAACTGTGTGCTCTCATCTTCATCTCCTTACATTGCATAAAGGGGGGGGTGAATTGTCCAAGAAAGTGATTATATTGTCTTTTGCTGAAATCCTATCAAGTTATTTTCTGTACTGCATTTTCATTCCACATTGCATCTATTTGAAACCATAAAAGTATTGTTGCTATCTTATCCATCCTATGCCCACTCATCATTGATTATAAAGAAGTGTGCTAGTGCCAAACTATCCATTATTGATTACTGCTTAGATTAAGTGTGATATTCAATTATTAATTTATTATAAAGTGATATATATATTTATATATAGTTTACATTCTCAAATAAACCTTTTAAACTTGCAAAACAGAACTACTTCTTGGCTCAGTGGGGTCAGGGGGATTCTAAGAGAGGGGTGTTATATATGGGTAGTCATCCAGAACTCATGAACTGGACATAAAGATATATCAATAAGGGTTTCCATTCAGTATCCCAGACTGGGCATTGACTTAGCTGTAGTGTTGAATTGAATCCTCTTACAAATTGGGGGCTCGAGCCGGACGTCTGGGTTAGATCTATCACTTGTGCAGATTAATACAGTGTGCCAGCTGACCAGATACACATATCCGGTCGGATCACCACGCTGTGTTACACTGTAAAGCACTCCTCAAAGGAACGCTCTAAGGAAAAGGTCTGTTTTGCAAAAATAAAATACAAACTTCTGTAAGTCAGGAAGGAACTCAAATTCATGAATGACGACCTTGGTAGATATGAAAATAGCCAGAGAGCACTTCTTACATAAGCTATTTGTGAGAGGTGAGTGGACTCATCAGGACCAGACGGTCTGGTTGCAGGCAATCGCACCCCAGATCACTGAAACATGGTCAGATATATGGAGAGACCAGGGTCCCTTACATGTGGCCCTGAGTGAACTATATATGTCCCCTAAGGCCAAGGATGAGCACAACAAGATTGCCAGGGTAGCGGCATGTTGAATTGAATCCTCTTACACATAGGTTGAAGTCTCCACAGAGAATTACATGCCCCATGGCCTCCAGCATTATTTTGGGAAGTGTTCTTGTGAAAAATCGGGACTGCCCCGAATTGGGTGGGGGGGGGGTGGAGGTGAAGGGGGGGGGGGGGGGAGTAGACCGTGGCCAAAATAATGTTTACTTTCTGAACCGCTCCAACCACCAGTAGGGCTCTCAGCCCATATCTTGGTGACCTTGAATTCAAGGCCCCTTCGAATGAGGATCCCCACTCCCGCCTTCCTCAAGGGACCAGATCCCCAATGCTCAGTCCCCCTTCTCGGATTCAATACCTTCCGTTCCTCACCATATGCATACTTTGTTTCCTGTAGGAACATCACATCGTCGTGATCTTCTGAACTCCCTGCCCACCAGAGACCTCCTGGTCGGCGAGTTCAGCCCCTTGACGTTTAGCGTGCCCACCCTGAGGAGACCATCCCTATGAGTTTCTAATTCAACCGCCATTCATTTTGATGCACTTTCTCAGACCCCCCCCCCCCAATAAGAATTGACTGCCAAGCACATGATGGAACATCAACATTTTCACAGATTCGTAGCTTAAAGAGGATCCCGTTCCAACCCTTCGCTCCAACCCTTCGTCTTCCAGCTGGGTACCGAGGATCAGCAGTTCCAGTTACTCTTCAAGTGTAGAGACAGCTTCTGAATGCTTCTGAACCATTTCCAGTGGTGAGAGGTCCCCAGATATACTATCCTGTCTCTCATCCACACTGCTGGGTCACTCTCAGCAGCCAATCATACAGAAGGGCATTCATGCAGTCAGTCAGCCCATCAGGCACAGAGTGCATTCAGGCCATCCTCCTCCCTCTCAGACACTCACAACAAGGAACGTGGATTGGGACAAGTACTCAGCCATTCAACACTACACACTGCATTCAGGCCAGTTTCGGGCAGGGCTGTCTCAGTCTTTGTCTCTCATACGAGAAACCAGACAGCCACAACAACAAGTGCATATTGGTCACACACTCCATTCACCCAGGTCCCACCCACAGGGCGTGCCCACAACACACAGTCGCTGGGAAGGCTCCAGTCAGTCATGACTGGACTTCACAACACCACCATGTATGGAACTTCCACCCAACAGCCAGTCAGGGGGAAGGGACAGAGTCACGGCTTCCCAGGTCTTTGGGAAAACAAGGTAACAGGTAATAGAAAGCAAGTGGCCACAGGGGCCATCTTGTTTTCCATCAGGAATCAACTGATTCCAATGGCAGGGCCGGGGTATCCCAAAATGGCGGATACTCAGCGCACCTGTCAAATTCAGCATGGAGCTGCCACCAGCCCATACCCTGCTCTGCGGGCCACCCACAGGTGCCCAAAAACATACACTAGGGACACCGGGTTGTACCCCCACCCACGGGTGCCGTAAGCGTATCCCAAGGGTCGGTTAACCAAACCAAAAGAGAGAGAGCTGCCACGCCAGGAGTCCCACATGAACTCCTGCGCGGAAAACACGACAGAACACACGATAAAAAGGCAGTAAAGGACAAGGATACAGGGGCCCTGTCCCTCCGATGCATTTCCAGCATCACAGTGGGTCTCTCCACCAGCTGACACCAAGCTTTCCTAGCCAAAGGGGAAGGCCTCCGGTGGGTGCTCAGACTGTTCCCTTCGGGCGTCTTATGCGAGGCCCAATCCTTCAGTTCCTCAGATCGCGGGGGCGCGTGTCCGGGTGAGAGGGTGGTTCCCAGTCTTCCCTAGTGCAACTGGGTGGGTTACAATGGTCCCCACAAACCACGGCCAGTCGGGGCCAGGTGTTGCCTTTCAACTTGTCTGACTCAGTTTTGGCGACCTGGGGTAATTTCGTGCAATAGAGGTCCTCTATGGGGGTAAGATTAAGACAGCCCACAGAGGGTCAGAGCATTACATGCGTTGGGCCCCAAATGGGGCTATAGCCTGAAACTGTTCGCCGCTGCTCATATCTCCTGCAGGCACTAGCGCCATTGTTCAACTACTGCACGTTTTATCGCATTCCGAAGGCGATGCCGGTTTAAAGTTTCATTGTGTGGCGGGTGTGGAGGCTGTTACGGGGAGTTGCCGTCGTCCTCCGGTCACCCTAATTAAGATCTTCGCTCCTATATGCAAAAAGCCCTGGAAACTGGGCTTGCTGCCTGCGGCAACCCCGATGGGGGCTAGCCGCTCCGAGGGCAGAGGTGCGGGGTTCGACGCCCTGATGGTGTCGTGAGGGGAGAGTAGGCCCTGCGATGCGGCCCTCACTACAGGGGCGGGCGCGCTGGAGTCTCTCGTCCAAGCCCACAGGCTTCCACTTGCAGCTTGGATCCAAACCCGAAGAATGCAGTGAGTGGGGAAACCTCCTTACTCTGGAAGTCGCAGCTGTCACTTACCGCGTTTTAAGGGAGAGCAGGCACTCCAACAAGTGCGACAGGTCATGGGCGGTGACTGCTGGTCCCCCACTGGAGCCGGTCTCCGTACCTCGGCTCCACGCCATATATCGAATTGCCGGGCTGTTCATTCTCGCTGGTTCCCTTCATCAGCCGGGACGATTGAGTGGAGGATTCTTGTCTCACCAGGGTCGCTCTCCCTACCATGTGCGATTAACAGGGCTGCAGCTTTATGTCATGTAAGGGTTCACAGTGCGTAGCACGTGTTCCGCTTTGCCTTCCCTTAGAGTCACCAGCCTGCGGAAAGTTTCTCCTGGAACACCGCCGTCCTATTTCATATTTCTCAGCAAACAAAGGTCCGATTCTCATTGCCCTTTCAGTGTTTTCATGTCCCTCTGCTCACCATTATTTCTGGGGTTGGGGTTCTCTCAGTGGGTGCGCAGACTACTTTTAGGACCCTTGGGCAAGGAGATCACACAGAGGTGAACTCCATCCGTGCGCCCCCTGGTGGCCAATCATCCCCGATTTCTTTAAGTCATCGGTAACATGGTTCTCCGCAAATTATGTATTTACAAATGTACAGAGTGTGCCTATCAAATGTGGAGCGCAATCCTTAATTACCAAAGCTGGACAAGGGTCACCCTTACAATTTGTTGGTTTCAAATTGGTGACGATTTCAGCCAATTCAACTTCTGTAACGGGTTTAAAGTTAAACCGGAGACCATGACTCTCTGATTGCTGGATGGACACATCTATCAATGTATTGTCTGTTATAAGACAGGTTCTTTTTGTTAGCTTCAATATTCCCCTTAATTGTATCAAAGTTTCCCCCCCCCCCATCAGCGCATTTTGAATAGTATTACACCATGCATCATTCTTTTCAAAATTGTCAGTGTTAACCTTACATGGATTTTCCAACTATATTAGTACTTTAAAAAAAAAGTTCTTTAGAACTTGACTTCCTTGGTGATCCTATCATCATAAACATTATCCTTTGCTGCAATTAGGGCTTGTCTGAGCTCTTTAGTTGCCATCCGAAAGCCCTCCTTCTCAGGTGTTTTGTGTTAGTTTCCATTCATTGAAACATTTCTGTTTAATAGCTTTCAGCTTTTATAATTCAGTCGAGAACCACAGGTTATTTTTCCTCCAATTCACAGGTGGCTAAAATAACCTTACATATACTTTTCAGAATGACAGAACACATTCAAGGTAAGCATCAACTTTTGGAACTGCTCAGAGTTACATTTACCAACCAACTCTATAAGTAAGTAACTTTTAAACACTAGTTATATTTTTCAAGGCAGAATCCTTTTCCTATCCAGTCCTTCCCTAGTCTATGGCACAAGTGCTTGCTGCCAAAAACCAACAGCTCGGTCTTCCCCATTCAGACACATCCAGTTGTTGCTCATCCAGGTCTCAACGTGAAAATAGATTGTCTGAAGAAGGACGGCGTCCTTAACATAATCCCCTGATAACTCAAGAACTAGTCACCAGCACAGTTGAGAAGTATACGCCAAGCTCATCCAACAGGTAACAAAAAGGTTGAAAAGTAGGGGGATGGGGGGGGGGGGGAAAGAAGTGGCCTCACCCCAACATACTCGAGAGGTACGATTCATGAGAAATGATCTCACCCATAGAATTGAGTCAGGAGTGCAGTGACCATGTTTCTCTAAGGCTAGCAGAAGTTGGTCGTGGTCTAGAAGATCAAAAGCCGCAGATAATTCCAGCAGAACCAGCATGCCAGAGCGACCTCCATCTGAGATTCTCAACATGTGCGTCTGCAGATCTAACAGAGTGGTCCCGGCACCGTGGAGGGGTCTAAAACCAGACTGTCTAGGATGCAGGATGTTGGTCTTCTCACGAAGGCTTGTAGTTGGTTAGTAGCACATTTATCAAGCACCTTGAGGGGAAAAATGACAGTTGGGGGGCGCAGGTTACCAGGGTCACTTGAGTTCAGTCCTGTTTTTTTAACCAGAGGGGTGATGGTGGCTTTCCTTATGGAATCGGGTACTTGATTATTGGCAAAAGAGGAGTTGACAAATCGTATGAAAAAGGAGGCAAAGATATCCTTGTAGTCCAAGTAAACATAAGGGGGAATGGTGTACTCTGGACACTGGGAGGGGCGCAGTCGAGAGGGTGGCCATCATGTCGGCAAGAGAGACAGGAGAGAAGCTAAACATATGCTCAGATTTATTGATCAGAGGAACAGGAAGGTAGATGTTTATCAGCTGAATGTTTAGCTCTAATTTTGTCACGCACCTTGTCCACCTTGGCTTCGAAGGCAGTCTGTTTATCAGCACAGACTTGCTTAGTAAAACCTTACAACTGAGACAGTACAGAACTCCACTCTTAGAATAAGGCTGGACCACGTGAGTATTTGGTAGCGTAGACAGAGCAGCCAGGCTCATTTTAGGAGGGAGAGAGGGCTGTAGGAATGTACAAAGAACCTGTAGTTAACAAGGGTTCAACATAAACACTTCAAGCCAGAAGTATTATTAAAAAAGTAGGCCATGTTAAGTCTTGGGGTACGTACTTTGTCAGAGTCAAAAACACAACACAATGCTTTAAAGTACACATACCAAATCATAGACCTTTTTCAGAAATTTAACTATTTCTAGAGCAGTCAGTCAAACCTTATCAAACACATTTAGTGTAGGACACACCGATTGATGGGTAGTAGTAAAACCATAAGTTACTTTCAGGTTACTTTACAGCAAATCAAGGGTAGTAGACCCTGCCAGTCATGCAGTGACACAAATCCCTTAGTAACCCAACCCTGTCACCTGGATACTTTTCTGAATAGTGGAACACAAATTCAAGGACCAGTAGAAACCTGTAACTACATTCAGGATAACAGTTATATCAGGTGAGGAAGACCTTACGGTGTAATATTGCAGTTGCTTTTCAGATCAGTGAAACACAGACTAAGGTAAGCAATAACTCCTTATACTTATTAAAAATGGCACACAGCTATTCAAGGCAGGTAAAACCTAAGGCAGACTTATCCAAGACCAGCTTAACAGCAGGTCAGGGGAAGCAAGACCCAGTAGTTATACATTTACATTTAGCCTAAAAGAAATAGTAAAGTGAAGCCAACAGCATTACTTTTGGGAAAGAGGCATAACCAATTCACAGGTGGCTAAAATAACCTTACATATACTTTTCACAATGGGAAAACACATTCAAGGTAAGTATCAACTTTTGGAACTGCTCAAAGTTAGTTACCAACCAACTCTTTAAAGGAATAGTGTGCTCTAAAATATTATTGGCTAAAAAGATGGCCCATAATCAAAAATATATCTAAAAAATATTTTTAAACAAACTCCCTACGTAAAGTATTCAGCAAATGAAGCTCAAACTGAAAAATGTAAAGCACTAGGAGGCATCCATTTTGTGAAATGGATGCCTCCTGTGCTTGCCCTTGTGGCACTAATGAAGCAAAAGCCAGCCAGCTGTAATAAACAAAAGCTACCACTGGGTGGCTTTTGCTTCATTGGTGCCGGAGACCAGAGACTGCAGGCAGGAAAGCTGCATCTGGTTAAGTGCTTATTTCTTTTTTTAAATAAGCACTAGCTGCGTTTTTTTCTTCTAATTTTTACAGGCTGGAGGAGCCCGGAAAACTTAGAAAGAAAACCACAGCTTTTAAAACATTGTATTTATGTTTGCGGTGGCTTCAGCTTGGAGCCCTCTGGGCTCCAAGCTGAAGCCACCGCAAACAAATACAACATTGTTGTATTTAAAAACGCTGCGGTTTTCTTTCTAAGTTTCTCGCGCTCCTCCGAGCAGGGAGAAGGCCCGAGAAACTTTGAAAGAAAAACTGCAGTTTTTAATACAACCGCGTTGTTTCTCTGCCTGCCGTGGCTTTCACTTTGACTCTCATGGGTTCCACTGAGGGAGCCCAGGAAACTCAAAGTGAAAGCTGCTGCAGGCAGAAACACAACACGAATGTGTTTTGAAATACTGTAGTGTTTCTCACTACGGTGGCTTTCACGTGGAGTCTCCTGGGCTCCCTCGCTGTCATGATTCCTGCCCCTCATGTCGCCAGCCCTCCAAGATGTCAGGCTGGAGCCAGGCCACGATCACTTACATGGCCCTCAAGGGCCTCTCCATCCCTCCAAAGACCCACTTGGAGTCAGACTTGGCGCTTGTGGCACCAGACTCACTCACTCCCATAGGATAACATTGGGGATTGGACTTGTAGTGCATTGATGGGGACAAGATGGATGCCCCCACATATTTCAGTTCCCTGAACTGCATGTGCGGTCTAGTCTTTTGGGTGTGGTTCAGCCCAGAGGCACCTGGGATACCCAGAGTGTATTTAAGCCACACCCAGGCTGAGAAACATGCTTTGCGTTTTCTGCACCTGCAGCGTGACACTCACCATGTTCGGATCGGTCTCCAGTAGGCCTGCATCTTTCTTCTGCGCTCAGCTCCTGCAAGAACAAGAACACCGTTAGGAACAGCCTTACCTTGCGGCGCTTCTGCCCATCAGTCATCGCTCCTTCTGTTCTGCAGGCATCTTCGGCAGTGTCATTCCCATCCTGGCACGCCGCTTCCTAAGGAAAAGGGAATACAACAGAAAAAAGGCATTAGTAAGCATTCTGCAAATCTTTGCTTATTTTTAAATACTGTACGAGCTTCAAAGGCTTACCTGAATCCCAGCCGCTCTGGGGAAACTCTGTCTCCGGAACTTCTCATCCACCTGCAAGAGGGAAAAGACACTCCAGGTTAGCGTGGAAACATCTAGAGGCGCCGCATACCACGCTTACCCACCGCATTTGTTCTTCATAACCGGCATCCACGCTGAAAACGTCACGGCACCTAAAAGACACAGAAAAAGAACTCAGTTCAATACAAATACGAAAGGGGTGCATTGCGCTCTCACTCACCTTCAGCGCTACTCTTCTCAGCAGCACGCCGCCATCCCCGGACGTCGGCCATCATCTAAGGAAGGAAAGGAACGAAGTCGGAGAACTGTTCAAAAGACTCATTATACTAACCTGTCGGACTCTTGCCAGTGAAGTAACTAGGCAGCAACGGGCCTGCAATCAATCAATGCGCCCTTGCGCTGAAGGCAGGACGAAGAGCACACTATCCAAGAAAACCAGGTGAGATGAGGATCAAAGGGAAGGGTTGGACCCCGGGGAAGAAAGGGTTCAAGCACACAGACAATAGGGAGTTAAACTCTACCAATCCTGTGTTTCAGGCCCAGTCTCCAGTCAAATAGCCTCCAGGGAAGGGTTCGAGGTTGTAAGAGGTCAGAACAGGCTGAGTGACGTCCCCGTGGATACCAGGTGAGCGTTACACTCATCCGTGAGGGAGCCCAGGAGACTCCAATCGAAAGCCGCTGCAGTCAGAAATACAACGTTCTTGTATTTATGATTTCTGTGGTTTTCCAACCACAGCAATCACAAATACAACACAAGCCTTTGCTTTTTGCCTTCATTTTACGTTTTCTGTGCTTCCCTGGGCTTGGGGAGCACCGAAAACGTAAAAATGAAAGTGAAGGCAGCCTCCTCAGCTCATGCAGCTCTGCTCTGGCTGCAGTAAGCAAAAGCTCCTAGTAGGGGCTTTTGCTGCTTGTTTAGTGCCGCCAGGGCAGAGCTGAGGAGGCTGCCTGAAATGGCAAAATGGATGCTCCCATGTAAACGCTTGCTTAAAGCCTTTACATAGGAACTTTCATTAAAAATAGGTTTAAAATATGTTTTAGACTATTCCCCCATCTTTTAAAGCAATAATATTTTAGAGCGCACTATTCCTTTAACAAGTAAGTAACATTTAAACACTCGTTATACTTTTCAAGGCATAATCCTTTTCTTATCCAGTCCTTCCCTAGTCTATGGCATGATTTCACTCAGAATCAGAGAAGGGACCACTAGTGGTCTAGGTGCCATGGTAGTCAAAGTGAGATAGGGTTCAGTTGCAGGCAAAGTCAGAGTTCCTGAGGAAGTCTCTTCAAACAAGTATTTCACTTTAGAGTTCGTTGGGGTCCAGGGACTTCTGAGAAGACACCATAGGAGGATTCCAGCAATGGGCCTGTGCGAACTGGATGAGCGGACTCCCAATCACAAGAAATACCCCAAAGCTTTACAGATATCACACAGACTTAAGGTAAGTAAATACCCTAGCCAACACAGTAACTCCTCACAGAAAAATAGTTGCAGCAGGGGAGACTTCAGGGTCTGCAGCCAAAAACCTGGTCGATTAATTTCTTGTCGTCATGAAGACGGGACACTGGAAGGGATTTTGCAACATGGATCAACAGGGAAGGCTCCAGGCAAGAGTTTCATCGCGGCTGGCTCTGTAGTTTTGGCACTCTTTTCAGGAGCCAGGAGAAGAGTGAATATTGCTGGTCGGATTCCCGTCTCTAATCTGGTCCAGCACTCGGGTGAGGGGACTTCAAGGACTTTTTGTCTCTGGTGAGCCAGGAGGAAGCCACCAAAGTTTCAGCTCAATTCAGGAGACCTTGCACTGCTCGAGGTAACAGGGTATTGGGGTATTACAGCCCTGCAAGGTCGCAGCATGGCATGGGATGGCTCCAAATGCAGGTCTTCTTGAGTCTAGTAGATCTCACCAGACTCTAGGTCAGGGTTGTTGTTTTTGGAGTCCCGAGGTCGCTTGGAAGGAAGGGTAACAGCAGGATCCAGTTACACAGCAGGATCTTGGTCGCAGGAAATCATTTCACCCGTGATTTCTTCATCTTCCTCTTTCAGATTCAGGTCCATTTGTCGACTATCTCTTCAGCTTCGAGGATCTGACTTTTATGCGGGAACCCAGACAATCAAAGCAGGTGTGCAACATTCAAACCAGTGGCGGTGGCAGTCCTTTCAGGACAGCCAGCCTCCCGCTTGGAACTTGATTCTCGCAGTCATGCTTGAAGACAAAGGGCTGCAGAGATGGACTCCTCCCTCACTTCCTGCCTTCACAGACACTCTGTAGTGTGGGCGGGCTTGACCCAGGTCTCCCGCCAAAGATAAATTGAACACAAAGGAATTTCCTGCTCTGGAGACCATGGCAAGGACCTAAAAAGGACAAGGAACACTAAAATAGTGGAAACAAAGAAGATGGGGCCCATTTTGGTAAAATGGCAACGCATGTGTGGCTTTACTGCAGCTGTGGAAACAGCCTGCAGTAAAGGTGCACCACATTAGTAAAAAGGTTCACTGCCACCAGCCATTTAGGGTAAGCTTGTCCCTGTAAAAGAAATGTTGCAGTGTGAATGAGAAAGGGGATACACTGCATCCCCCCAGTACTCACATAAGGCGGAGTGTGCTGTTCTCATCAAAATAAAGTTTAAAAAGGATAAAATATCCTATTTCTCACAAGGTTAGCCAGAGAAAATTAAAAGGGGATCCCAAAGGGCAAACCAGCAATAATAGGCTATATATGCCAAAAGTTGTCAAAGAGGACACAATTAAACAGACACTATGGAGAGACTTTATTTTACTCTTTTTATGGGTGTCCTTTTAATCTGTGGGTGTGGAAAGAGATTCCCGCTCACTGAGATATAGGGAAAAATAATCCACCAACCCAGCAAAAAGTTCTGGGGGTCTCCCAAGTGAGGGATATTTAGCACTAAAGTGAAATCATACTCCACACTTGTCCCCCCCCAGACTAAGGAACAGGAGAATCTAATTCTCACCTTAATGGATCTCATGTTTCAGTCAGTTAAACTGCTTGCAGAGTCCACCAGCAAGCTTTATATAACCCTTGCTGCGATATATTTTCACATTGGTTTTCCTTTGAAAACTATATGACCTACAAACATTGTTAGGCACTTTTCTCTTTTTAAAAGTATAGAGGATCCGATCTAACAACTTCTCAACCTACAATAGGCTTTTGAAAGGGATCCTGGCTAGAGGTCCCATAGACTTTATTTATTGGGCATTTGTATGGCGCTTATACATCAAGAAACTGTGTTTCAAAGCACCCACGGGGCAAGACAAGGGTACAAGACAATGGAGTATAGTAACGGTGATGAGCACAATACAAAAACTGACATACTAGGCCTTGTGAGCATTCAGAGTGTGCAAGTGCAGAGAGAGAAGGGGCGGGGTGCTAGAGGTTCCACAGGGGACACGGAGATTGCAGGGGGGGGTGCAAGAGAGCCAGTTGCAAATGCAGAAGGTAAGAGCCAGGCAGTGACCACTTGGTGAGGGGTCACCAGCCAATACAATAAGTGCAGGCCTGTGAGACATCGCTGGGCAGTTGGAACCCAAAGGCAAGTGCAGGGGGCGGGGAGGTGCTGCAGGCGATAGGACAGAAGGCCAGGACCCTGAAGGACACAAGCGCTCAAGCCACCAATCACAGTGATTGTGGAGTTTAGCAAGGGAGGGAGAGAGGGAAGGAGGAAGAAAAGAGGAAAGTCTTGAGATGCTTGCAGAACTTAACGAGATCTGGCTCAAGGCGGAGATAAAGGGGGAGGCTATTCCAGAGGAGGAAACCAGCCGAGGAAAGAGAACAGCCACCCGCTCTCTGCTTAGAGAAGGGCTTGACAAGCAGAGTTAGAGGAGAGGGATCTGCAAGGAGAGCATTTGGTGAGATCAAGTTTAAGATAGTCCCCGGCCCCAGACAGCATTACGGATGATGCCGAGGGATTGAAATTTGATCCTTGCAGCAACCGGGAGCCAGTAGAGATATTTTAGGGCTGGAGAGCTATGGTCCCTGGGCTCAAGGCCAAGAATATGTCTTGCAGCCCCATTCTGCATTAGCTGGCTGGGGCGAAGAGAAGAAGATAGATTAAGGAAGAGGTTGTTACAACAGTCCAACCTAGAGAGGACCAGAGTTCTGGAGACATGAAGCTTCTGGGGAAAAGTGAGTAAAGGGAGGATGCCTCTGAGCAGGTAGAGTTGGAAATGGGCCTTCTTGGCAAGGTCCAAGATGTGAGGAATGAAAAAGAGGAGTCAAAGATTACTCCCAGGTTTCTGGTTTCAGTGGAAGGAGAGGAGGGAGAGCCTGTAGAGGGTAGACGGAGTGGAGAGAGAAAAGAGGGAACAGGAGTCCCAATAGAAAGAATCTCAGAGTTGCTTGCATTGAGACGGAGATCATTGGAGGTGCACCAAGACTGGATGGCAGATAGGCAATCAGGAATGACAGAAGGAGTCATAAGAGAAGCATAGGGTAGTCTGAAGAAGGGTCGAGTGTCATCTGCATAACACTGGAAGTGCGGGGAGAAAGTGGAGATGAGGTGAGCAAGAGGGGCGAGATAGATGTTAAAAAGCCAAGGATAAAAAGGATAAAGCCCTGAGGAACACCACAAGGTGGAGATAGAGGTGGGCGAGGAGAAACAACCCAGGATAACCTGGGGAGGGACAGTCAGTGAGGAAGGAGGTCAGCCAGTCCAATGCCCGCTCCGAAATACCAAGGGTAGCATGGAGCTGCTTTATGAGGATGGAGTGGTTGACCATGTCAAAAGCAGAGGAGAGATCAAGTAGAATGAGAACAGAGGGCGAGTTGGAATCAGGAGATGCAAGCAATTCTTCATGGGTGTTCAGGAGAGCAGTTTCTGTGCCTCTGGATGCTCGGAATTCAGATTGATGGTTGTGCAGGCAGCCAACCAGGTCAGAATGCTGGTTCAGTTGAGGGAAGATCAACTTCTCCAGGAGTTTCCCAAAGAAGGAAGTGACAGAGATGGGGCGGTAGTTTGCCGGTCACGAGGGGTCGGAAGAAGGCATCTTAAGGAGGGGGCGCACAAGGGAGTGCTTGAGGGAAGAGGGGGAAAGACCCAGTGGCAAGACTCGCAATATCTCAAAAGTCAATGTGATCCAACCTACACATATCCGAACGCATGCCAACAGTGTTAGGACAGCTTTTCTGAAGTCCAACTAAGGGCTTAGTAAAACTATATAACTGAGACAGTACGAAACCCCACTCTCAGTATAAGGCTGTACCACTGGTGTATTTGGCAGCGTAGACAGAGCAGCCAGGCTTATCCTAGGAGGGAGCGAAGGCTGTAGGAAGGTACAAATAACTTGCAGTATACCAAGTGTTCAACAGAAACACTTGCAACCAAAAGGTGGTATAAAAATATAAAGTTTATTATAAATACAGTAGGACAAGTAAAGTCTTGGGGTAAATACCTTGTCATAGAGTCAAACACATTATAAAAACACAACACAATGCTTTAACTGCTATGCCCCCCCTCCCCCACCCAGTGCCAAGGCCGTTTTTGGCGATTTCGGTATGTCGCCATTCAATGTCTTGTAACTTTTTTGTTACATGAGATATCTTGGTCAAATTGTGCCCATTTTGTCCCACATGTAGGCGGTTGCAACGCCATGCAGGAATCCTAGGTTGCTGTAGGGGGGGGGGGGGGGTGAGAGAAAATAACCAAATAGGGCGAAAAACTTTTTTTTTTTTAAAGCCAATAAAATGATGTACAAAGAAGCCTGTGTTTTTTTTCCTTGTAAGAGCTAGGAACAAATGGTTTGCTGTGCTGAATTCCCCAATTTCCTGGCTTTCAAGAACAGGTTGAGTGGAAACAAAAGAAAATATTTTGATGTGGTTTTCAACCGTTTTGTGAGAGGTAGGCGATTTTGGCCATTTTTGCCAATTGGACATGTGTGGACAGAATGGAAGAAAAGGGTAGGAAAGCCGAATTGGAGGACAGAGACACATTTCTGAAAAGTAGACAAAATTCCAAGTTTAGGAAGGGGTGATTTGCGCAGGTCATGCAACAGCTAGGTAGGGGAAAATTCTGTAGTTTGGGGAAAAAGCAGTAAAATGACCGAACCAAAAAAAAAATAATAAAAAAAATAAGTGTATGTGGTGGACATGGTTGGCCTGGTACGGCAACGGCTTCTATGCATTTTGAGAAAAACAATGCTCTGCTACATTACCGAGACTCTCGCAGTTAGGAAATCACACATTTTCTGTAGTGTTTCACAAAACAAGCAATACCACAAGCCAAAAACTAAGCCATGGTACACAGGAGTTTTATGCTTACGGCCTCGACAGACGTACTTAGCATGTGTAAATCAGGAAAACGAATGTGGTGAGGAAGGCCAAGCATACATTTTTTGAAAGAGCACAGGCAGACCTTTTCAAGGGTAGGTGACTTGTGCAGGTTACAAAAGTCTATGGTGCCTAAAGCAGCGACTCAATGTAGGTCACATTTGGGAAATGAATGAGTTGTGTGACAAAGGGCAGCAGCAAATGGGTCAAAACGTTATGAAAACCACGCAAACACAACAAATGTCATACCTTCCCATGTTCCCACAGGTGTCCCGACAAATAAGGCACCTCACATGTGTGGGCGCCAAGGGGAAAGCCGAAAACGCGGCTAACCCAAAGTCTTTTCGGACAGCAGAATTTGTGGAATTCTGTTCAAGTGCACACCATACAGATATGGGCCCAGGGTGTCCAAGCCACCAAGGAAAACGGGGAACCCCATGCATTTCCAAAAAGAGGACACTCTCTTATATAAAGACTGTTTTAACTTATACAGTGTGTGGACATTCCTTTGTGGGTGCTTGAGGACTACACTGTACTTAAGAACCAGCCTGCATCACCTCCTGAGAAGCTAGGCTTGATTGCTCGTCCATTGCTACCAACAATAGAGAATCTTGGCTGGGGTCCTCTGCGCCTCTCCTCTACCATATAGAGAGCAGGAGAACAGACACCTCCCTCCAGTCTTTACTCCCAGCAAAGTCCAAATTTGGGGGGGAAAGAAATGCAATATTCGCACATTTCACTCGGCTCACCCACCGAAACACACAAAAACAACACATTGCCTACCATCCCGCATTCCCACGGGTGTCCCGACGAAAACGGTGCCTCACATGTGTGGGTGCATCTACCTGGGCGCAAAGGTAGAAGCCGAAAACATGGGTAACTCCAAGTCTTTTCGCACAGCAGAATTACAGGATTTTGACTCATGTGCACACCATACAGATTTGGCCCTAGGTACAGACCTCTGGATTCAAATTTGAGTGGGCACCACGGGGATTTCACGTCTTTCTGGTGTTAACAGAAGCCTCTACTGAGATTAATCTTTATTAGAAGGTTGAATCCTGTATACAGGAGCTGGCTGAATAAGACCTGGAGACACCCAGGCCCAAAATTACAACAAGGAGCAAAGATTAGGTGAAGACCCAACCATACAGCCGCTCTCTGGAGTCCCAAATTGGGTTCTATAGTAGTTGTAGTTCTGCTCAATGTGAATCCTTTAGTTCCAATTCTTAATGAAATATGAAAGTCAAATGGTGGTTTTCCATCAAGTGAAAAATATTTATTTTATACAAAGAGGTGGCAAATAGCCACCAGAATATTCTTCATGAGGAAGAAATTGCCATTAATCATTCTATCCGTAGACTTCTATTGTGCCAATGCATTTCGGAATATAACATCCTTCATCAGGGCAAGTCTAAAAGGTGATTTTCAAATGCAATTATATCAACCATTTCGTAGTTATTACAAAATTAAACAAATTTCCATATTTTGAACAACACAAATATATCAACATTAACAGTCATCATCCAAATCATTGAAAAAGTAAAACAACACATACCGGGCCACGTAATGAGCCGGAACAGAAGGTAGATCCAAAAAAAATAAATAAGAAAAACAAATCAATATGCAGGTAGATCAAGACATCTTGTAACTAAAAAATGGAGGTAATCGGGTCTTTACCTGATTTCGGTGAGTAATGGCGGAAACTATTTTCCGGAGTGCAAGCTGCTTCCACCGAGTGCGGAGAGCAGGTGCTGTAAACGGTAAGAGAAAAACTCTATAAAAGACTTATTCTAGGTGTGCCTAATCACTAATAGTAAACTCGGGTGGTAGCTTACCCTATGTGGAGAACGAAGCGGAGGAGTTCTCCCTGTGCCTACTGAAAGCAGACTGTCTTCGTTGCATCGGCGCGTTGCCGAGCAATCTGGATTTTGTAGGACACGTGATTGAAGGCTGAGTGCCTTCCTTGTTTAGACACGTTGCCGAGCAACCCGGCATGTGATCACGGCTCCATGACCATAGGCACGAGCCGTGACCAATGTCAGGAAACTCTTCGATGAATAGCCTACAATCAAAATTGCTTACTAAGTGGCCCTCCTGGGGTAGAGGCGAAAAAAGTCAACACCTTAAAAGCGGAATACGTGGATTGTAGTCCATAGACATAGAAAAAATACTAAGAAAAATTACTGAAAACTACAATAATGGGCGTTCCTAACTAGGATGGATGGAGCCTAGGGATCAGCTCAAAGGCTGTGCTATATATGGAAACAAGTGTCTACATGCCGCTAGTGGTGTCGTCTAGACAGACGGCACCTTGGGTCCTGGAAGAGCTCCAGGATGCGCAGCATGGAGAACATTTAATTCATGTAAATCATTACTTTTTCAAATACATTCAAGTATTGGTGTCAATTTAAACCAAACGATGTTAGATATCACAAACAAAAACAATTGGAGAAATCAATCAGGTAAAACACAATTAAAGTGAACGCAATTAGAGAAAACAGTGGTAGTTGATCTCCTCGTTTAACCCATTGGGTGCCAGACTTCCCAGTTTGTCGATCCAATACGTCTCTCTGCGATTCAAGCGTTGGCCTAAATCTTCGTGAGGGCTATTTTTGGTAAGTACTTCCAAAATCACAAATCTTATTTGTGACACATTATGTCCATTGGAGATCCAATGCCGAGCCACGGCTGAATTAATGTTTGCATTACGAATGCATGACCGATGCTCTCCCCATCTCAACTTGGCTGTTCGTGTCGACTGTCCTACATAGAATTTCCCACAAGGGCATTTAATACCATAAATGATATTGCTACTGTCACATGTGGCAAAAGTCTTGAGCAAAATCTTCTGCCCCGTCCTTGGATGGTTAATGGAGTTTCCTTTTATAACAAAATCACAGTTAACACACTGTAAACATGGAAAAGTCCCAGTTCGCTGTGTCATTGGTTTTCTCGCTGTTGGTTTTGTTTGTACCAGTTCATCTCTTAAATTCCTACTTCGTTGGTATGCAAAGATTGGTTTTTCACTAAAGATATCTTGAACTCGGGTATCATTTTTGAAAATCTCACAATGTTTCATAATAGTTTTCTTAATCTTTATGCTTTGTATAGAGAACTTAGATACGAATACCGGTGACTTCAATTCTCTTTTTCTTTTGGAATTCTGTTCTAATAAAAGAGTCTCCCGAGGTAAAGCATCAACTCTGTCTGATGCCTGATCAAGTTCATCCTGCTTGTATCCCCGAGCCAGAAATTTCTCTTTCATTTCCATCTGTTGTGTCCTGTAATCTTCAGGATCACTGACTATTTTCTTGACTCTCAGTAGCTGGCTGTATGGCAGGTTCTTCAGTAAACTCGGCTGGTGGAAGCTGAGGCGGTGCAGGAGATTGTTACGATCTGTCGTTTTCCGAAATAGTGAAGTGCTGTAGCATGCAGATTTCTTGTGAACTTGTACATCAAGGAATGTTATGATTTCGTATTAGAACTCTCTGGTGAACTGTACCCTCTGGTCGATATTGTTCAGATACATGAAGAAAGTTTCAAAAGACTCTTTTGTACCTTTCCAAATCCCAAAGATATCATCTATGTATCTCGTCCATAGACGAATGTCATTCTTCCATTCCTGTTTGTTTAATACATGGTCAGTTTCAAATTTGTGCATGAAGCTGTTGGCATATGAGGGTGCCATAGTAGCTCCCATCGAGGTCCCTGCTACCTGTAGAAAAAATTGATTTCCATACTGAAAATAGGAGTTCTCAGCAATAAATTGTAATAATGCCAGTATAAATTCTTTTTGGGCACGTATCTCAGGTGCTTTCAGTAGCTAATTGCGTTCACTTTAATTGTGTTTTACCTGATTGATTTCTCCAATTGTTTTTGTTTGTGATATCTAACATCGTTTGGTTTAAATTGACAGCAATACTTGAATGTATTTGAAAAAGTAATGATTTACATGAATTAAATGTTCTCCATGCTGCGCATCCTGGAGCTCTTCCAGGACCCAAGGTGCCGTCTGTCTAGACGACACCACTAGCGGCATGTAGACACTTGTTTCCATATATAGCACAGCCTTTGAGCTGATCCCTAGGCTCCATCCATCCTAGTTAGGAACGCCCATTATTGTAGTTTTCAGTAATTTTTCTTAGTATTTTTTCTATATCTATGGACTACAATCCACGTATTCCGCTTTTAAGGTGTTGACTTTTTTCGCCTCTACCCCAGGAGGGCCACTTAGTAAGCAATTTTGATTGTAGGCTATTCATCGAACAGTTTCCTGACATTGGTCACGGCTCGTGCCTATGGTCATGGAGCCGTGATCACATGCCGGGTTGCTCGGCAACGTGTCTAAACAAGGAAGGCACTCAGCCTTCAATCACGTGTCCTACAAAATCCAGGTTGCTCGGCAACGCGCCGATGCAACGAAGACAGTCTGCTTTCAGTAGGCACAGGGAGAACTCCTCCGCTTCGTTCTCCACAAAGGGTAAGCTACCACCCGAGTTTACTATTAGTGATTAGGCACACCTAGAATAAGTCTTTTATAGAGTTTTTCTCTTACCGTTTACAGCACCTGCTCTCCGCACTCGGTGGAAGCAGCTTGCACTCCGGAAAATAGTTTCCGCCATTACTCACCGAAATCAGGTAAAGACCCGATTACCTCCATTTTTTAGTTACAAGATGTCTTGATCTACCTGCATATTGATTTGTTTTTCTTATTTATTTTTTTGGATCTACCTTCTGTTCCGGCTCATTACGTGGCCCGGTATGTGTTGTTTTACTTTTTCAATGATTTGGATGATGACTGTTAATGTTGATATATTTGTGTTGTTCAAAATATGGAAATTTGTTTAATTTTGTAATAACTACGAAATGGTTGATATAATTGCATTTGAAAATCACCTTTTAGACTTGCCCTGATGAAGGATGTTATATTCCGAAATGCATTGGCACAATAGAAGTCTACGGATAGAATGATTAATGGCAATTTCTTCCTCATGAAGAATATTCTGGTGGCTATTTGCCACCTCTTTGTATAAAATAAATATTTTTCACTTGATGGAAAACCACCATTTGACTTTCATATTTCATTAAGAATTGGAACTAAAGGATTCACATTGAGCAGAACTACAACTACTATAGAACCCAATTTGGGACTCCAGAGAGCGGCTGTATGGTTGGGTCTTCACCTAATCTTTGCTCCTTGTTACAGACCTCTGGATTCCCACGGGTGTCCTCTTTTGGGAAATGCACGAGGTTCCCCGTTTTCCTTGCTGGCCTCGACACCCCTGCCCTCCAGGGTTTCACACATATGTGCCCCCATGCTTTGGGGGGGAGGGAGGGGTGGAAGAGGGCTCCCACTCCCCCCGCCCTGGTGGTCTAGTGGGCATTGCTGGGCGCGGATCGAGCACCTGATTTGCGCCCAGCAATGCTACAAAAAAGAAAAAAAAAAATAATAAAATAATAGGTGTTGGAAAGGGGAGAATCACCCCTTTACGACGACACCTGCCTCGATCTCCGGCTTGAAATGCAGCAGGAGATCGAGGCAGAACAAGGTGGACACTCACCTTGTGTTTTCACGGCGGCAGCCAAAAATGGCTGCCGCAGTGAAATACTTTGTTTCATGTCGGCGTGCGTTACACACGCCGACGTGAAACTGAAGGGAATACAGCCCCCGGGCAGTGAGGAGGGACCTCCCCCTCACATAGCCAGGGGGTTGGATTACAGTTTTGTGTAATCCCTGCAGGGATCACACAAAACGAAGTGCCTAAAAGGACAAGGAATCTCGTCCTTGGCAACAGGGAGGTAATCCCAAGGACGAGATACCTCGTCCTTGGCACTTACGGGGTTAAAGTACACAGACCAACACATAAACCGTGTTCAGAAAACAAACTATTCCTAGGGAAGTCAAACCTTATCAAGCACATTTAGTATAGCACACACCTATTCATGGGCAGTAAAACCATAATTTACTTTCAGATTATTTTACAGTACATCAAGGGTAGTAGACCCTGTCAGTCATGCAGTGACACTCAGTTAAGGAAAACCCTAGTAAACCAACCAACCATGTTACCAGGATACTTTTCTGAATAGTGGAACACAAATTCAAGGAGCAGTAGAAACCTGCAACTAGATTCAGAATAACACACAGTAATATTAGGCGAGTAAGACCTTATGGTGCAATATACAATAACAGTTGCTTTTCAGAGGAGTGCAACACAGACTATGGTAAGCAATAACGCCTTACCCTTATCAAGGATGGCACACAGCTATTCAAGGCAGGTAAAACCTAAGGCAGATTTATTCTAGACATGAACCACAGGTCAGGGGAAGCAAGACCCAGTTGGTATACATTTACATTATTTTAAAAGAAATAGTAAAGTGAAGCCAACAGCATTACTTTTGGGAAAGAGGCATAACCAATTCAAAGGCGAGTAAAATAACCTTACATAAACTTTCAGAATGGCAGAACACATTCAGGTTAAGTAAGACATTTGGAGCTGCTCACTCTCAGAGTTCCAGTTAACAACCAACTCTTTCACAAGTAAGTAACTTTTAAACACTTGTTCTACTTTTCAAGGCAGAATCCTTTTCTTATCCAGTCCTTCCCTAGTCTATGGCATGAGTTCACGGAGATGCAGAAGAGGGACCCTAGTGGTATAGGTGCCAGCTGTAGGCAGGGTGAGAAGGTTCAGTTGCAGGCAAAGTTGGAGTTCCTGAGGAAGTCTCTTCAAACAAATAAATAGTTCACTTTAAATTTAATTAGGGTCCAGGCACTTCTGAGAAGACACCCTAGGAGGATTTCATCAGTGAGCCTGGGTGAACTGGATGAGAGGACTCCCATAACAAGAAACGCCCCAAAGCTTTACAGAAATCCCACAGACTTAAAGTAAAAACCCCAGCCAACTCTGCACAGAAGTGTTGCAGCAATGGGAGACTTCAGTATCTGCAGCCAAAAGCGTGGTGGATTACTTCCTTGTCATGGAGGCTGAAGACAGGACACTAGAAGGGATTTTGCAGCAGGGGATCAACAGGGAAGGCTCCAGGAAAGGGTTTCTTTGTGGATGGATGCAGCCCTGTGGTTTTGGCGTCCTTTTCAGGAACCAGAAGACAGATTATTGCTGGTCAGATTATCGTCTCTAATCTAGTCCAGCGATCTAAGGGGACTTGAAGGACTTAAAACCTGTCTTAGCAGAGCCACTAGGAGGCCACCAAAGTTTATGCTTGAGACGGAATTCAGGAGACCATGCACTGCACAGTGGCTTGAGGTCCCAGGGTATTGGGGTATTGCAGCCCTACAAGGTCGCAGCATGACGTGGGATGGCTCAAAATGCAGGTCTTCTTGTGTCTAGTGGATCTCACCAGGCTCTGGGTCGGGGTTATTTTCAGAGTCCCCAGGTCGCTTGGAAGGAAGGGTAAAAGCAGGCTCTGGTTACACAGAAAGCTCTCCAGTCACTGGAAATAATCTCAGCCGTGGTTTCTTCAACTTCCTCTTAGGATTCAGGTCCAGTGGTCAACGAACTCTTCAGCTTCCAGGATGGGACTTTTAAGCAGGAAACCAGCCAATCAAACAGGCGTGCAACATTCAAACCTGGGGGGTTGGCAGTCCTTTCAGGACAGCTAGCCTGCCAGTTGGACCTGGATTCTCGCTGTCAAGCTGGAAGACAAAGGGCTGCAGAGTTTTGGACTCCTCGTTTCCTACCTTCACAGACACTTGGAGCCTGGGCGGGCTTGACCAAGGTACCCCGCCAAAGATAAAATTAACACAAAGGACTTTCCCACCCTGGAGGCCAGGGGAAAGACCGACAAAGGACAAGGAACAATAAAATGGTGAAAAAAGAAGACGGCCATTTTGATAAAATGGGTACCCATGGGTGCCTTTACAGCTGCTGTGGAAACAGCCTGCGGTAAAGGTGTACCAAATTAGTAAAAAGGCTCACTGCCACCAGCCATTTAGGGTAAGCTTGTCCCTAGAACAGAAATGTTACAGTGTGAATGAGAAAGGAGATACACTGTATCCTCCCAGTGAAGGGGCCCCTGAGGGACCCTCGTTTGTGGAAACAAGGCACAATCACCACACACGAACTGATACGCCAGACACGAGGTTGTATTCCCAAAATCTAGGGTTTATTGCAAAGCAAATAGTCTCAGTTGGCCAACTGGTCCCACGCCCCGTGTGTCTACCAGACCTCGGGGGATGCAAGAGAGCGAAATTCATACAACAGTTACATATATACAAAACAAGCATCTAGTAATCAGTAGTGTCACAACTTATACCGCCCCTATTGCATTTCCTTTGAACTAGGCACGATGATTGACAATGGTGACAAGTTTGACACCTTCAAACATTCATTGTGTAACAGTTGCAATTTTGTACGCCCACAGACATCAAGTCTGTGTTTTAAAGAACACAATGCTTCTGTTTTCCGCAAGTAAGCTGTGCGTAGGGAGAGACACATTCCAGGCCTTGCTATCTCCTAGTTTCTATTCCTGCGCCGGGGGTCAACTTGCTCTCCAGGGCTGTACCGGGCTCAGGGAAGGGGGGCCGCAAAGAAGAGCACAATTCAAGTCATTTAATGTTTGGTCCAGCGTTTCTACTGTGCTTACCGAGACTAGCTGGCACCTGCTGTACTGATTAAAATGCCTTGTTGCTCGCTCTCCAAGGACATGCGAGGGAGGGGACCGGACATTTCTGTCTGAGTTACTGCATTATATTTCAACATGCCACTCGCGGCCTTGCATTCTGCACCAGTGAAGCAGTGTAACATTTCAGCAAAGCAGTTTTACATGAGGCAAAAAGCAAATGTTAGAGAAAAAACAAAAAGGCGATTTTAGTCGCTTCAAAATGGCCGCAACTTAGTCAAGCTTATGGCCATCTATTTCTAATACTAGATGCACGAGACGGTTGGTCTTCGGCCAACATAATACATAGCCTTACGATCGAGGGGTGTCTATTTTTTCAAGATTGACAAACCCTCATTTTGGCCGGATGCCAAACGTCTCATCCGTACATTGCATCCTCTTCTGACCAAATATCCGATTCAGAATCTTGTGCATTTTTAGTTTCCACCTCATTGTCACCGACATTGATGTACATGAATTCTTTGACTGTCTTTGTTTCCTTATTACCATGGGTACTCGATTTAATAGTGCTCTTTTTTTCTATCATATGCACACACCCTTTACTAATTTCGGTGCATATTACAGGTAAGCAGTGTATGCAACAACAAACATGTCATGAATATTCCTAGTACTGCTACTAGGATCGCAAATAGTTTCCATCCCCATGAATATAATAACCCCCAGAACCAGGAGCCCATATCCCAACCTCCTTCTTGGGTATGGAGTTCAGAGCTTAAGACATGTAGCTTTCTTATCGCTTCAAAAATCGTGAGAGAGGAGTCGTTTACAAATACACAGCATGCTGATCCCACGATTTTGCAAACACTGTCACGATCAATCAGGATTACATAAGGAGCCATTCTGTTCTGAAGTGTCATTAATCTAATCCCTTTCTCCTCTAATGTCATGTTTTATAATATATCTGTTCCATTTATTGTTTTTTCTAAGATTCTGGATAGTTGTCGTATATTATAGGAGTTTATTGCTTGGGCCAAAAATGGTACAAATGATTTTGCTACGTCTTCTACTATTAATCCATCCTCATTACTCCTTCGTGGCCTAGATCTAGATAGTTTGGCTATATCCGTTGCTTTTAAAAGAAACACTCCTGGGAACAAAAGTCCTAAATAACAAGTTCCTCCCCAGTTTCTAGGCAACCAAGGATACGCTTTTTCGCCACATATAAAATATACAGGGTCACCTACACATACTAGTTCTACTTCCCTCGTATGAATCGCTGTATTCATACATCTAGTGAATGTCCCTACTGAATAAGAGCCCTTCTTTAAACAAAAAGGAACAGAACGTGGGCTGTAGTTTACTGTATAGGAGGGAGGCACTGCATCTTTATTTCCCTTCCCTCTGATCTCATACGAAATATGATTACTGATGATTTTTCCGGCACCATCAATCTGTCTTGTGGCATTGGTTTGGGCGTAGCTTTTGACATTATCATTCGTGCTCTATGAAATATGGAGCAACCTATGGGTCTCATAATTATCTCCTCAAATTCATTCATGTTTGTGCTATCTGATTGACCCGTTTCACTTTTATTCCATTTTCCATAATGTACTCAGAGATGCACTGCATGCAGAACTTAATGTTAGTGGCTGCACGTACCAACCTATTCCTTTGCCACCATGCTGTGGCAAATGAGCACACACGCAACAGTTCTTCTTTTTCAAAATTGAATGTGTCATATTCATTATTTGCAGTAATGTGTTATTCCCATAACCTTATCTATGTCTTTCTTCCACTGGGGACAGAGTAAGTAATTACATGAACAGTGCTTTCAGTGGTGGAGTGGTTTCTTATGGGCAAGTGAATTTCTAAGGGGTGCATATTTCTTCCAGGTACCATAATACCAGTGCTGTCGTTACTGGGGCTATTATGCTCATTACGTACATTATTATTGTTAGAATTAGCACACTATTTTTTCGATAACTCTTTGTGTAATCTTTCAGTTTCTATGTTTAATTCATTATCAGCAGTGGTGCAGGAGGAGGCAAAAGCTGGTTCCGGCATTTTCTCTCGCAGTCTTTCTTCCTCTGCAGTGTTCGTCGTGAATGTCTCTCGTTGTTGCACTCGTTGGAATGTCAATAAGTTCGATAATGTCAACAGTCTTTCCTGCCAGTTCTTAGCAGCCTGGATTGCTACACGTTGGGCAAGATCTCTGTGAGTCTGCACATTTACTCAAAAGAACTCCAGAGCAGTTATCAATTGCCTTCGTACCACGTGCGCCCCGTTTGTCTGTACGGGTTCAGGACACATGGATTTTGTGTTCGCACCGAGGAGTCTCGATTATTGGGCTGTCCGATTTGCACAACCCTCACGACGCTCTCCTCTAGGCCTCCGGTTCCTACTTCATCCGAGAATAGGAAACGGAGGCAACAAAAAGAAAAACAGGAATACAGGTTTGATCACTCCTTCTTCCTGGGCCGCAAATTGTATCGCCTTTCTCGTGGTATCGTGTGATCAATGAACAGTGCGGATGCACTTCCAGACTCAAACTCTGAGTCTGCCTGTGGCACTCTGACAGATGATGGCGGGCGCCCACGTGATGATGCAAATTTCGTTTTCAGGCTGTGGTGCGGCAATAGATGGTGGGCGCCAAAGCGGTACACGCTTGGTGTCGGCCAGCAGTGATGCATGATCTGCTGGACAATGTTGGGGCGCTATTTGCCCTTCCTCTTTCACAGCAATCTCTTCAGGCTTTGTTTCAAGATCAGGCAGTTTTTGTGGCAAAGAACTGGCAATCGTTTCTTTCGTTTCTGGGACCACTGTCTCTTTCTGGTCGTCCCGATCAGTCAGTTTTCCAAGCGGTGGTGGGACCTTGTTGGCGTGTGTCGCGTGTATTAACGCCTTCCTCCCATCCAACCGAATTGCTGTCTGCGTAGTTAGGAGGATTAGATACGGCCCACTCCATCTGGGTGCTAATGATGTCCTTCGCTCAAAATGTTTGATTAGCACCCAGGTTCCTGGCTCCAGTGCGTGTCCCGGGCCAGTGTATCTTATTGGCAATGCCTCCTGCACCTGCTGATGAATCAAACGATTTCCCTCAGCCTTTTTGGCTGAGGTGCACACCAAACATTCACCGGCCTCTCCATAACGATTTCGTAAGGGGAGAGCCCAGTTCTTGCCTGCACAGACGTGCGCATGCACAGTAGAGCTAGCGGTAATGCATCTACCCAGCTTAACTTGTTGCCTGCACATATCTTACTTATCTTAGATTTCAAGATGCCGTTGTGGCGTTCAATAAGACCGGCAGACATGGGGTGCCTAGAACAATGGAATCGCTTTTCAATCTGCAGACCTGCACAAATCTGTAGTATTACTGCACCCACAGAATGTGGACCGTTATCTGACCATATGACACGGGGCAAGCCAAAACGGGAGAAGTATTCTTTCAACATTACTTTCGCCGTGCTCATAGCAGTGCAGTCTTTCAATGGATATGCTTCCACCCATTTGCTAAATGCACATATGACCAGTAGGACATACTTTAAGTTTTGGCATCCCTCCATTTCTATGAAATCAAAATGGATTACCTAAAACGGCATAGAGGGAGGACCAAAACTGCCTGTTGGAGTCACCGATCCCTTCCCCACATTGTGTTGTAGACACGCGATACAATTTTGCACCAACCTCTCAGCATTTTTCTTTATGTGCGCATTCTCCCAAACTGTGGCTAAGTGTTGAACTATCTTTTTGGCACAAATACGAGTAGGGCTGTGAGCAATTGTGACCATTGCAGTTACATAGGAGTTGGGCAGCATCCAATTTCTATTCTTCTCGTCTACCCAGCAACCCTCTAGATCTAATTCAGCAGAGCCCTCAGCCCACCCTTGTATTTCATCTGTAGTGGCTTCCGCCTGCATTTCTTTGACAGTGGCAATTCCATTCTCTATCATGCAGGGCACTTACCGTTAACATTTTGGTATTCAAGTCAGTGGCAGTTTGTTTCGCAATTCTGTCTGCGAATGAGTTTCCCTCTCCCACTTTGCATGTTACTTTTTTATGCGCCTCGCATTTCACGATCGCCAGGTGCTTTGGACACGCAAGTGCAGACAATAATCGTACAATCAAAGGGCCATGTTGTATTCTAGCCCCATGTGATGTTAAGAACCCTCTCTCAGCCCAAAGTCGGCCAAAGTTATGAACCACACCAAAGGTGTATTGGCTGTCAGTATATATGTTTACACTCAAATTCTCTGAAATCTCACAAGATCTGGTCAAGTCTATTATCTCCGCTTCTTGTGCGGAGTTGTAGGGGATTCTTTTACTTTCCACAATACTTTTTAACATGGTGATAGTGTAAGCGGCAGTTGATGTGCCATCCGGCAATTTAAAACAGGAGTCGTCACAAAACAACTCTCCATCTGGCTCTTTTTGTGGGGTGTCTGTCAAATCAATTCTCCCCTTCATTTCTTCCTCAGTAACCATTAAACAATCATGGGGAGGTGATTCATTTCCATCAAGTTTTTCCATGGGCAGTGGCATTAATTCAGCAGGATTCAAAGCGCTACACCTCATAATTTGGATGTATGGCGCGAACAGGACAATTTCATATCTAGTCAATCTAGCAGAGGGGAGGTGTTGCGTCTGCGTTCTATTGAGTAGAACGGCTGTGGCATGTGGCACCAACAAAATTAAAGAGTGCCCCAGTAGCATCCCTTCCGTTTGTTTCACTGACGCAGCAGCCGCTGCTGCAACAGCTCGCAAACATCGTGGTAATGCGCGTGCTACAAGGTCCAGCGCAGAAGATAAATAGCCGCACAGCCTATTTCTTCCACCTTGTTCCTGTGTTAAAACAGCCAGCGCGCAGCCGTCATTCCCATGCACAAACAATCTAAAAAAAAAAATCATAATTTGGTGTGCCCAAAACTGGAGCGGAACACAACGCAGTTTTGAGCAACCCAAATGCTCTCTGACATTCTTCACTCCACTGCAAAGTCATCACAGCATCCTTCTTTATCAACTCCACCATTGGCTTCACAATTAGAGTGAAATTCACTATCCACTGCCGACAATAAGAAGCCATGCCTATTATAGCTCTGACTCCTTTTTGTGTTTTTGGAATAGGCATACCAGAAATACTCTATTCGCTCTGGCGTTAGTCTTCTCCGTTCTCTCGAAAGTAGGTAACCCAAATAAGCCACCTCCTTTCGACAATACTGAAACTTCTTTAAGCTTGCTTTGTGGCCATGCGCTGCCAAATGTGTTAACAACAAAACAGTACTTACAAATCTCTTCTGTATCTGCAGCGATCAACAAGTCGTCTATATATTGTAACAATACACAACCAGTTGGTAACTCTAACATGTCTAATTGTTCTTTCAATGCTCTGCTGTAAATACTCGGACTCTCTGTGTAGCCTTGTGGAATGCGCGTAAATGTGAATGATCATCCTCCTAATGTGAAGGCGAACAAATATATACTTTCTTGGTGCACTGGAATACTGAAGAAAGCATTCTTCAAATCAATAACGCTAAAGTATTCTGCTGAAGCAGGAATCATTGTCAAAATTGTGGTAACATCTGGGACCAATGGAAATTGAGGATCTACTACCTTGTTTAATGCATGCAGATCAACTATAAAACGGTATGGTACCTCATTACCGCCTTTCTTATACACCGGGAGAATGGGACCGTTACACATGCTGCCTATAATTTCTTCAATCACTCACAATTTTACCAAATCAGACAATACTTTTCAATCCTTTTTCTCCTTCCGCTGAGATTTTGTACTGCGGAATACGTGGTAACGTTACTCCTTCTTTTAGTGTAATTATCACTGGCTCTATCTTCAAACATCCCACAGCATTGTCATTTTCCACCCATATACAAGTTGGCACTACACTTAATTCCCCTGGCAAAGGTTTAGACAAAAATTCATGGCATACAGTGGATAAGTGCACTTAGTTTTTTCAATAAATTCAATCCCAACAGATTCTCCCCACAGTTCTCTGTTAAAAGGAATGGACAGTATTCAGTGAATGGGCCTAATGTTACTGCTACAGGTTGGGACACTGGATTAATCATGGGGGTACCTGCAAACCCTACTGAAATATTTCTTTGCCCCGACAGCGGTATCTCTGGAACCAAGTGATGGTCTATCGAACACTTTTGTGCCCCCGTATCCACGAGGAATCTGTGCTCACTATCCCAGACTTTCATTTCTACGTAGGGTCCTTTCTGATTCACGGGAATAGACACCGGTTCCAACCCCTGTCTTGGGCTGTCCTATTGGGGAAACAACACATCATCCGATGTGTAATCGCTGCTGTTGTTATAATATGCATTCGCATGTGTATGTGTATGTGTATCGAAAATATTTCTGCCCCTTCCTCTATTCCCATTTTCCATATTCTGCTGGCTATGATTCTGAGTAGAGGTTTGATTCTGGTTTTGGGCACCATTCCCTTGACTATTTTGGTGTTGCTGCATGTTATTCCTGTTATGCCCATTCGCTCCTGGATGCCCTCTATGCAGTCTTCTCTGGACAGACCCATTCCTATTTTGCAAATGTGGGCATTGTGCTCGCCAGTGACCTTCCTCTCTGCAATACGCACACTGATTCAATCCCAGGGGCCCTCCATGCATGTTCGAATTACCTCTGCCTTGGGCGTTTCCTCTACCTCTATTGTGTCCCGCTACTTGCTGGAGTAGCACCCTTGTCTTTAAATTTGTTCCATCCTTCGCCTCCTTCTCTTTCTCGGCGTTCACTCTATTCTCATAATATTGAGCCATATGTTCACTCAATGTTTTTGCTTGCCATGCACTTTCCGATGTCATTATTAAGTTTTGTATGGGAAGTATTAACCCTCTCACATATTAATCAAAAAATAGCCTGGTTCCCGCTTCTGTACTTACATCCTGTCCACTAAAATCTGTAAATACTTCCTCGAATCTATTAAAATAATCCGTGGCTAGTTCATCCTTGCCCTGAACACATGCAGTCAATTTGTCCCATTGAATTCTCTTCTCTCGTACAATACCTTTCAATTTCTGTATTATTCGTGCTGGTAATGCCACCATATTTTCCCCCGGTTTCCCTCCCACCTCTTTATTCCCGTCCTCTAGTACTAAATCCACCCATGTGGCGCCATAGGCCGTTGCATCATCCACTTTTCTTATTTGCTTCCATATATCTGCTGGTAATATTAAACCTATGTCACTCATAGTGAGCACGGATGATTGCAAGCAGGACTCTACTTTTTTATAAAATCCTGCGGGATTCTCTTATATCGGGAATCGTCTGTTTTATGTTGTTCACTTCCTGTCTGGAAAAGGGGACATGTACATATTGGCGGTATAATGAGCTGGCGTTACCTGCGCTGCCGCTGTGCCTGATGCAGGAATCTCTACTTTTAGCACAAAGGTAGGTGGGACTTCTCTCATGGGGAATACCGCGCTCACTGTTCCTCCCCCCTCTCTGACCTGTAATAATATTCCCAAGTCAAGTGATAAGGCGGATTCTCCTGTTCCGCGTTCAAATGCCCTCTTATATACTGTTATTATTTCGGGGCGACTGGATTTATTCTTATTTATATCTTTATCAGATGTTCAGCCACTATCTGCAGTGATTTTCTTTTCATGGGCAAGGTATATTCATCAAATATCTCGTGTATCTCCATTGTGGGAATACTAGGATCTGAAATCCATTTCAATGCCTCTCGTATACACACTCTTAGTCGGTCGCCTGCCTGTCTTGATGACGATAAATATCATCGCTGTATATACGACTCTACCACTTCAGTTTTATCTCTTCTAATATCCCTACTCCTATACCCAGGTGTGGCAAACATTTCAGCATATTCATTATCAAGTTCATTCTTCAGTTCAAAAAGCCGATCTACAGGTTCCCTCATCTCTTCATCTCTCCCTCCAACGTGCCAATGCATTGAAATCTAACAATCGTTGTGGCGGTAACCTCCCAATTAACTGTTTCCATCTAGCCACTAAATATTCACCCATGAATTCCAACACTACCTGTCTTCCGTTGCTCCTCCTGAAGTCAAATATTGAAGCCATCGCTGCCGTGTCATCATTCCCATCTATATACATTTTGGCCTGTTCTTGCAGCTCTCGCTTCCTCTCCTTGCTAATCGCACTACGAGTTACTCTCGCACATCCACTCTGTCCGGCCCCTTCTTTTTCAACAAATTCAAGTTCAATTACAGGAGGGGCAGATGGGACAGAAACGATCTCTAGAGAGGGAGGTGAGAATGGGACCATGGGAACGGGCTGTATCTGTTGCAATGCTGATTGGCTAACAAGAGGCGCTGTATGTGCAGTCTGTAGCTGTGCTAGAATCTGAACAGATGGGAGGGGCTGAGCAACAGGAGGGGGTTTAGCAATAGCCACTGATGCAGTGTTTGGAGTCTCTCGCCTTTGGCCTTGTTTCGTATCAGTCAATATTTTTTCTATCAATTGATCTGATGAATGCAATTCTCATTGTGGATATATCTTTTCTATACTCAACTGGTCGCGTCTATTTGATCTTCTCAAACTATTACTCCACTCCTCCTCCTCTTTCTTCCGCTCTTTCGGACTTCAATTTATGCCTGCGCACATGTTTCTCTCTACTTCTGAAACAAAGCATAGCTTCCCTCCTCCAGTCCCCAAGGATATCAAATGGTGCAGGGCGTGTTTTCTTTTTTATTAAAACCTTCTCCAAATTATCTATCCTCGTCATCTCAAAACTCCCATGATTCGGACACTGAAGATCTTCCTGCTTTCTGGTTTGCTTATGCCAAATCTCACAAAACATTATCGCTCCCACACCAGATTTCACATACATCTCATATGCCGGCGTTCCCACCGGTGGCGCGACCTGGCCAGTTTCCAAAGATTGTCCGCCGCAGCGAAAAAAAAACCTGCTATGGTGGACAATACCCCAGGCATGTTTTACCCTTACCCTTGGCTAATCAAACTTACACTGGGTGTTTGATTTTGCAAAATCAACTCTCAACCAATATCAGGAATACTTACGAATCGGGGCACGACTCACCTGATCAATTTGTCTTTTCAAGACACAATTCGTCCGTATACGGATGCAACCAATAACGTTGTG
The DNA here is from genome assembly GCF_040938575.1 of Ambystoma mexicanum. NCBI lineage: Eukaryota > Metazoa > Chordata > Amphibia > Caudata > Ambystomatidae > Ambystoma > Ambystoma mexicanum. The sequence continues at coordinate 653,513,672 of NC_090931.1, read as the reverse complement.
TCTGCGTATCTTGGCTCACTCTGCCTCGTTTCGGGACCCTCGCCTCCTTGTTCTCTGGCCGGGCACGTCGATCAGGGATCAGATGTGCACAGGAATCTCATCGCTTACGCAGGGTCGCCCAAAGCAGCTCTTGATCCCGGCTCGATCGTCCCGTCCTTGCCGTTCTTTCCGCCTTCCTTATTTTACAACGTAGACGATGGAACAAGTGGGGGAGGGTCCCTATTCGGGCACCATCTTGAAGGGGCCCCTGAGGGACCCTCGTTTGTGGAAACAAGGCACAATCACCACACACAAACTGATACGCCAGACACTAGGTTGTATTCCCAAAATCTAGGGTTTATTGCAAAGCAAATAGTCTCAGTTGGCCAACTGGTCCCACGCCCCGCGACGTGCATCTACCAGACCTCAGGGGACGCAAGAGAGCGAAATTCATACAACAGTTACATATATACAAACAAGCATCTAGTAATCAGTAGTGTCACAACTTATACCGCCCCTATTGCATTTCCTTTGAACTAGGCACAATGATGACGAGTTTGACACCTTCAAACATTCATTGTTTAACAGTTTGCAATTTGTAACCCCACAGACATGAAGTCTGCGTTTTAAAGAACACAATGCTCCTGTTTTCTGCAAGCAAGCTGTGCGTAGGGAGAGACACATTCCAGGCCTTGCTATCTCCTAGTTTCTATTCCTGCGCCGGGGGGGTCAACTTGCTCTCCAGGGCTGTACTGGGCTCAAGGAAAGGGGGCCGCAAAGAAGAACATAATTCAAGTCATTTAATGTTTGCTCCAGCGTTTCTACTGTGCTTACCGAGACTAGCTGGCACCTGCTGTACTGATTAAAATGCCTTGTTGCTCGCTCTCCAAGGACATGCGAGGGAGGGGACCGGACATTTCTGTCTGAGTTACTGCGTTATATTTCAACATGCCACTCACGGCCTTGCATTGTGCACCAGTGAAGCAGAATAACATTTCAGCAAAGCAGTTTTACATGAGGCAAAAAGCAAATGTTAGAGAAAAAACAAAATGGCGATTTCAGTCGCTTCAAAATGGCTGCACCTTAGTCAAGCTTATGGCTATCTATTTCTAATACTATAGATGCATGAGACGGTTGGTCTTCAGCCAACATAATATATAGCCTTCCGATCAAGGGGTGTCTATTTTTTCAAGATTGACACCAGTACTCAAGGTGGGGTGTGCTGGTCTCATCAAAATAGCGTTTAGAGAGGATACAATATCCTTTTTATCCTTGGCAACTGTAGTTCTCACAAGGTTAGCCGGAGAAAGTTAAAAGGGGAGCCCAAAGGGCAACCCAACAACAAAAGGTTGTATATGCCAAAAGTTGTCAGAGGATAAAATGAAAAGGACACCATGGAAAGTTTTAAAAAGGACACCCATAAAAAGAGTAAAAGAAAAGGTTCCCACTCATTGAGGTATAGGGAAAAAGAATCCACCAATCCAGCAAAAGGTTCTTGTGGAGGGCACGGGGGGGGGGGTCTCTCACGTGAGGCAGATTTAGCACTAAAGTTAAAATATTACTAAAGGGCGGGCCCCTCGCACTACCAACTTCTGGCCTGTTGGATAGTCGGGAGCGAGGCAGCTTTGGCTATAGATTCCTAATCCACCCAGACCCTGTGCTACATCCTAATGTTTGGGTGCCGAGAGGCAGGGGACACATGTACTGGTCTTACAGATTTGAACTGGCATAGGACGTTCAACCGTTGGTATCCATGAGTCCTCGAGGGGTACCGCTCCTTGCGTCACTGCGGGGTGCCTTGTTAGAGTCGACAGCAGGGAATCGACCTCCACAGAGTCTGGTTGCTTGTCCTCAAATCCCACCAAAGGGCAGAACTTGGACATCAAAGTTTCAAGATTCATATTTTGACAAGTGTCTCCATTCCTCAAGAGGAAGACCCGAATTCATATTGTATTTATTTATAGTGTAACCCTCGTTAGCATGTGCATGTGATATATGGAGCGCTGCACAAGGTTAAAGGAAATAAAAGTTCCAAGAAAAAGAAAAACAAGATTCCAGGACCGAAATCGGGACCTTACTGACAGATAACACTGTATTAGTCAAGGTTAATTTACAATTCCCTTAAGAACATGAAACATTCATAACAAAATACATATAAAAACACTATGTGGTTAAAAGATAAAATTCCAGTATAAACGCTAAAAATACTGGAATTCAACGGTGCACAGTTTCCTTAAATGCAGTAAAGTTCATTCACTTTATATTGTCGCAGTCTTGATGCAAGCATTTGCAGTTGGCAGCACAGGTATTAGAACGCCCAGGTTCTGTGGTACCCTTGCATGAACTGCTGGCACGTCTTCTTGATCTAGTTATTTCCCTTTGGGATCCCGTTTTAGTATCCATGGTGTCCCCTGGGTTGGCAGCTGTGCCAGACCTGCACAGTAGAGGGGGGGCATTGCATGGTTTCCCAAACAGTGCTTCTTATCCGCTCTTCTGAATTCTCCATGCTGCCCACCGATTTACCTCTGCAGGATTTAGGCCAGTGTATGGAAAAACACTGTGGGGACCAAGAAGATTTAGAGGAGGATAATGGAAAGACATCCCTCCCAGGTTTTCTTTTTCTGTATGCCTGGCCAGAACGAAGACTGAACCAACAGGTGAATGCAGCATATGTCCATCAGCAGGTTCGGACTGGCCTATGGGGCAATGCCCGAACCAAAAACTCAATGCTAGTGTGGGCCAGATTTTTGGTCAAAGTGGGCCACTTTTCTGGCCATGTGGGCCAGTACTTCACCATGCAGCTAACAGTTTTGCCTAGCGTTACTAAATACATATTCGTTAAACTGCACAATTTGCATTACATTTGATCAAAAACCTCCCCCTTGGGTACTACTCAAACAGTCTGTCACAAAAGGAATGAATTGCCATTTGCAACGGTGGGACACTTTCCATTGGTGCCCTGGACAATTTTATGCTCTAGTCCGACCCTGTCCATAAGTGCTCAAAAATCAACAAGCTCCAAACAATCGCACTCACCTTCCTCCCGGACCACCTGCAAATGAAGAGCATGGGAACACGTTCTACAACCAAGCGTCCCGTGCACGGGCCTGTACTGGTCACCCGTGCGCAATCAGTGAAGCAAAACGTCAGTCGCTCCATACCATCCAGCCCAGCATCCACAGTTTGCTTGCTCAACCTGCAGCCAAGCTCAGCAGGTCCTCCCCAGATCCCAAACTCGGCATGTTGCACTATCAAGAGCCTGGCAACAAGAGTTAATTGCCCCATTCTCACTGCAGCGCCAAGACCCGAGTCTGTCAGGGGTTGAACATGGTCCACATGGACAGGTCAGGCCTGTGGTGGACCTCCTCCATTAAACGGAGAATAAGAGGAGAGTCCCCACCACCCCCCTCCCCCACCATCACTCCCCGAAGACTTAACAAAATCAGTTCCTGTAGAGAGGTTGACACCTCAGTTTATTCCAGTTTTTATCATTGGGCTTTTGTCTGGGCATGGGAAAGGCACTTAACCAGGCACTTCCATAGTGGTATTTATTGGCCATTGATGGTAGCAGCTGCAAAATGGTGCAAATCCCTGGGCATCTAATAGCAGTGCCTGGCAAACTCTGAATACTTATACACAAGTCAAAACTGTAGGCTTTGCCAATGCTGTTTTTTAACAGGACTTCAGAGAAGGATATGCGGGGTGCCTATATAAATCGAGTGGCTGAAGGCAGACCTGACTAAGACATTTTTATTACATCAGTAGCAGTTTTTCAGCTGCAATGGAGTCATTAACTCTCAGGAGACTGCTTTGAAAAACCACTAGCAGGCACCTCGAGTGCAAAGTTGGATAGTAAGGCTTGATTAAACCTAGCTTTAAGAGTTCCCACGAGGTGTTGTTTTAGTCACAGGAGGGGACGGAACTGGCTGGGAATGGCCATAGAGATTAGCACGGCCAAGGGCAGTCAATGGGTGGGTTATTAACAAACCACACCTACAAGCTTTGTGACCATCATCCTCAGATGCCATTTTTTCCTAGCTGTACTCTAATGCAAAGGTTTCAGCGAATAGGTGGCGCAACAGGCCAAACTAAAAATTTAACTGAACCTGCATCATTGGGGGTTCAATTGGGGCAATAGTATGACGGAGGAATATAGAGCTCTCTGAAGGCAGTTAGCTTCTGCCCCGGTAGGCCAACCCCATTTTTACCAATTCCAAGTAATAACAGAAGAGGATGAGGGCTGTGCCTTGCTTTGACACACAGCAGATTTAGGTCTCAGACGCCCATCTGTTACATCCTGTCTTGCATGCTCTGTGTGGGTCTAGGTGAGAGATGCTCTGAATGACAGGGTGGTGGGAGGGCACTTGGAATTCTGCGAGCGGAAAACATGGCGAGTGTTCTTTAACAGTCAGCTTGGCCCTGGCTTGTGCTGATGGCTGGCCAGTGGACATCTCACATTGTAACTCACCTGTAGCTCAAACTATAGTAATCTAAGAATAAAGCTACATTTCTACAACTTACCTATGGCATTCAATTATTACAACATGCACTGCCAAGATTTACTCAAAATCCACATCTTAAATGCTTCCTCAGTTAATCAGTTACATGTCTGGCATCTACTGAAAAATATAAGCCAATTCAGTTGTGAGGTAAGCGAGACATCAGAATAACAAAACAGTCTCCTGGAGTGGTCTGGCGTGTCTGACACAAAATGGTAGCTAAACACTGGGTCTGGGTGCAGGTTTGACGCCAGTGGTGGGTGTGGAAGCCGCAAGAGGGAACTACTTGCAATTGCTCTGCATGAAGCACACTGGATAGCTTTCTCCTGACAAATGTTTGCCATATAAAAAGGTCAACATTGCGGCCTTTACTTTTAATGAGCACCCACCACTGAGCCACTCCCCGTTCATCAGCCCTCACTAACATACAAAACCTGTGCGAGCAGTAACAGATCGAACGCGAGGGACCCGACCCGAGGGACAATGGAGGCATTCCGTGTATTTATGAATTCAGCATGATCGCGCCATCTTTGCGCAAACCATATATTAAACAGTATTAAACATTGCATGCCTTTATAAAAAAAAAAAGCAACTAGCAATGGTAGATTTGCAATTAGTTTAGCATGAATCCAAAAAAGGAAAAAAAAGGTGAAAATCTACGCAAAACATAAGTATGCAAAGTTACCTTAGTACAGGAGGCTTAAAGCAGTGCTTGCTACTACTAGCAGGTGTGTGAAGGTGCGGGGGGATAATAAACCAACCAGAGATGATCAGGAAAAAGGGCCTGCGCCCCCTTATGCATGTGGTTTTTTATAGCGCAAACCTAGTTACAGAAAATTGAACAATGATGAAAGAAAAGTTACAAAAGGGTGGACATCTAAGGCAGTTGTCTGAAAGTTTTGGCTCTCCAAAAGTTTTGTACTGCAATTCCCATCAGTACTAACCAGCATAGTCCATGTTGAGGGATCATGGCCGTCAAAGTCCAAAACATCTTGAGACCTTCAAGTTGCAGACCCCTGATCTATGGCATAGCATGGAGAGGTGGAAGTATTTGTATTTATTGATATTTATGTAGCGCTTGCGCCAAAATGCTGAAAATGAAGAAAAACTGGTACAAAATTATGCAATCGAAGCACAAGTGAATAACAATGAGCAGAAAGAGCAAACAGTCAGTTGCTAGTAATAAGCCAGAATACATGGGCTTTTATCGGGCTCCAGAAGGGAAGTAGGCAAACTGTCAGTAGAAGAGTTCCAGTGCTTTACGACAAGTATCGCTAACAGCGAAAACGAGAGACAGCACAAAGTAATTTAGGGACAGAGGAGAGGGCAAGAATCCGAGCAAACAATGTGTGTTATAAAGTAAAAAGTGATGAGCGAGGAAAGCTACGGTGGAGAAAGTCTGAATACATTTGTATACAATACAGAGAAGGTGAAAAAGAAGACTAAAGTCAAAAGGCAGAAGAGCGTTAAAAGAGAAAGTGATTGAGGAGCATGGGGTTAAAGAACATAGAAGACTAATGACAGTGTTGAAAACGTAGCAGAGAGGAGTAAGAGTCGAAGCAGGAGACCAATCAGAAGGGCAGAAGAAAATCAAAGGTCAAGTCAGATGTTTAGTGGCCTGAAAAGAAGGCAAAGGATTTGGAGAAGTGAAAATGGCAGATGCGGACAGTGTATATGAAAAGAGAAAGAAAGAGCAGGCTTACAAATCACACCGAGATAACGAGCTAAAGCAGAATAAGGCAGAAAAGAAAGAGGGAAGGAAAAGGCCAGGGGAGGAATGGGCCAGGCAGGAAAACAACAAAACAAACTTGGATTTTGGTGGTGCTAAAGTGGAGGAAATGGGAATGCATCAGTGGTTGGACCGTGTTCAGACAAGCGGAGACAGGGTGGAGAGACTCCGAAAAGGAAGAAAAGAAGAAAATGTGCGAGTTATCTGCGTAGAAACGGGGTGACTCTCCTGAACAGCAAGCCCTTTCACAAACTGAAGGAGTGTTGGAGACCAGGATATGGTTCTGGTTTCCTGGGACATAGCCGAAAATTAGTTTCCTGGCTTTTTCCTTGAGATTGAACATTTAATGGTATTTTGGCTCCCGTGATTAAGCATGTTGCGGTGTGCTGGACTGCCTGGAGGTGAAGTAGCAACCTGCCTTGGCTGCAGCATTAACACAACTCAATAGGGTTCAACTAGTTTATTTAACGACACAAAATTTCTCAGGATTAAGGGTCAACTTGAAAAAAGATAGGGGGATCATCAAAAGAAATTAAATAGGAGCAAATCCAATTTGCTGGATGACCCTAGTCCAATAATCCCTCACTGCCCTGAGGTTCTGTCTCCGGGTGGTCAAACAAAAGTCATGCATAGTCAGTCACTGTGGTTTTAAGAATCCCCTTTTGACAAATCAACTTCCAGGGCACCAGTGGTCCAGGGATGACAATCCGTTTCTAAACCAACAATCAGCCCGACGCCTCTATACACCAGAAGGGATTGGAAACACAAGTCAATTGTAAACCTTGTCCAATCTTGGTAACGTGGACATAACGGCAGGCTTATCTCCACAAGGTCACGGATCGTTGGTTAGTTGCAACACAGCAAAACTAAAATGATTACTCAATGATAGGAACTGTCCAATCAAGGTTGTATAAAAATATTGACGTTATTATTATCACCACAACAGACAGTTCTAGCACACCCCCCCCTGTAAAAGGAATGCAGAGGACAGTTTCAAAGAAGGAAAAGAATGCACTCTGTATACTGACAGGAGGGTAGTCGGTATAGTAATTATTAATCACAATAGTTCAAGGATACTTCGTGTCAGTGTTAGGAAAGACTTCATGTATGTACAATTTTCCCTCCATGTATGGACCCCCCCCCCCCCCCCCCAACATTTTGCTTTTGTTTGGCGTTCCTATCCTGGACTTTTTCCAGTGGAGCCCAGCATTCAGCTGAACTCCCCTGGGCTTTTTCTCACTTGTTATGGGGAAACTGGCATGTCCTTCAGACTGTCAGTATGGGTAAACTATGTTTTTGACTATGTTGCCTTTTCTTGGTAATTTTTTAACAGTGCACAATGTACCTTACAGTACCATGCACTGTGGTTCCTTTTTGTTTTTTGGCCCTAGACGCCCTCTAAGGATTTTTTGGTGATTGTAAGTGTGCGCATGGGACGAACTGGTGGCTGCATTTACTTTTTATAATGTTTAACTTCTTTTTACTGAATATCGCGTTAACCGCGTTTGGTTAAAGACTGGCCAGGTCCGAAAATAGCTCAGCCACAAAGCCTTTTGTTCTGTCCCATGGCCATTTTGTCTCTTGCCTTCACACAGGTCGAGTAACCCGGGTTTTCCTTATTTGGGCATGCAGCCTACCACGAAAATCGATCTGTTTTGCAGGCTTCTGCCTGTCACGCGTGTGTGCCCAGGAAGCGGATTGGGACCGTCTGGTCCCAATCCATGCTACTGGTGCCAGGGTGTCTGGAGTGCCTGAATGACAGACCACCGTGGACTGTGATGGTCCATGACTGGGGTGATTGTAAGAAAGTAGATCTTCGATTGGAAGTCCTTGATTTTGGCACAATGCTAATCTTGGATAAGAGAAGGGTCTCTGCATCCATACCAGGTCCCTCACAAGAGTTCTCGCCGAACTAAAGAAGGAGCCAAGTCCCCTGCACGAAGAAAGACTTGTAAAACGGCCGGAGACGCTTTGGAATGTTTTGCCACCCTTCGCCCTCTGCTGTCCTGTCGGACCCCTGCTTTCTTCTTCAATCAAGAAGGCCTGCCAAAGCGCATTGCCCCTTTAGAGTAGTGAGAACTTCTCTCAGCGCCCCCCGCTTACCTAATGAACGAGCCCCTTCGGAAGTGTTCCTGGGCCATCCAGTGAACTGTCCAGCTCTACCTCAGGAGATCCCACAGAACCGCAGCCGTCTTGTGTGCAATCCCGAGACTTGGGACATCGCTTGCTTGTGGTCCTGCTCATTCTCCCGCTATATTTCCCGAATGATGAGTGTGCAACGCTGCCTGCACCTGTGATTCCTGCGTCACTACCTGTTGGTGACAGCCATTGTAGATCCCTTGCTGTTCTGCTCTCCTGTGCCCTGAAGCCTGCTGTACCGAAGGTTTCTTCATACCTCATTTGGAAGCTGAGAAAAGGCAACTGTCCCGTCATGGACGACAGCCGCTGAGAGCCATAGCACCACGAAACTGCAGGACCCGAACCTTCTTGCGACCTCAACTAAACTGGCAAAGTTTGGTCCGGACTATGCCAAGGGTCGGTGAGTACTTGCATCACTTACCGGTGGCCCCTGACACAACCAATCTTTTTGATGCATGAGTACCCCATAAAAGTTATTCGAAATTGGCTGGGTTAGCCTGCGCTCCCTAGCTATTCTCGCCATTTGAACACTGCTTTTCCCCCAAAGGCAGAGCCTACTGGAATAGTGGGAACCAATTCTTCATCACCTCAAGCCCCTTCCTGACTTGCTACAGCCCTCCCAAGACAACCAGCTCTTTGCTTCACCTGCACGATCGTTCGCTTTTACGCTCAACTGTACTGTTGAGCGCAAGGCGCCACTCTTCTTAGGGCTGAACTCGAAAGTTAGGGAACGACTCTGAAGAATTGCCTAATGCTATTAATGTGCCAATTCAACCCTCTCTTCACAGGTTGCGGCTGCATTTTATCACTGAATTGCATTAGGAAATATAGTGTGTGTGATAACTCTTTTCACATTGCTAAAGTTACTGGTGTCTCTTGTTCTAGTCGACAATAAATGTATAGATATATTTTCATATACACTTGTCTAAGAGTAATATGTGTTTAGTTACTGCGTGTGCTCATTGTGGGTTTCCAATCACTCTCACCACTCCTGAGACTTAGTCTTGACCGCCTGCCAAGCTACCAAGATTGGTCTGGCTTGTCTAGCAGGTTCCCCTGTTTCACTAAACAGAGGGTGGCCTCCTAAACTTCTGCCCACCAGGTCAGAGTTTAGAAATCCATCATAACAAAACACAAATGGAGCAAATGGGTCATAAAACGTCACTAGGGGCCTTCGGATGGACCACGGGGACAGAACCACAATGTACCGTGTGCTGAAGAGTTATTGGTGCTCGAGAGGGCCAATTCGGTTCCAGGGCGCTTAGCAGCTTCTGCAACAGGCACTTCGGCGAGCAAAGCTGGACCAACGGCTGCAGACTGGCCTACACAGCAGTTCAGGGTCAGGCAATCATGGTCTCAGTGCTTGCCGGCAGTTCTTAAACACTGGTCGAGGCCTCTCGAGGGCTTTAGTGACTGCAGTGTAACAGTCAGCAGTGAAGTCTGCTCGAGGGGCTCAACTGGCTCAAAAATGTCCTTTAAAAGGCAGAGGTCGATAGATGCTGGTCGATGCACAATGCTTGCACGATCTGAATGACAAGGCTTAGTAAGATCATTATTTTGTCCTCCCTTTGTTTCCCCCTCCTGGTCTTGTTGCGCGTAGAAACACTTGTGTACATGCGCGTTATAAATGCCACATATCATATCACTTCTAGCTTCTTCACTAGGCTCGTGCTGTTCTTAAAGGTGGACAGCCCAAAGCCGAGGAGAGCTTTGCAGACAGCTGCCTTGTCCTTGGTTTGGTTCAGAGCCTCTCTGGCACTTCCCACCTAGGAAGATTGCGGCAGAGCCTAACAGGGCACACCTATGCTGGCTGGGTACCTGTTCTGGAGCTGCTGGAGGGTCCTCTGGAGTCGGTATCTCCCTCTGTTCCCTGGGAGATGTTTTGGGGAGCGATCTTGCTTCCCTCTTGGAGGTCCTGGCCTTCCTTCACTGGCGGAAGATTTAAGGCAGACTGTACCTTCAGCTAAGATCCAATGATGAGGTATTCCATCTGCTTCTGGTGAAGCCTTGAGATCTGCCAAAAGATGGGTTCAGCTCCCTTTTAAAGTAAAATGGGCCACATCGATTGTTGTAGGCTAAACCTACCTTAATGAGCCAATTCTGGGTCCCCACCAACAATCTACTGTATGTGAGAGTGCTTTGCAACAAAAAAGGTAAAGGTGTGAAAACATGTAATACCAGGTCCCATCCATCTTCCTGTCTGTTGTGGATCAAAGGGTCTCTCTGGTTAATGGACCTCTCTGTGGTTCCAGATTTAAGCGGCAGGTCTCCCTTGAAGCTGCAGCAAGACAGACTTTCTGGCTCAAGCAATCCAAATACTCGTATCTTCTGAATGGGGTCTCCCTTCGGGGATGACTACTGTAAACATGCAGTCCTAGAAATGACATTTCACTGTCAAACGATACAGAGGGCTGGAGCTGGAATAAGTTTGACAGTTGCACGGGAAAGGGTGTTGGGGCTGCCTCCTTTGTTAGCATCTGCAGCAAGGCCCCAAGTGGGCCGGTTTGAATTAAACTCGGATTAGTATCCGAATGCTGTCACCAGCTACAGGGCTCAACAAAAGGAACGGGCAGATCCATGAAGCCTTTATTAGTTAATCAGCCTGGCCATGGCAAGGTGAAGGTTTGGCCCTCCCCCTTCTGAGATGACATGGTGTACTCCTGGCTTGATATCCCAACTAAATATGACATGGGGGACTGTGCCTATAGGCGGTGTCCACCCAGAGTGCACAGGTCTATGCACATGTCATGCGGTGAGCATAGGAAAATATGTGCGGGTTAGCCCTACACATTTCCTGGAGGTTGATCTACCATCATTCAATCTCATTTAAAATTTCAAAAAAGCCCAGGCGAGCACACACCCACCTTGTGGAAGGTCGAGTTTCTCACACCCCTCCACTTCAAACTTGGTTGGGTGTTCACCACTGTTTCAGTAGTCGGGATGCCAAGCTTTCTGTGGGTGGTCCCCCACCTGCCGGTCCAACTTCACGTTTTTTCCACAGTTGATTCACATTTCTCTAGATGTCCCTGGGAGCTTCCGGTTTGTGCCTCTGAATACAGTAAAGGGCTCTGGAATAGACAGCGCCAGCACAGGTTGAATAGGCGCCTACATTTTGGGGGCACCATACATTCCATTTCCTGCCAGGGTTCTTTTTTTTACTTCCTCGCCAGTCCGTCTGTCCTCCGACACCCAGCAACGATATGGAATGGTTAACTTCACTCCTAATGTCTCCTCTTCTACTGGCGAGTCTGGTTTCTCACCCTTCGTAACCTCTCCTTAGTGACAAGACCTTTTTGTGCTCAGTCTCTTGCTCTCATTGTCCAATGTGCCCCTCTCTGTGTCTGCCCCTCTGTGCCTCCTGCTTTATAGTCTCTCTGCCTTCTACTCTCCAAGGCTTTTCCAATCCTTCATCTCGCATGCCCCTTCTAGGATTATCTGGACTTTCCTCCTCCCATTATCACAGCCACTGTCCTCTCTTATTGGCTCCATGTTATTTTCCTCGTCTTCCCTCTTTTCTCCTGTTCGATTGGTTCCTTTTCTCCCTCTCCTGTCCACTCCGCTATTACTTTCTCTACCTCCTTGGATCTTTCCAATCCGCTCCCACTCTCAATCTGCCTGTCTCCCCTGTCATTTCCAGTTTGTTTTCGATGCCGTCAATTTCCATGGCTCTTGTGGAAATATACATTTACGAACACCAGTTCTAAGTCCATTTCTCTGTTGTAATGTCACACAACCGTTTTTGCAGTGGTCCACAAACAGAAACTCAACCAACTTGTGTGTGTGCTTTAAGTTGCAGGCACTGCTCTCAAGCTAGGAAATAGCTGTGGTCAAAATAGCATGCACAAATACCAGCAGGTATTCCCCTGAGCTCAAGTCAAGGATAGAAAAGAACATATGTTCAGCCTCCCAGCTGCATGTCTATTTAACTATTTTTACTCACCAAGCTTTCTGTCCACCCATTCAATGAGCTACCTTTCAAGGAGCCTGTGTTATTTACATGCCATTTTAACACAGCTAAAAAGATGTATATAAAGACCAAAAGATTCTGTGAATACAGAGAGCCTTAGTGAAACATGTGCTATCGCCTCTCTACGCTCGAGGACTTGGTTGATGCTAAATAAATGCATCTATGTGACTGTTACTCTGTGAAAGTGTCCCATTCTTGTTTTATATTTCAGGCGGGAAGGACCTTTTAGGATGGGTTTACAGCCTTGCTCCAATTTGCACCTTTTGACAGATGGCACCCTGCCGCTGGAACCTCGCCGGCTAAATCCAGTCGGACTGTGTACCTTGGTTGAGAAAGGCGACAGATGACAAACAACCAAGAAGCGCACTGCACGATTTGGACGGTTTTCCTGCAGCCACGGTCTAACTTATTGTAGACGGGGGGAAAAATATGACCCTCATGGCCCCCACTCGACTCTTGGCACAAAGGCAGAGAAACAATAGATGTGCCTCACTCTTAGGCCCAGCACAACAGTCATCGATGTACCGCAGGTTTGAGAAACGCTATTCTATCAGCTAGCCATTTAGGCCATACCCAACCGATGAATTGGATAGTTTGCAAAGCCAGAAATGAAGGACGCCATCACGACGATCGCCTTTAAACATGAAGCATATATTCATTCATGAAGTTACATAGAAATACACTAGTTCTTTTGCATATAGGCACCAAGTACATTTATTTTATTTATTGTGCATTTGTTCGGCGCTTAAACAGTAAGTCAATTCTGTTTCAAAGCACCCACAGAGCGATAGGGAGGGAACATGGGATTAAGCAATAAATACAGTGCAGGGTGAGGACGAACCTACTATGCCTTATGAATGATTCAGAACTTGCAAGTGCCGCGAGAAGGAGGAGGAGTGGGGGTAGGTGCACGAATGTCCATGCTCGTGTATGAGCAGCAGATGAAGTGCATAGTATGGTAAGTGCTATGCGACCAGAGGCAGGCAAGTGCTGCGAGGAGGTAGAGGCTGGGCGATTGGGTATGAGGCCAGGACCTGAGGATACATAAGGGCCCTGGTCGGCAATCGCAGCGACTGAGATCAGCAGAGGAGGGAAGGAGAAGTGAAGAGGAAAGTCTTGAGGCGCTCTGGAATTTCGAGGAAGTCCTGCTGAAGACGAAGAGGAAGGAGGAGGTCGTTCCATAGGAGAGAGCCAACTGAAGAAAGTGATCGGCCTCCAACCCTCTTATCAAAGAGCTTTACACACAGAGTTGGAGCCAGAGGACAGAAGAGGTCTAGAGGGAGAGTATTTAGTAAGAGAAAGTTGCAGATAGCGTGGTCCCAGGCTCCAGACAGCCTTGTGGATGATGCATAGGGATGTGAATTTGATCTGTGCAGCAACCGGGAACCAGTGAAGAGTCTTTAGGGAAGGAGAGATGTGGTCCTTGGGCTTAAGTCCAAGGATAAGTCTTGCCGCCCTATTATGGATTAGCTGGAGAGGTCGTGGAGTTGAATCAGGTAGATTAAGGAAAAGGCTATTGCAGGAGTCAAGCCTAGAGAGAACCAGAGCTCGGGGACATCGAGCTACTGGGGAAAAGTGAGAGATGGGAGAATTCCTTTGAGAAGGAAGAGCTGAAATTGGGACTTCTTGGCAATGTCCCAATTGTGAGGAAGGAAGGAGAGAGATATGTCGAAGATGACTCCAAGGTTTCTGGCTTCAGATGAGGGAGCAGGGGGGAGGGCCCATAGATGATGGTCAGAGGGGAAAAAAGAGGGAGCAGGCGTCCCAATGAGAATGATCTCCATCTTGCTGGTATTGATGCAGAGATCATTGGAAGTGCACCAGGACCGCAAAGCAGATAAGCAATCAGGAATGATGTAAGATGTAACAGGCTCAGCAGGAAGTTTGAAAAAGAGTTGCGTGTCATCTGCATATCGCTGGAAGCTGGTGGAGAAGGAGGAAATGAGGAGTGCCAGCTGAGCAAGGTAAATGTTGAAGAGCCAGGGGGAGAGGATCGAGCCCTGGGGGACACCACAGGTGGATAAGGAAGCGGGTGAGGAGGAGCCCAAAATGACTTGGGATGATCGGTTAGTAATGAAGTCAGCCAGTCCAGTGCCCGCTCTGAGATGCCAAGGGTGCCATGGAGCCTTTTAAAGGAGGATGGAATGGTTGACCGTGTCAAAGGCAGAGGAAAGATCGAGTAGGATGAGGACAGCAGGGGAGTTAGTTAGAGTCCAGAGATACAAGCAGTTCTTCACAAGTATTCAGAAGAGCAGTTCCAATGCCTCTGGATGCTCTGAATCCAGATTGGTGGTCGTGGAGACCATCAACAAGTTCAGTGTGTGAGGTAAGTTGTGGTAAGGCCAGCTTTTCAAGCTGTTTCAAAGCAAGGGTGTGATAGACATAGGACGGTAGTTGGCTGGACAGGTAGGGTCTGCTGAAGGTTTTTTGAGGAGGGGGCACATAAAGGAGTGCTCGAGAGAAGAGGGGAATGATCCGGTGGCAAAAGAGTGGTTGCAGAGATCAGCGAGTGTAGGGGCAAGAGAACCAATGTTGTCCTTGATGGTTCTGCAGGAGCAAGGGGAAAACTGTAAGAGAACTCCATGGAGCCGACAACTCTGGGGACTTCTTCAGGTGTGACAGGGGCGAAGCAGGAGAGAAATTAGCAATAAGGGTGTGAAGAAGCCATAGGAGGCAGGGCAGTGATGAACAGGTTGGGGTTGGGGGGTAGCAACGGTGCTCAGGATGTTCAGCGGTTTAGTGGTGAAGTGTATGGCCAGTGCGTTGCAGAGGGCCTGGGGCAGAAGAGGGGACGAGGGTACTGCGAAAGGGTTAGCTAGTTCCCTGTAGATTTTAAAGAGTTTAGCAGTGTTGTTAGATACCCGTGTCTGGATGTGGGCCCTTTTCTTGGCATGGATGGAAAGTCTGTATTGCTTTTGGACCAGGCAGTAGGCCAGTTTATCAGAGGGTAAGCCTGCGATTTTCCAATTCCATTCTGAGGCTCTGCCCTTGCATTTCAAGGCTGCAAATTTGGAGTCGTCCCAAGGGTTACGTTTGGAGGCAGGTTTCAGGCAAATTCGCAGGACTGGGGCAAGGACGTCAAGGGTGTTTGTAATGGACAAATGGAGGTTGCTGAGAGCAAAGTTGGCGGAAGAGTCTTGTGGGGTTGGGGGAGGGAGAGGAATGAAGGTAGATGCGAAGGCAGCAGCTCACACTCGTTTCATCGGAAGGATGTTCATGAACAAGGTTGACAGGGCTGGAGAAAGTGCAGTCAGAGGGCCAAGGGGACCTAGCTGAGTAAGAGAGAGAGTGGTCTGACCAAGAGAGCAGAGTGACCAGATGACCAGAGGTGGGGAGAGCGAGAGGTCAGAATGGACGAGAGCGTCCATAGTGCGTCAAGCCGAGTAGATGGGATCAGAAGGGAGAAAGGAGAGGGATAGAGAAGTCCAGAGGTCAAGGAAGAGAGTGGATGCTGTGACAAGGGAGTCCAGTTGGCTGTTGAATCACCCATGCGAAGGAGAGTGGAAGAGGTTGAGAGTAGGGAGGAGCCCATTCAGAGAGGAACAGGGTGGTAGCACTGGGGAGCCTGTAGATAGTAGCAATGGTCAGAGAGGAGGAGGGAGAGATGATCAGCTTGCATACCAGGCTCTCAAAGGAAGAGTAGGACTGGGTGGGTATGATGGAAGAAGGAACCCACTCAGGGAAGATTAAGGCATTAAGGCAACCCCACAGCCAGCACAGTGAGTATGTGGCTTGGAAATTATCTTGAAGTCATTACAGAGAAGGGAGGCAAAAGCAGTGACTGCGCTGGCATTGACATGCTATGACTCACTTAGGCAGAGGACAGACACATAAATATCCCTATGCTTATATCTTTGGCCAAAGCTGAAACTGCAAGATGCAAAGTAATCATGTATTTAGCTTGCACATGCTTGACTGCCACCAACATGGAGAAGCCATAAGGACTTTTCTTTTTTAATTGATTTATCAACTTTTCAATACATTTCATTAAAGAATCTTAAAACAATTAAAACAGTATACAACCTTAACAATTTTTTCAACCTAAATTTGAAACCATATGCAACATATTTCTCAAGCATTTTAAAAATATATTTTTTTGCTAAGTTAATAATTCTCGACATGTATATAGTGAGTCTTATTTCGTTAATACCGTTATCCTGACACACTAAATGTTGTTAGAGAAATTCATCTAGACTTCAAAGTAATACTTACAGTTTTAATGCTAGTAAAAAGTTAATTATCGCAAGTTTTATTGAATTCGTACCAGTATTATAAAAAGGTAATTCCAAAGACTTTCAGCTGTAATCAGTCTATATCCTTCGAAAAAATGCTTGAAATATTTAATTCTAATTTCTAGCAGATCCGGGCATTGGGATATGAAATGCACTAAAGTCAGGTTGTTCAGAGTTTCTGCAGAAGCATCAAACAATTTTTCTACAGGGATTAATTTCCATTTGGCCAAAACTTCATTTGTGTGACAAATATTTCATCTGAATCTCAGGAATAAATCTCAGTGTTTTGCCACCGGAAATTTAGTCACATATGTTTCTGGTGTTTGCAGCTTTTTGTTTAGAGATTGATATGAATCTAGATGTTTGCACTGCAAACATTGATCTCAGGTGTTAATCCAATCCCAGATCAAAACTTTTTTTGTTGCTTTGTTTGGATCCTGAAACATCTCATTAGATACATCTGCTGCTGCCAGAAACTCCTGCACCTTACATTGGCACATCCTCATGCTTATATGCTCCAGTTGATTCCTTCTACTTAGACAAGACATCAAGCGCAGATTTAGGCTTAGCGCCCATGATACATTTTCTGTGTAAACTACATATATCTTCCACATGTATATAGAGTATAGCGATGCTAAACCCAGTTCAAAACGTAAAATACACATAGGTATTGATGTTAGTAAACATAGCATCTTTTTCCAAAAGGAAACCTCTACTATGGACCAGTAGGTATTTCCTCGCCAACTCCGGGATTCTGCCTAAATAGTTGCAGATACCGCTTTTTGGCAGTAGAATGTTAGCACAGGTACAAGCGAGAATCTGCCATACCTCTTATACAACATCATCGCCTGAGAGTAGGCGTTTTCATCTTTGTTTGCACTTCACGGTAATACAGGGCATTAGATATAAAATGATTGACATTAAGCCCCAGGTATTTATACTCGGATACAATCTCTAGGGGATTTTTCTGCAATGTCCAAATATAATGATTATTTCTGGTTACAGTTGTAATTGCACTTATCACGGCTTTAGTTTTGCTCAAATTGATAATCAAATTATTTCTCCGAGTGTACGCTTCTAATTGATTCAATAATGCCTGCAATCCCCTGGCCGACCTCGCTAACAGAACTGAATCATCAGCATAGAACAGCCAGGGGATCGCACGCCCCCCCAATCTTGGAGAATCAGAGATAACATTTGCAAAGTCATGACCAAAATCTGAAATAAAAAAATTAAACAAGGATGACACCATTAGGCAACCTTGCTTAAGACCCCTGTACGCCTGAATAGATTGTGTCAGTTTCCCATCTAGGGAAAGCCTTATTTGAACAGAGGTTTTTGAATGAAATTTGAGTATCCAGTGTTGTAGGTGAAGAGGACAATTTGATTTAGAAAGTTTATGAAAAATAAGTTCTCTAGACACTGAATCTAACGCACTTTCAAAATCAATGAAAGCAGCATACACTGGTTGTTAACTCTGCCATTCATGGTGCTTAACAGCATGTAGAACATGTAAATTGATAGACGTTCCCAAGTCTGGCATGAAGCCCGATTGAAAGGGGTCCTTAATGTCATTTTCCTTGGCTAATTTTTTTAATTCTACCAGAACTAAGCAAGCAAACAGCTTTCCCGGTGCGTCCAATAAGGCCACCGGTCTGTAATTTTTAGGGCAATGTCAATCTCCGTTTTATATATATCAGTACTATGACCCATTTTTGCCATGTGTGTGGAATACGTTGTGAATGAATCACTTGGGAGAATATTACATTACGATTTTTGCCCATGGTTCCGGGTAGGATCTTAGCATGCTGTTAGACAGACCATCTGGCCCTGGGCCCCGTGAAATACTCAGCCCTCTAACGTGTAATATTAGATCTTCTACATTTACCATTAGTTCAGTCTTATAATCCAAGGGTATGAATGGTATATGACATGACCAAGGGCTTGCTGCATACAAGGAGTTATAATAATAGGTCACCCAGACCTCTTCAGGTATTGCGTTAATTTGCATTGGGGTTTGTGTTGAAGTAGTTACTGTCTTTAGAAGACCCCATATCAGGGCTGAATTTTTGGATTCTAAAGTTCTTAGCATTAATTGTGCATCAGCTAAATACATCTCAGCTTTCCTTGTGCGAACCCAGTTAGTTTATCTATTTTTCAGCCTAGATGTTTCTCGTGCTCTCAAGGCATCCGGTAAAGATTTAAGTAACCAGATATCAGCTCACAATTTCGTTTTCTTCTCTTGCAACAGTTTGTAAAATTTATGAAGATGTATCTTAGCTGTTTTGTTTGGATGTTGCTTTATAGTTTTGAAGGTGTGCAAAACAGCTACATATAACCCATATGAGCGTATGACTTCAAAATGCAAGATGTTCAAAGTGTACGTGATAGACATCAATAGTTCATGTAATTTAGTTGGAGAACATCTAAAGCAATTCCCTCTAGACAATATGGTTAGTTGTTGATCATAATATTGAGCTATGTTGGTCTTGGTTTTATCAGGTTCGGTCCCTGACCATCTCAGTTCCAATATATTGTGATCACTCACTGTTTGAAAGCCGTCCATTACAGCAAAGAGGTTGTTACCTATATAAATCAATCCAGGATGTTTGCTTTGCCCTCTGCCACGTATGTTTAGGAGGATTATCCTCTTTACTTAACTCCATTAGTCATCAAAAGACAAGTTTCCTGCATTAGAAGGTTTCATCGATAAGCCGTGTGCTGATATTTCAACCCCTTTGCTTGCAAACATTTCATATTAAGGTCCCCTGCAATAATCACATGAACAACTGTTGAGTCATTCTTAATAAGATCCAAAAGCTGTTCTAAGTCACTAAATAAACCTTGCATCATAAATGGCTATATGGTTCCAATAGATATTCATACACGGATAAACAACAGAATTAGCTTCAATCTTGACTAATTGCATGTAATTATTGGGGAGAAACTAAGGGGATATCATAAAGTCTGTAGAGGTGTTAACGACTACCAAGAGGCCTGCCATGAGCCTTCCTCTTGTCAGTGTATGTACAGGTAACAATGATACAATAGGATTTTCCCAAACAGGGGGGGGGGGGGAGCTGGACAGCCAGACTTCCTGTAACATCACGACATCGTAATCGGATAATATGTCACGAGAGGATGAGGTCAGATGTTTATGTCCTTGTGTGTTCCAGGAAGCGAGCTTATGAGTAAGGTTATTACTATTCTTGCATTGTTACTGAGTAGGAGGTCATAATTGTTAGTAAGAGAATGTTATGTTCCGTAAGGTCGTCTGGCCTGCCTGTGGGTATATCACTGTTAAGGGTTCAATTAACCAAGGTTTATTTTGCATAGGAGTGCGAATCTGAGACAGCATAGAATAGCTAGATTCCATTGGTTCTGCTGGATTAATTACCAGAAAGCCTAGTTGGTATAATTCTGGTCTTGCATGCCATATGATGTTTCTAACCACACCCGACAGCGACAGCATCCATAATTTCACCACGGAAGTATCATAGTGGTGTATAAACTCCACCTGAGCAAAGTCATTCGAGGATATTTCTTGCAAAATTGGAACTGCGTTCATGATGTTAAGCACTGAAGTTCTGTTCAGATCATATATGGGAAAATCTCCACCCTGGCACTGTACAATCAGACTATGAGGCGTAAAGGCATTACAATAAATTTGCTTGGGTTTCTTAGTATTGGTAATCCTATTTATTGATTCATTAGCAACTGGCATAGAAGTAGTTTTATATTTGGCCCCAATGGTTTTCCACAACCACTCTCAGAGGTAGGATAAATGTGAATCGCTCTGTGAAATTTATTCATTTCTACATCAGTCTTCTGCTCTACATAATTTTGGTCATAGAAGGGCGAGACATGAACATATTGATAGACTTTTGTATCTCTTCCCGTCTATTCACCAACGTGCAGAAATGTTTATTTGAATCCGGTGCAGATTGCTCAGCTTTATTAGTTATGGGGAGGACTATAAGTTGGTTTCCAAGACTATTTATCTGTCCAACTGTCTCCAGACTTCTGCAGCTCTTGTACCAGATTATCCAGTGTGGGTAAGTTACAGTTGAAGCAGCAGTAAATGCAAAAACAGCCTTTTTCTTCTGCTCTGCTTCCAATCTGTTCTTCATTATAGCAGCATATTTTTTCGTAACTACCAGGCCCGCTTTCTTAGTACCTTGACTAGGTAGAACTAAGGATTGTATAAAGTGGCGGGAGTTCGATATTTTTTGTGCCGCTGAAGTCTTTAAATTCATACTTTTTTTGGCTTGACCGATTTTCCTTGGCACTATATATTTTTTTTATTTGAGTATTGAAAATTGTGAATGCCGGTTTGGAGTATGAATTGTCCTTGCTGGTTGAGGCAGTGGCTACAGCTACATGATCCTCGGTGGTCAAGTCAACCTTTTTATAAATACTTTCCTCTAAATTTATGCAATTATTAATTTCATTCATTTCAACTAGGCGAACAGGGTTAATATTTCGCTTAGCTTTTAAGTTTGTTTATTGTCAACTTCGTTGTCAGGTAAAACATGAATGATTGCCCTAGTCCCAGATGTTCTCTTATCTGTATGTTCAGGGAGATGGTTAGGTTTCAATGGCTGACATTGTGGCCACTTCTGCCGTGTATGTTGGCGGTTTCCTTATCGCTAGTAATTCTTTTAGTAGACCATTCTGATCATCAAGTCTGGCGTCTAGACTTTCATATAATTTGGCTAGCGAAAGTAATGCTGTATTCATGGCTTGCAGAGATATTTCAGCGAAGAGCATGGCCGCCGCCACGAAAGAATCATGCTTTTGATTTGAAGACGTTTTTATTTTTCTCTGCGTCGGTTGACCATAAGAAATGGATAGAACTGAAGACTTATGCGGACACTGAGAACATCACAGGTGATTGTGAAAGTTGATCCCGTGTGTTTGTGTTCTCACTGACCTCAAAGCGAGACGGACGGTGCTCCTGTGGCGTCTCCACCGCTGCCAAAGTTGCAGCTGGGAGAGCTGTTACACCATCCGAGTCAGAGATTGTTAATTGCACCGGCTCAGAGACATTAGGTGCTGATTCTAGAATGGGGTGTAAACTCTCTGTATCCTTGTGTACAAGGGCTATCGTATGTGGCTGTCTCAATAGGGGTTGAACATATATCCCCAACAGATCCGATTCTGCAAATGCAGTCAACAGCGAATCAGACGGGGTTCATATGTCAGTTGGTGCCCGTTTCAATACCTCCTCAATAGGTTGTACCGAAATTACTATGGTAGCGAGTGGCACCAAAATCACGGCATCAAGTTCATTTCGCAGAGTAGCCGTTGTTTGCTCCGAGTAAAATCTCCTTATATCGGAGGTTAATAAGATCGCTTTGACACGAGTGCTCGATTTCACACTCTGAACAAAATTTACAGAGTGCGTGGAATGTTTAGTCGTTACATGTGCATTGGCAATTGCTGCCGCGATTTTAGTAGGCTAGGGCATTGCATTTGATAGAGTATATCATTTTAGCATATACTGAAAGTCTGCTACAATCGTCAGTCAGCAAAAGCACGTGAATGCCCAACACTTAAATAATATAAAATCAACAATCCCAGTCAAAGCAGATTATGATGAAAGCAGATTGTAATAGAAACAGTTTTTAATGAACAGGCTCTACCTCTGCCTTCTCGCCCTGCAGCCCTTTGGAAGCCCTTCGTGAATGCACACGCGCTCGAGATAACATGGGCTTCTGGAAGTAGGAGGCAGAGTCAGTGTTAGTTCCAATCCAATGTTGCAATTTTAATTGTACCGTAGCACCAACAGTCCAAAATTCGTGCAATCCGTGCTTCTCAGCAATGTCAAAAGTAAGCAGCAAACCGATGATAGCCACCAGCCATATCAACCCTTTGGAAGCCCTTTGTGAATAGCATGCGCGCTCAAGATTATATGGGCTTCTGGGAGTAGGAGGTTGAGTCAGTGTAAGCACGTAGCACCAACAGTCCAATGCCCTTTGTGAATGTGCACGCAGGAAATAATATGGGAGCTATAGGCCTCTAACGTGAAGGTAGAAGGAGTTAAAAGTTTGGGAAACATGGAAGGGCTTGCGTGACCACAGCAGCCAGAGGCAAGCAGAAGCGCTGCACCCAGCCAAGGGCAAGTGGAGATGGGAAGTTCCAGTTACCAAGCACCTGCAGAAAATCAGGCTAAAAATCCTTACAACTACAAGCAAGACAGCTCTATTTTGTGGTCTCGACACACCCAAACCCAGCTGAAAGAGGCAGTGTCCAGACAGCTAAGGTAAACTGAGAGGGCTGTTCCCATTGAACCCGGAGAAAAGAAGTTACAAGTATTGCCTTTGGGCCGCTAACTGAATGCACTCACAGGTTTAGGGGAATCAGATATGACAACATTAGGGAACACTTTGCACCTCCATGTTCTTCCTTATTGCCTTAAAAAGGTACACTCTTGTCTAGGACTAGGTTTGGGTCTCAGGGAAGGCAACACACATTCTGACCAATCCAGACTTATCTTTCACGGAGGGGATATCATTTGTTGCACAGGCCAATGGTCTCTTTGCGATCCTGCAACTTTGTAGACTAACACTAGCAGAGGTGGTCCTAGGAGGAGCCAGTAGTAGAACCAACCTATATAGTTTCTTTATATAGCTCACCCAAACTGACCAATGCAAACGTCCAATAGGTTTCAGTGATGGAACCTTAATTTGTGACGTCACATGGGAGAAAACTGGGTGACGCACGCTTAGACAACGAGATCGCCGGAGGATACTTGTATATCTGGTGTGATCCCAGTCATTTTTGTTTTGCTAATAAAAAACAGTAGCTTTTCCCAATGTTCGAGTCTCCCATTCTTGTGACTTGGAGTCATTGATTTGATAGGCCAGAGTGTTCTCTGCTAATAATTGGGGTGACTGATAGAGGGCCCTGGCCACTCTATACATTGTCGTCCTCACCAGATTTCCCGACACGTTCATTTACCCTGGCCGAGGTCCTCGCCTCGAAAAAGAATTTTTGCTTTAGAGACACTGGCACAGATTGGACTGAGTGGGCGGAAGAACGACAGAATAACTGGTGAGATTGGCGGGGATTTAAAGAAATTGTAGGAATAAATGCTAAATTTTTCTTTAATATTGCAATATTTGGAGACACCATTTTAAGTGAACCTAGGCATACTGCAACCTTGTGATTGCAGGGTATGGATACCCTTGAAAAATAGGGAATGCAAGCACCAAATGTGGGTGTAGAAAATGCTTAAATAAACTTTAACAGCATGTTCCGACTCTCCCGGAAGGTTGACTAGGGGGGGTTTAATTTTGAAGGAATGGCACAGATATACTGCTGACGATCACAATTTACAAATTCCAGAGCATGGGACCTTTGACTTTAAAAAAAATAGGGTACCTTAGGGAATGGTTGTCAGCAAAAGGGACCAAAGGAAATTAAATCGCTTCAATCAGAAAAATACAATACATGGGAAGATTACACTGGGCAGAAAGCAATGAGGGAAGCACAGCTAAATAAATAGGAAGCCACAGTCATTAAAAGAGAAAGCTCGAGTATACGATCAACAGAAGTTAAGAGGACTGGGAACAGGAGGACAGAGACATACTCATTAAAGAGAAAAAGGCTTTTGTTGTTCATAGGCCTCAGACAGAGACTTCTGCACCCTTTTTGAGTATTCAGAGGCAGACCCCTGTTGGAACATTTATTGACTAAACAACCCCTTCCACCTCCATATAATATGGATGATAACAAAGACCCAATTGGTGAAGATGACAAGGGACCCTCTACTCATGGTTCCGGACTTCCAGAAACCCGGGCATACATTAAAATCATGGTTGGAAGAATGGATCAGGGAAGGAATGAAGGGACCAGCCCTTGCCTCTAAAGTTATGAAAACTCAGTCCCTATGGGCGCTCTGAGGCCCTTGGGAATGCAGCAGTGTGCAAAAAAGAAAATAAATATAAAATATCATTGTGCATGAGTTATCTGGATTAGTGTTGGAAAAAAATAAAGAACATATTGGCAGTCATAAATGGTCTCTTGAGGAGTGGCCTTTAGCTGACCAGTATGAGGATATAGACTGCAAGAACAAGAGCTTTAACATAAATGAATTAGGGTGTGAACAGGGAAATCAAATTATAATTGAGTGTCACACAAAAGCCCCACCCCCTCCCGTCTCCACTCATCAGGCCTCTATGAGGAATGTTCTGGGGTTTAGCCCAGAACCATCCGACTCACCATGCACATGTACCATGGAACAGGCTGGACCTGTTGTCTTTTACTAAAGGTTTTCCTGACATCAGACAGAACACTGAACAGTGGTATAATTAGACTAACGAAGTTATAAGCACAGGCCCATTAACATTGGGGATATTGACCAACTTTTTTCATGCATATTACCTCACAACATATGGAGACAGTGTAGGAAACAGAATAGTGAAGAACCGACAAGTGGGGGGGCGGGGAGATTTGGAAAAAAAGTAGTGAATTTTAGAGAGGAAACAGGGCAATTGCACGAGGACATATTGGCCCTAACCGAGGCGGTTATCAAAAGAATTGAGCAAATAGTACCCAGGATACAAATGACCTGGGATAAATTAACCACCTGTAGAAAGGACGAAGGCAAGTCAGTAGAAAAACACTTTGCAAGGAAGGAAGAGGTTATCTCCTCTTACAGTTGTATGGATCTAGATACCATAGAAGGGCAAAACGTCTTTTGTTCACAAGTGCTGTGGGCTGAACGCCCTCAGGGACCGCAGTCCAGGTCAGTGGAGAGAGTAGTTTAGTACGACATGCTTGGGTGCACTCGGTATGTGTCCAGCCAGTGTGAAATAGATGTGTAGATGCATACTAGCAGGGCAGCCGAATGTGTGATGAGACCAATGGACTATGGTATCTGCATTCTGCCGACGCTGGTGCTTGAGGGTCACGTTATGTGTGCAACTCGGCTGAATTATTGGAGGGATGTAGCTGCATTCTAATTGTTGGTGCAGAGGCAAGAGTTAGCATAGTGGTGTGTTTCAGTGTCTGTTGGTTTTCCAGGGGGACCTTGCTTCTGTTCAGCTTCTAGTGCCTGGCAAGGGCGTGGAATCTTACTTTAACTTCATGGGTCTCATTGCTTGATGAAGACTGACGGTGGTGACAGGGAGATCCATCCCAAAACCTATGTTCTTACTGCATAGCTGCTAGTGCTGCCCTTGGTCGGCAGTTTGTTAAATCGGATCCCCGAGAAGTATTACTACTTGGACATACTCAGATAGTTGGGATTAGCAACGAATAAGTGGTAGAGCGTTCCTTGCTTTAGTTCTTCGTAGAGATTTCTAGATGTGTGGGATTAGCAAGTGAGGGTAATCCTGGTTTGATAACATAGTGCATATTTGCAGATCAGTGATCAGGTTCATAAGTGCTGAATTGGTGCATGGGTTTCAAATTCTGATAGATTACCGGAGGGTAGTTCTGTTATAAACATTCAATGGAAGCAGCTTAATTATTGGACGGCCCTCCGATACCTAGTTCTGCTCTGGGATTTTTACGTTAGCAGGGAGGTGCCTTGCGTGGTGCATAATTGTGTATCCTTGATCCAGCTCAAGCGTAATGGTGCTTGGGTTACGAGTCTAGCACAATCACCCCTGATTAACTGTGATAGCTAGCATTACGCCTTAGCGCATGCAGAGTTCCTGTGGATGAGGTGATCAATACATTCCGTAAGGTACAGAGATTCTGTCAGGGAGCCACTACAATCTGGGATTCAAATCTGGGCAGAGACCATAGGTATTGGAGATCGTTTGGCCTGATGGTCTGTGATAGGGTCCGTAGTCAGCAGGTGTCGGTCGGGTGGTTAGGCAAAGAGACAGTTTTTGAGTGCCTTCCAGAACACTATGTAGTCTTTGCTGTGTCCAACGTGTGGAGGAAGTGAATTCCACAAGTTTGGCACCAGAGTTGAATAGGCTGATCCTATAATCCTTGTCGAATTGGAGGTAGGGCGTGATCTTTTCTTGTATGAATTTGGAGCCTGCTTTGTGCACTAGTCTGTGGGTTACAAAGGAATTTGAAGGTGGACCTGCTTCCAATTGGGAGACAGTGTAGGGCGCGGACGGCTGCTGTGATGTGGTCCCTTCGTTCCAATGAGAGAAGTAGTCCGGCGGCCAAGGTCTGTACTCTTTGGAGTTTAAATGATAGACCGGTGCTCCCAGGTAGAGAGAGTACACATAGTCCAGTCTGGACAGGACAATGGACAAAATTGTTCTGGTAAGTAAGGTAAGGGAATATACGTTTGAGGAGCCCATGGTGGAAATGGAAGGCTTTGGATGGATTGTTAATGTGGTGAGATAGAGTTGGGTCTGAGTCCATTCAGCAGCCAATGTTTTTTTTTTACAGTGGTGGTGGTGGTGGTGGTGGTGGGGCCGAGTGAGGATGCCCAGGGAGTCGGATGGGTGAATAGGGCAGATTTTCTGCATAGCATGATCTCAGTTTTACCTGGGTTCAGAAGGAGGTGATTAGTCGTCATCCAGCAGTCAATGTCTGAGAGACAAGCTGCTAGGTCAGGGCTGGGGTCCGAGGTCGATCTCAGAATTCTCAGGATGATTTGTCCGTCATCCGCATAGTTCTAGCAAGTGAGATTGTGTGAGCGAATGATCTTGGGGAGGGGGTCAGGTAAGGTTGAAGAGAAGGGGAAGAGAGGCAGGCACCTTGGGGTACTCCAGTGTTTACCGGGCGTGCAGCGCAGAGGAAAGGCGGAGGAGGGTAATTTGATGTCTATTAGAGAGGAATGAGGCGTGCAGTCTGTCAAGGAGGACTGTGTGGTTGATATGAGAGCTGCGCATCCTTCCGAGTCTGTCACTTTGACGTCAACCCAGAGAGAGATCAGCGTGGTTTCGGTTCCATGCCATGGACGGAAGCCTGATTGCGCAGATTCTAAGAGGTTGTTACGATTCCACTACGGTATTGAGATTTGAGTAAGTAGTGCAATCGAGTTTTGCCAGGAATCTGGGTGTTGGAAATGTGCCTGTAGTTGATTGGTAGTCGAGGGATACTTTTTTTTAAGTAGAGGTTTGACATGTGCAGTTTTGAAGGCGTCTTTGATGTTGCCGGAGGTGAGGAGTCGTTAAGAATGGATCTAGCCTGTTCTCTCTCCTGCACATGTGGAGGTGAAGATTTCTTTGAGGAGCGAGGCGGGCCAGGGATCAAACAGTGAGCCACTGATAGTTTTGCGAACTCCTCACTCGTGATGGGGATGAAGGAGCTGAAAAAAGGGTTCTCGTGGCGAGGGTGGATGGGTCAGGTAGAGCAGAGCGGCTGGACAAGAGGGCGAGTTTGGCATTGATGGTGGCTGTCCTGTCTACGGCTGTTTTGTGGAAGTGTTCAGACAGGGAACTGCAGAGTGTTTGGGAGGAAGCAGTCAGGGCTGTGGTGCAGGGCAGGTTCAGGAATTCAGTGATGATCATGTGGAACTCTCGGCTGCCGCTCTGATCCCTTTATTGTAGAAGGCTTTTTTGGCCTTTCGGATCTCCAATTTGTAGTTTCTGTGATGGTGGGCGAGTACGGATTTGCTTTGCAGTGTTCAGGAAGCTCACCATTTGTGGTCAAAGGAGCGGTTTTGTGTTTTAAAGAGTCTTTCTACGGCCCTGTCTGCTCCCTGTCCGCTGCCTGGTCAGGGGTGGGAGGTGTACCTGCACCCCTACTAGCACATAGGTGAAGGCGCTGCTACTCTACTCGGAGAAGCTAGAACTATTGTGACACTTCCACTCCACTGCATCATGGGTTAGTCGCCTCTACCTATAAATCCTCCTACCCTTCTGACTTTCCCACACTTGCCCCATCTCACCTGGACTTCCACTCCTTTTGCCTCCAACTGTGCCCTGTGGCTGTGCTGCATTTCACCTTTGGCTAAATTTAAATCTAGCTGTGCCCCATTTTCCAAATAATACAGGAGTCAGACAGGGGTGCATTTTAGCCGCCTTGCTGTTTTCCTTCTATATTAATGATCCATACGACTGCCTGCTCAAAAAGTGCATATGTGCCAAAATTGGGGAACACGCCCTTGCTGGGATTGGTTTATGTGGACGATAGTGGCCAAGTGGCAAGGACACCAAGGACTCGCCAACTTCCGATAGCAGAATATACCAAATATATGTATCTAAGGGACTTACAAATTAACACGACAAAATCAGCAATCCTGGTTTCTGCCACTGGAAACAAAAAATAAGTAATATACACCAATGCAATACCAAGAGGGACTTCCTTTGATCATCTAGGCATACGCTTCTCCACACGTTGAATAGGCAATGACCATATAAATATGCAATTTGGTAGAATGGAAAAAGCCCAGGGTGGCATTACTCGATTTACTCAAATGTGCCACACCCAATCAATTGATAGAATTTTTAAAATCTATAGTATAAAAATCAAATCCAGAGGGGGCGCACGGATGATCGCCTACCCCGTGTGAGCTCCGTCGTCGATGGTCCGCGAAGTCACTTGAGCCCCCATGTCGCGACCCCCCCCACAGCGACAAACCCGTGAATAAGGCGTCGGAACACCTCCCCACGGAGCAGGAAAAAACCCGAACGAAATCGGGGCTGGGAAGCCCGGGAAAACCCTATCTGAAGTTTTCACCCCGTCAGCAGCAGGAAAACGAAACTAGTTGGCCCGACGCAGCTGCGCTGGAAGGCGGGCCTGCCTGGAGGGGAACACTCGACTTCTGGACTTCCCGTCGACGTCCCTCCCCCAGACCGCAGCCCTTAGTGTTGGAGTGCCCCCGCTGACTCCCCAGCACGGACCCCCACTCCTGGCCTGTGGAACAACAGAAGGCCCTGCCAGGGAAGTAGGCCGCACCTCGAGCACGGCCTCACAGCCAGCTGAGATCAAGGCTCCTCGTAGTCCCGAAGCCCGTCACTCGGTGGATTGAACCGGACCCCCCCACCTATGAGCGCCCGGCATAGACGTACATCGCTCTAGGTGGCCCTGATCCTGACCAGTCCACGTGGGGATAAAGAGGTGGCGCGGGACCCAAGGTGAAGCGCCCGACCCCCTAGATAACTAATGGCCGCCATCGTCCTACGCCTCACAGACTGGTCACCTAAACTTTCGATGGCTTCATGTCAACCCACACAAGATACCGAAGATAGAAGACAGCCTTGAACCTGCAACCCTGTCTTCATAGAGGGTAGGGCCCCCTACTCAGGGGCGTGTGCCTCCTCTTACCCGGGTCGTACTGTATGGACCCATTTCACAAACTAGCCAGATTTGCCTATGATCCTCTCCCCCCGCCACGCAGGCCTGCAGCAAACATGTCCACGGACCCATCGGAGGAGAGTGCTGCCGCCACCAAAGGAGACATTACCACATTACTGAATGAGATAAACATGGGAGCCAACCTAGGCTGTAAAATCGATAAAATTACCCAGAGGATGGACAGATTTGAGGAACGGTTGGAATGTGTGGAAAATAATCAAACGTCGATCGATACCCTCGAAACTCAGATGGATGTACGGATCCGTAACATTGAAAAAAGAGAGGTTGAGGCGCGGCTCAAGATGGATGACTTAGAAAATAGGGAGAGGAGGAACAATCTCCGCTTTTTCGGTATCCCAGAGCGCGAAGGAGAAACTGAAAAAGACCTCAGAGATACCATATATGATATCATAAAAATACTCACCGCTGATGAGGAAATTGATGAGCCCATGACCGAACACATACACAGAGCTGGTGGACCGTCCGGCGGCCCGCGTTCCGTCCTAGCCAAATTCCATCGCTATCAGGACAAGACCAGGATTCTGGAGAAGCCACAATGGGGGGCGCCCAAATCACGATCTTTCAAGATTTATCGTCACCAACATTGGCACTTAGACGCCTCTGCAGCCCCCTGACAAAATGGCTCAAGGATCAAGGTACACGATATAGGTGGGGCTACCCTTTCTCGCTCACCTTTGAGCACGGGAGCAGAAAAATCGTGCTACGCTCTGAGGACGAAATCAAGGACTGCATCGCTGTCTTTCTTGGCACGGGCTCGAAGGGCAACGAAGGAGGTGACAATGAGCAGCTGGGACCACAGTGGGAGCTCCAGGGCTCCAGGGCCCCAGGCGCAAGAGGGTGAAGGGATCGAGGAAATATAGACGCGCCAACAACACGCCTGACAAGGAGCAAGGGAGTTGAAATGTGTACGACCCGGCCAAATGTAACTACTGGTGAAGAACGAGACACCGGCCCCCGCAGAGTTCCGAAGAAGTATTATCCGTCGTTGGGGTGCCACCACTGGCGGGGCACCCCTCTGGACTAAGCGACAATGGAAACTCTCGCGGGAGGCCCCGGGAACGCACGTAACGTTAAACTTTTATATGCTTGTTGCCATTACTGTTGAAATGTTGAAGTTTTACAATGTTTTTGGGAGGGGATTGAAAAGGGGGCTCACCCTTAAGTTGTGATGGTATATTCGACCGGCACCGTGAAGCAACGGTCCCCACTGATGGTCCGCCAACGGGCCGCACAATGTCATCCGGCCCGTACCGGACGCTGTCAACAGCTGCCCAGGCAGCACCCCCAGTTCCCAAGCTCAATGGAGCTCCACCAGATACGGCGGAACAGGGGGGGGAGAGGTGAAGGGTCAGAGACACTTGGAAAATGTATGCACATCATTGGGCGCACTCCGGAATGTCACCGTTCAGATGTCACTGAGAATCGGCAAACCTATCTGGCTGCAACAAATGCGCGATCCTCAAACCCAAATCATCGATGGCTTCACTTGAGAAGTCTAAGGGCAAGGGTCTCCTGAGAGTTGGGACTGTCAATGCCAAGGGACTGAACTCTCCTACTAAGAGATCACTGGTCCACAGAGAATTCCCTAGATCTAACATAGACATTCTTCTCATCCAAGAGACGAAATTTGCAAGGGGAGAGGAGCGAAGAATCCTGGGAAGACGCGGGGGTATGGAATACTGGGGCTCCGGCCCACTCAGAAAGGCAGGTGTCGGAATCCTCATCAAGAAAGGAGTTGGGTTTGAATTGGAAAAGACTTGGTCGGATGTGAGTGGTCGAGCCCTTCTAATAGTGGGGAGAATTGCACGAGTCCAGGTCACAATTGCTACAATATACTCACCCAACAGCGGACAGGCCGCATTCCTTAGAAAAACGATCCCCAAAATTGTGCTAGAGACCGTGGGTCAGCTCATCCTAGGTGGTGACTTTAATCAATGGGTAGACCCTGCCGTGGACTGGAGACCAGGCACGCCGGGCCTGAAGACCCAACACAAAGGGAATCGTACTGAATTTGCCGCCATGATGGATCTATACGACCTACGTGACGTGTGGAGGACTCTACACCCGGACGAAAGTGGCTTCACCTTTTATTCGCATCCCCATTGCACACTCACACGGATAGATTACATATTCCTTTCTCCTGACCTTTCAGAATCCACAAGCTACTCTGGAATCGTCCCAATAACATGATCTGATCATGATATGGTCTTGGCGGACGTCAATTGGACCGACCTACCAGTCGCTGGGGGATCTTGGCGCTGCAACGAGTCCCTTTGGACTGATGCAGTGTTCAAAAACGAAATGGAGACCGAGATCGAAGAATATTTTAAGGTAAACAACAACGGGGAGGTCTCCAAACAAGTGATTTGGGAGGCTGGGAAGGCCACCTGGAGGGGAGTACTGATGCGCGAGGGCTCCTCTAAAAAAAGGGAACGTAAGATTATAGAAAATAAACTACGTAATGAGATACACCAGCTGGAAGCGGAAGAGATAATGCAGGGGTAGACACCACCAAACTAGACGCAGCCCACCGTAAAAGGGAGGAACTACGACTGTTAGAACATGGCCAGGTGGTGAGAAAACTGCAATTCCTCAAGCAAACATATTACGAGAAAGGGGACAAGGCCGGTGCACTACTAGCTGCCAGGCTAAGAGAACGGAGGGAAAAACGTAAGGTGAGAGAGATAACAGAGCCCACCAATCCCCCGGCCGACCCCCTCAGCTCAATTCCCGAGTGCTTCGCTGACTTCTACCAAAACTTATACACCTCTGAGCTGATCTCTACCCAGTCTAACATATCCTCCTATCTGTCCTCAATCAACATGCCTACAGTAACACTCGCGGAAGCCGAGCTCCTTGATACCCCAATACTTGAGCATGAGATACGAGATGCAATCAAACGATTAACGCTAGGGAAATCCCCGGGGGAGGATGGTTTCACGGCAGGCTTTTACAAAACCTTTAGCGACCAACTCTCTCCCTTCCTCACAGAACTTTTTAATGAGATAGTGGACACTGGGGCTGCCCCGGAATCTTTCAAGAAAGCCCTCATAACAGTCATCCCTAAGGAAGGCAGGGACCCCAAATTATGCGGATCATACCGCCCCATCTCCCTCCTCAACCTCGACGCCAAGATCTATGCTCGAGTGTTGGCCGCAAGACTGGAAACCTTGATGCCTAAATTGATCCACCCTGACCAGGTTGGGTTTATTCTCGGGAGACAGGGTGCCGACACCATGCACAAAACTCTGCACCTCATTCATGCAGCACATAATCTACCAGAGGACCCGGTCCTCTTATCCATTGATGCAGAGAAGGCTTTTGACAGGGTGGAGTGGGATTTCCTGAGAGCAGTCCTCCAGAAAGTAGGGATAGGCCCCAAATTCTGCGATGGGATACGTGCAATATATACCTCCCCCAAAGCATCGATATTCGTGAACGGGGAGTATTCCAGGTGGTTTGCGCTGCAGCGAGGAACTAGACAAGGATGCCCCCTTTCCGCGATCTTGTTTGCACTATCCCTTGAACCCCTGGCCCAAAAACTTAGAGAAGATCCCCTGATAGAAGGTATACGGTTGGGAGAAATGGAATATAAAGTAGCGTTGTACGCAGACGATATCCTTCTACATGTGACCAAACCCAATGACTCTATTCCCCATGCCCTAAAACTAATAGAAGAATATGGCCAATAATCCGGCTTCAAAGTAAACAAGTCAAAGTCCACTCTCTTCCCCCTCCAAGGCACCCCTGATGAGAACAATGCCAAGTTCCTACCACTCGGGCTTAATCTGGAGCACACGAAACTGCAATACCTGGGTATTCAGATTACTAGATCCCTAAGCGACTTATATGAGACCAACTTCCCCCTCCTCCTCCAACGATTCGAGGCAGACCTTGAGAAGTGGAGTAAATTGACGATCTCTTGGCTGGGGCGTATCAACGCCGTCAAGATGGTGTGCCTCCCCCGCTTCCTCTACCCTTTCCAGATGCTCCCAATTGAGATGCCCAAAACATTCTTCACAGAGGCCCGTAAGATCATGATGCGATTTATTTGGCACGGGAAAAGACCAAGGATCGCATATGACACACTTATACTCCCCAAAGACAAAGGAGGGGTAGGCCTTCCCGATCTGACTACTTACTACAAAGCCGTCCAGCTACGTGTCTTGATTCCGCACTTTAGAGACCACAAACACCTGCAATGGGTACAGATGGACAATCATTACATGTCCCCCGCCACGGTAGCGGAATGGCTATGGTCTCCTTACCAGAGGGTCCAGAGGAGAATCAAACACCATCCCATACTGACCACCATATGGAGCATATGGCACACTGGGAAAGAGATGCGAGAAGTCACAACCTGGCCATCCCCGCTCAGTCACTTGTGGTCTCCTGGCATAAACGACCATATTCCGAATTTAGAACGGTTTCAGTCATGGTATGAGGCGGGCCTGGAGAGGGTGGGGCAACTCCAAAGAAAGGACTCGTTCATAATGCTACCGGACCTAACCAGAGCATTGGGGATAGGTAACTTATCGACATTCCACTTTCTCCAATTGAAGGGGGTGCCAACGAAACCTGAGTGGAGAGAGAAATTGAAGAGAGATCTTCCCGCCTTCGAGAAACTACTAGACTCCAGAACGGAAATGAAACGTCTTATATCTGTGATGTATCAGACGCTAATAGCGGCGGGGGGTGGATCTACAGACCCCCTCAGAGCCAGGTGGGAAAAAGACTTTGGTGAAGAGATACTCCCCGACCAATGGGATTTAATGTGCAGAGCTGCACCCAAAGCCTCCTTGTCCAATCAATACAAGCTCCATGCCATGAAGCTCTTACATAGGTGGCATTATGATCCACTTAAACTCTCTAAAATGTTCCAGTCGTTGAGCCCGAGATGCTGGAGGAACTGTGGAGCATCTGCTGACTACTGGCACATGTGGTGGAGCTGCCCGCATATCACAGTGTATTGGACCGAGGTCCTGGGATGGATTAAGGAGATTGATGGAATCCAAAGAGAGCTCGACCCACTCCTTGTGTTGTTCGGCCTTGAGAGAGACGATGAAGAGTGGCTCCGGGTGAGAGGTCTGGCCCACCAGCTGCTGTTGGCGGCGAGAGCCCTAATAGCGATCAAATGGAAGTCTCCCCTAACCCCAGGGAAAAATGAATGGATTAAACTGGCCACGAGCATCTACGTGATGGAAACGATCACAGCCTCCCTGCACAATAAATCAGCTAAATGTGAAACCTTATGGATGGACTTTAAGAACAAACACATCACACCTATCACAGACTCCCAGTCAGAAGAACCCTCAGAAGCCTAACTTAACAAGGTCATATTCTAAAGAACACTGCGAAGGATCAGAGACTCATTCCCAGCAGCCACGGTGACGACAGATGTCGCACTATGCCAAATATGTGCTCCCAATGTTTATGTTAAATGATTATACTTACGATGTACATTATCCCAAGTGGGGGAGGGGGGTGGGAGCGGGTTGGGGTGAACAGTGTAAGAGACATACCCAGGCAAATGGAACTATCACGAATCTAAGCCATTTTTAATATTGTTTGTTACTTCCCATTGCTTCTCTGACATGTACCCCTGGACGATGTACAATTTTCTTTGAATACTGTTTGCCCTTCTTTTGTCTTCTGTTTCTGTAAAACCAATAAAGGAAAATTTAAAAAAAAAAAAAAAAACAAAAAAAAAATCAAATCCAGAGATCTGGAGCTTCGTTATGGGGCTTCTCTAACTGGACCACACTTCAAACTACACCATTCTTTTTTCTTTTAAACTGTTGAGGCTTCCCAGATCTGTGGCAAACTGTGCAGCCCATATAGAACCGATTATGGGCTAACGGATGAACTATCACTTATAACCAGACCATCATGGGCTGCAACTATGGTCTAACCCAAAAGCAGTTCTAACACAGATGCTCATCCAGAGTGTATTGAGTAAGGAAGGTGGTAATATTATTCCCCGGATGTTGGCGATAAAAAAATAATTACCAGGGAATAATAATGCCCGAGATCATTTTAATCATTGGAACATTTTAGATCGCACGTCAGCTTTTTCTCTCAAAGAACGTTTAAATATGTACAAATTAGAACAGAAGGAAAATGATGAAATCATGAAACAAGCGACTCGTAAAAATACTATTATTGATTACAGCACGGCCGGATTATGTCTCGGAGTAATTTTGCATAGAACAGACTCTAAAATCACTATGATGAGATTTAATTGTATTCTGCTTAACACAGTTACCGCATTGTGGAATAAGACACCCGAAGACAAATAGTGTCCCTTCTGTCCTGAGGTTAGTGAAGATTTGTTGCGTTTTATGTTTTTTTGCCTAGCCTACAAAAAGAATCAGAAAGAGAATATTCTACTTGCTTTTAAGGAACATGGGTTTTTCCCGTAGCCATCCTGCGTTGAGTGCAGAAACACACTTATTGGGTTGGACACTCTTGACCTACCTCAGGAATGCTCTAAACATTAGCAAAAGTTATCTATTAATGAATTACAATGTTTATGTGTTCTTAATATGTATGCATGTATGCATGCATCTAATGTTGATTGTGGTCTTATGTAATCACGATATTCCAAAATAAACTCAACGTACGTACATACAAACCAAAGTACTGTTTGTCTTTAGTGGGTCCCAAGCAGCTTCAAAGCACAATTTGCCTTCAGCTACCCTCAGGAGCTGCGTGTGCAATCGCCTGAACCACCTGTTCTTATTTTTCAAGGTCACCTGTCCCGGTGTCATCCTTCTCTTTTGAGCAGAGGTTTAAAATGTGCTGTGGTTGAGATAAACAGTTGGTAAAGAAACGTTGTCAACACACGAGTGCAGTGACGCGGGAGAGCATACTACACAACAGCAGGAACTTCCCCTTCCCACTTCAGACACCCGCTTCTTTTCCCCAGCCGCATGTCCTCTTCACCTTGCTGTGGTGGCCCATGCTTGGTGGGGGTAAAGCACGTTGATTAATCCTTCATAGTTCCTGCTCTTGGACTTCCCTGTGAAAATGTTACAGGGCCAGGTGAGGAAGTGGCCCTTTGGTACGTGGAAGGGGAGGTTTGTTGTGTACTAGTACAGAGAAGACTGTTTCAGGTCCATTGGAGACATTGAGACAGATTTTCTACGGCCAACTGCGAGGGATCATTGCCATCACTCAGGACCACCTAAAAACACTTTAAATACAGGCAAAAGCCAGGAGGAGGCCCTTACAGAGTTCAGCACCTGTACTAAAAAGGGTGAGGTGTGACGCTGCCCCAAGAATACCCCGAGCATACTAAGAAAGGAGAAATGGGGGCCTTTTCCCCACAATTTTATGTGGGGGTCTTTCTGTCAACCAAAAGGTTCTTGACTCCAAGCACTGCTGTTATGGTAAACGGTGGAGTCTCTAAGCAGCCCCTTACACCTCAATAGCCCTTGCTGCACACTGTGTGCAATTTATGAGACACAAAGAACGACGAGAGTAACAAGAAGGAGCGCAACTGTGTAAAAGGGGAATGGTTTACAGCGGAAAGCATAATAAATGGCATCGAGCAAGGCTTCTATAGAATGATACATATTTGCCATGCTTGAACTTTGCAAATGGCAAATGGCAGTGACAATGAAGTTGCATGCAGCATATACCTTACCAGTACATGTTAGTATGATAATGTTCCAGTCGTGTAGCATGTTGAGAAATGTGTGCTTTTCAATGTCTGTTGCGAGCGCGTCATGCATGTCGGGACACTCTGTATAATAACCCCATGTAAGGCAGAGTTGGATGTATTTGGATATGTGGGGTGTCAGTGGAGAGATGGAAGGAAACTCCCAGCCATATTTACTACAACTTGTGGGCCCTGAGTTTGCGCCTTGGCATATCGAGATCGAACGTAGTGTAACATTGCATAACGTAGCCTAACAAGGTGTGAAAATGCATGAATAACCAGGCCCGACATGGCCTCCCACCTACATTTCTCCTGCTCTTTTGGATCCTGTATATACAGTGGGACTCAGATATTGTGATGGAAAATCTACAGAAATACAGCCAAACGGAATTACTGTTACAGTTGCTTTGCGTAGCAGAATTACAGTCAGATTACAAGTGGTGGTATAGCGTTGCTAGTCCCCATTTGTGGAGTCCATGGGGAATTCGGCAGAACTACCACTGGCTATGATTCGGACAATTTTGCTGGTTTTGGGTAGAAAGGCAGCTGAATAACCTGCAGCATTTAGCTGGAGGTTTTCCCTCTGCCTAACAATCAAAGATGTCAAACAGAGGTTCAATAATGTGGAATACTGCAGTGGTCACTTACGGTCATCGGCACTCAATTGACAGGATGGGTCGTGCTCATAACGACTCATGCATTTAATCACCATAACTCCAGCATGAGTAATAAATAGTCCAACCAGGTACATAAATAATTACTCTTAGTACTTATGCTCTTTGACATTATGGCCAACTATGCAATGGCCAGCCTTATACACCACAAGGGCTTACAAGGATATACCCCGATTGCCAAAGCGCATATCAGTTACATCAACAGGGAGGCGCTTGACAAACGCTACCTAAAATTTAATTCCCAAAGCATTCAGTCATGTCAACGTTCACAAGCATACAGGCTAACCATATACAGGGAAATTATGAATAAGATACTGTAACCCCGTCACAAGAGGAACGTACTGTAAAACACATGGGTGACCTTGATTAGTAAAAGCGTTTTAATGCCTTGAATGAATCAAATCTCTAACTAAACTCTCTCTGTCACTCAACTAAGAACTATGCTGCCTCTAGGTAGAACCGGCCCCTAGGGAGAGGTGTCAAAGCCTATCTAACAGGGATAGTGCAATAAGAGACAGTGCCTCTGCTAAACTACCACTATTCATACATCACGAAGCAAACTCTCTGTTTTGTTTCCAAATACCAAGTATTACCAGAAAGGAAATTGCTTCTGGGATCCACATAAAGAGTCTGCACCTAGTAGAAAAGTAAAAGATAAAAATCAATGTCGCTAGATGAAATACATCAGCATTTCCATGAAGGATTTTGAATTTTTAATCTACCCCACCCCAGTATGCAAGTATGTAGTTTCAAAGTAAGTTCTTACAAAGATGAAGATAAAAAGGGACATGTCTGAGCTCAAAAAGAAAAGGCACGCATCTACTTTACTAATAGGTATCCCTATTGATATAAAATGTAAACAAACATTGCCATAGTCAACCCTATTCGGCAGATGGAAATGCCAGTATGACAGCCACGTTTTGTCACACACAAAGAAAAATGCATGATATTACCTGGTCATGATTTGTGCATCCCCTGCACCTGTTCCAAACAGGCCCAGAGGGAAATGTGCCTCATTTGTTCCCAAATTCTCAAAGGGAATGTGATGTGCTTTTAAATGCGCAGAAACATACCCTGATTTGCACAAAGGGGCATCTGAATGTGAAAATCTAATACGCGCACATTCAGATGCCATTTTGTAAATTGGCCGGCTCCATTTTTTGGTGCACATGATAAGATGCGCTGGCGCATTTCATCCTCTGGACCCATTGGTTTGGATAATGTGGCCCACAGATGTTACAGGAAGGTGTAAATGTATTGCAGGGGTCTGCAATCTGCTTCTCCACTTGTATTTTTAACTACAACTCCCATGATCCCTCCCTGTTAACTATACTTGTAGTCTAAAACAACTGGAGAGCTAAAGGTTGCAGACCCTCGATATATAGCATCTCAACAACAGTTGCCCAACCTGTTGAGCTGTCTTTATAGCATTCTCCTTTAGAATCCCCTACTATTGTCCAGCCGGTCAAACAGCTTTGACCTGTCACCCCCTGCCACAATCAAGGATCTGGTGGTCCATTGATGAGGTGACCTCCTACTTTGAAGTGAGCAGCACTTGTTAATTTTTCATGCTACCGATTCACCAAGCCAGGGCCCAGTCGTGGTGCAGCCAGAAGCGATTTAAAAAGAAGAGCACGGCACTCAAATTACGTGCACATCTCCACAGGGGCAAACATACACTACTACCCTCGTGGTTAAAGGAGAACGGTGGCGTTTGCCCTCTGTGCACCTTGGTTTTGTCAATCTTTTACAGCTGTTCTGTAAAGTAGAATTCACATTTGACGTTGGGCATGTGGAAAAAGCGTGGGATGACAAACATGGGCCATCGCATAATATAATTCAACCGCGCAGGACCCCAGTCGTTGTTTTCAAAGTTTGAAACCTATGCTATAGGTTATCAAACTTTGAAAACAACGACTGGGGTCCCCCAACATTTATGGAAATATTTAAAGTTAAGGGAACCCATGAAAAGCATTGCACTGGATAAATATTTGGAAGTGATACGGCAAGGATACTGTAATTGCTATGGCCAGAGACCAAACAACAGCAGAAACCACGTTCACAGCTCACCTCGCCCCTTTCCTCCCCGGTCCGCAGGCTTTTCAGGGCACGTAGCGCCTCCCTGCCGCGGCTCTGTTCATCTCCGCGCTCTGCAAAGGCTTCCAACAGCTCCAAAACACGCACCACCTGTGGCACCAGTGCAACAACCGAGTCGGGCCCGTGGGCTTCGTGCAGTGCCCGCAGCGAGGCGCCTAGAAGCCCGGCCATGCGGTGAACGTCCAGGCGGGAAAGGAGGCCGGGGGGCCGTGCCCAGAGCCCGGGGTCCGACAGGCCCTCCATCGCCTCCGGGCACTCCCCCTCCAGCCCCGGAGCCTCCATACCCGGGACACCGCTCACGCTGCTTGTGACAGGAGACGCTCCAACTCAGACAGCTCGGTCTCCGCCCACTTCCGGGTTTTGTCCATACAGGGATCCGCTAGGGACATAAACAAATATAATAACATGCCTTACACTACAAGCAGACGAAACACTAAGTGACGTAGCCGGCACTCGAACCGGCAAAAACGAACCTGAGGTGAAAAATAGTGCCGCTCCCGTTCTACTATCTTAAATTACAATTGCATGAGCTAACGTGTTACTTCATCTTATGTTTCCCAGTATTATCATC
This sequence comes from Ambystoma mexicanum, assembly GCF_040938575.1. NCBI lineage: Eukaryota > Metazoa > Chordata > Amphibia > Caudata > Ambystomatidae > Ambystoma > Ambystoma mexicanum. The sequence continues at coordinate 653,472,880 of NC_090931.1, read as the reverse complement.
GCTTCCCTCTTCCTCGTCTCAGTACTTACTTTTGAGGCATATCCTCCATTGGCAGGAACCTTTTATTGTATTTTTATTTTTTATTATTGATTACATAGTTTCTTACAAACTTTGTTCAATTCCTTTAAAACATGTCACAACAAAATGATCCCAAAACAAAACCACCCAGGAAAAGCACACATTCACTTCTCAATTTGATCCTCCCTGTTCTTGGATCTGGAGCACTTCTTTTAAAAACTGTATTGCCGCAACGGGGCCAAAATGGCCAAAATGTTCACCACCCAAAAGCCGTGTCCAAAAGCCAGCTACCTCCAGGCATTGTTTTAGCTTAAGGCACTCACCCAGGAACTTAGTTCTAAGTTCAGTCAGGGCCCGCCAACCCACCAATATGTGCCGCAATGTTTCCACCTGCCCTTCATGTTGGCAAAATCTGCATTTATCTTCGTCTGCTTCGCCATATCGCTTCACTACTACGTTGGCGGGGAGCAAATTAAACCTCAGTCTCATGAACTGCGTTCTATACCACAGGGAGGGAAAGAGCTTTAGATGTCGGGTCTTATACCAAATCCCTTGGCTTCTTCAATAAGGGCTGATTTCCACCTATGGGAATTTCTCTCCTTAAGAGTTTTTATTCAGTCCTGTGCCCATAACTTCTCGTTGACTTTACCTGGATTAGTCAGTAGAAGTGCAGTGCTAGCATCTAATGACTAATGGGGCTCTACAATGGTCCTTCCATTGAATCAGTATTTCAGGTTCCTTCCAACCCGCTTGCTCGGCGAGAATTTCAAATGGAAGTGCCACAGGCACTAATAAACACTTATGATATAACGATAAGGCCTTCCAGGCTGTTTTTCTATATATAGGGCCTCATTACGACCCAGGCGGTAAGTTACCGCCTGGGTCGTACCTTTACCACCATGGCGTAAACTACGTTTACGCCATGGTGGTTGGCGGACTTACCGCCCCATTCCGAGGTTGGCGGGGCGGTAAGTCCCCAATCCCCATTTACCCTTCCCCATTCCCATTTTTGCCCCATAGGGCATAATGGGAGTGGGGAAGGCGTTAATTACGCCACCGTAAATTACGGTGGCGTAATTAACATCAAGGTCCCTTAGCGCCATGGATTTTAACACCTGCTAAAAGCAGGTGTTAAAACCTCCATGGCGCTAAGGGACCTCGGAATCAGGCGGTAAGGGTCGGCGCTGTTTACGCCGCCGTAAAACCCTTACCGCCTGAGTCGTAATGAGGCCCATAGTTAGATAAGGCCTAATTCATACCTTATCACTGATGTTGCTGCCAATTTTGGCAGTTTTAAGAGCTTTCTCCAGAATGTTCCTTCCAGGGAAGCCCACAGTTTGTAAGACATAAAAAGAAACCCTTCTGCCCCAAAAGTCCACACCAGAGAAACCTTGGCCTCAAAGAAAGTGACAGCCGGTTCCAAGGAGAATTTGCCAAACCTCTTGTGGAGCAATATAGCTTGAGATATCATCATAGAGTTATTTTTTAGGTCCAAGCACCTTGGGCCCTCATCCTTCCTGTTGTTAACCAAGGTACCCAAATAGGTCAGTGACTGAATTTCCAGGAAAGGGCCCCACTCCAAAAACCATTTGTATCTTGTAACTCCCTTTTTGCCATGGCACTCAAATGTCAAGATCCTAGTTTTTTGCTGGGTTAATTTCTAGGCCATTCCTTCTCATGTACTCCAGCAATATGTTCAAAGACCGCTGAAGCCCATAGGAGTCTGGTCCAGAAGTACCAGATCGTCACCAAACAGTAGTCTGGCAATCTTGTTTGTGCCCAATTTCGGGGGGAAGGCCTTCGCCCCATCTAAATCGATAGATAGATCTGACAAAAATAGGTTGAAAAGGGTCGGGGCAAGGGGGCAACCTTATTTCAACCCTCTTGTAGTCAGAATAGGGTCAGACAAAAGCCCTTGCGCGTTTAACTTGATTTTGATCCTAGTGTCTGAATACAGCGTTCTAAAGGCTGCTAACAGGTTCTCAGGACATCTCCACCCCTCCATTTTTTTCAAGAGCATTTCCCTGTCTATGCTGTCAAACGTCTTTTTAACATCCACAAAGGCCATCTATATTCGAGTTCCTTTTTCCATTACTTTGCCCTTCCAGATATTTAAAAAGAACACATTCAAATCAGTCCCCACACCCTTAACAAACCCCGTTTGTCTGGGGTCAGCTCTTCCAGTAGTTGCTATCCATTTTTGCAAATGAGATAGCAAGATACCCCCGAAGATCTTTCCCACCACATCAAGAAGGGTGATCGGGCGGTACTTTTCCGGATCCGCCCTTTCGCCTCCCTTGTAGATCGGGATGATCACTGCAGATTTCCATGATTGTGGGATGGACTCCAGCATCATGATTCTTTTGAACAGATGGTGTATGAAGGCTGCCCATTCTTTGGTTGCATCCTTCAGCATCATGTTTGTAATGCTGCCTGGCCCTGGGGCCCTAGATCTGCATACCTTGTTGATGAGTGTAAGCAAGTCACCCTCCTCGAAGTTTAGGGACCAGCCTCCCCCCTTTGATTTGCAGTTGGCCACATGCGCCCCTTCTTTTTTACCAAAGGTTTTTTCGTAATGGGCTAACCATTTATCCTCATGCACCATATTTGACACTGGCATCAAATTTCCTGTTCCCAATCGGTTTAGCAAGTCCCAAGTCGCTTGCATATCTTTTTTCAGTATCGTCGCAAGCATAATCTCAGAGTCCACCTGTAATAATTTAGCTCTATAGTTTGCTGCCTAATTTCTACATTTTTGCTTTCTGGCTTTAAACAATATGTTTGGCACTGCCCCCTTCATTTGTTTTAAGGCTCCAATATCTCTTCTCAACCTTCTCTTCCTTGCCATTTCTGTATCGTAAGTGTGGACATGGGTCATTCCCCGACTTTTCGAGAAGTTGTTATTGTAATCCAACTTGGAGGAATGTACCCCATTTGTCCAGGTTACTGCCAGGTGACTGCCCCCTTCCTCAAAGCCCTTGACCATATGCAAATCACATGCTTCCATTAGCTCTAACCAATCCACCACCCTCTTAATTCCGATTCCCTTGTTCCTGCCATTTACTCCTACCTCCCTCCCCCATGGGCCAAACAAGGCATGTTAAGATAACCACCAACACAAACAAAGTCGATCCGAAATCTTCAGCGGAAATTGTCAATGAGATCGTTAACAGACTTCAATAGCGTAGGCCAGTCGATAGCCTTCGGATTCCAATACATATGTTTATGATAAGCACCCAGATATGTCTATCAGGGGCGCACCTCCCATTCTGACACAAGTGGCCTGAACAAATCTATTTGGGCATTTAGAATCGACCACACACAAATCCCTTCCATTTTTTATCAGTCTGAGGAGGCCAGCAAAAGGCCTGCCTTTCTTCCCCACAAAGACAGGATTAATATGAGGGCTGTAGCCATCATAGCCTTGTGCAGTTGTTAACCAAGATTCTTGTAAACAGAGGATATCCATTTCTCCCGTGATAACATCCTTGTCCTTTGCCAAGTTGAAGAACCCTCTCGTGTTCCAAAAGCCTATGCTCAATCCCAGTGCTGTTTGTTAGTTCAGGTCGTTGTCTGTCGCTTTTCCTTTTTGCGGCTTTCTCGGATCCAATTTTTTCAACCTTTCTCAGAGAAACATTTTAGTCTCTGAAGTGCCGACTTTCAAACGTAGCCCTAAGCGAGCCCTCCCATTTGGACACTGATCTAGTAGCTCTTGAAACTTAATGCTCTATCTGCCTCGTCCCCTCCTCGCTCCTAGTCCACTTGCAAGGTTCAATTTTTGAGTCAATTGCACATTTTTAAGGCTTATCTTGATGGTGCATCATTGACTTGAATGGGCTTTCTCATCCCAAAGCTCTGTCAAACTGAAGCCCCATGGGAGCAATAGGTGAGAACGTTTCAAAAGGGACGCTTTAATTGACTTTGAGTTGAGATGGAGAATCACTGCGTCCATCCTGTCCTAATCAGCAAAATCTACAATTTTTATATCGTCTGAACAGACAAAGTGGAAGTCGGGGATGTGAAGAAACAACTACATTACGTTGGCTCGATTTTGGATCAGACCATCGTCATGGGATAGCAACCTGTCTAATCTCAATTTTAGAGGGGTCCTCTTGCCTTCTCATTATCCTGTAGATCTCTTGCCTCATTTGTTGACTTTTAGGAATTTGATGGGTTGCACGTCTGACATTTTTCTCTCCTTGATGTGGGGCCTCTTCTGTTATTGCATTAGGTGAGGCAGAATGGAAAGATCTTTAAGAGTCATTTGCTTCCTTCGTTCCTCCAGGGTTGGGAAAAGCCATCCAGATCTATTATTATTTAAGGCCACACACAGTGATAAGGAGCCCTCGACCTCGAGGAATTCAAGCGCTCCCCGTTGTTAGAGTCGTCATGGGTCATCCATAGGGACAGGTTAAGATCTACCTCATCCTTAGAGCATGGAAGAACTTCAATCAAATGAGGGGAAACAGATACTATTTATCTATGTCTGAGCCATGTTTGAGCTCCAACCTTGGTTTGGGTCGGTCCAGTGACTGCACACCTACCACTTTACCACCAAAGGTGAATTTAGAGGGGGCGGGGGGTAAAGTTCCTTAAAAATGCCCAGGAGCCGTTTGATCTTCTCTTCAGCTTCGTAGCAATCATAGATTTCACTTGCCTTGTTGATGGAACTCCTTTTGAAGGAACTTCCTGCCGGTTTCGCTTTTTCATCTTTTGAAAAATCGTAAAGGAGAAATTTTCTCTCCGTTGATGTTTGTCAGAGAGTTCCTTGGAGGGCAATTTAGTCTTGCCACCTCCATTCCCCCTATGTCATGAGTTTCGCTGCATTTTAGATGCCCCTCCCCATCTACGTCAAGAGTTGGGATCTGGCGAGTCACGCGTTCTTCGGGACTTGCTGCCAACATGATAGAGGATTCCTTAGGGACCTCCCGGCCTACATTAAGCACAATCTCGTCCGCTCCTATAAGCGGATGTTCTTGTATAGGAGGTTTGCTGCAGGTTGAAGGTAACGTGGATAAGAGTTCTAGAGGGCACATGGATGCCCTTCTATCCTTCTGGACATGAATGGATGCCTTTACTTGGAGTAATTCCAAAAGGAAGTCCAGTAAGTCTTTCTCCTCTTCTCTTTCGAGATTGAGTGCCATGGAGAGGAGCACTCCGTTTCCTGGTCAACTCTTGACTGCAGGAGAGGTAATACAATTCTCCATAGAAATCAACTTAGAGTTGACAAGGGCCAGTAGAGTTGAATGGTCTTTCAGATTTCCATTTAAGGAATCGTATAGTTTCAGAAGTGGCGACAGATATGTTGTTATTGTAGCCAGTAAAGAGGGCTGTGTATTAAATGCTGTGAAATTCAGGATTGGGGTAGGGCCCTTCAGAGTTCTCGCGGAGACCACGTCCTTCAATTAAGAGACCGAGGAAGAGATTTCTATTGTTACCTAAGGTTCCAAATTGGGCCGAATTTCTCGCTGCTCTTAGCTCAGGGGTTTCAGGTTAAAAAAGACGTTGGGCTGGCTTCTAACGTCTAAAGGAACCCCTGCGTCATTAACCACCCTAGCCGAAACCTTCCCTAAGGGTAGATTATTGGCTTTGGTGGGGCTTGGTTCTGGGGCCTTGGCCTCTCCCACAGATTCACCCCTCCCTGCTGAAGCCAGATTAGCCTCTACGCTCTTGCTGCTGGCCTCCTCCAACAGCAACACTTCGTTTGATAGTGGGCGCTTTCCAGGAGAGAGGGAAAAGCTTTCCACACATGGAGCCCCACCCAAGCACTGGACTACTGAAGATGCCCAGTTGCCACTCAGGAACCTCTGGGCATGCGCCTCCTCCCGCCTTGGCATCAATAGATCAGGTGAGGCCCCGTGAAGGACCATTGGCATCTCCTTATATTGACTTCCACTCACTTCTGGGGCCCATACTGCCTTCAAGATTTTGGCATCCGTTAGCTCAAGAATGTTTGCTGGGTGCTGTTCTTTCCTCATGGAAGCCGACTCCATGTCAGGATGGAGCGTTCCTCTGGGACTGATTGGACTTTTCTTTGCCGCCTGTACTAGCCCTCTTTTGATAGTGGCTTCACCCATGTTCCTTTTTCGAGCCAAAGTGAGCCTGTTACATTCCGTTCAGTAGTTCGCGGAATTGGGCCATGTACAAGTATTAGCCGGATGAACAGGGGAAGGTGGCTTCAATATAAGTTCTGGCGCCACTAAGGGCTCAGACTTAGTTCTCGTAAAGCTCTTGATTCTCACATTCACCCACTTCCCGCTCACCTTGTTTTTGACTTGGAGTTGGGTCCTTGGGGAGAAGATAGAAAACTGTAAGTCCTCCATTATTAGTTCAGAGAGAATTCCACTGCTGGGCACCGGAAAGCCGGAACACCGGAACACTCTGCCACACTCCACTCCGCGGGGTGGCCAGTTTTTTCAAGGTTGTTTCTCCCACTTGATCAAAGGAGCGTGAAGAAACACTGCACGCACGCAGTAGACCGCAATCAAAGTCTGCACAGAGATTTCAGGCTCCACTGCAACACTCTGACACTCCTTTTATGTTAATGTTAAAGGGTCTTTTACAGGGTACTGTTGCCACCTGCATGGTCTCTTGGGGCTCTGGCCGATCAACAAGGATGATTTCAGGGTTAGTTAGTGGGGTTGACCAAGAGAAGAGAAAGAGAGCTGTGATGTGCTGTTGGCAGCTTCAGTTCGGGGAAACCAGTTGTTAGGACAGTTTTTCTGAAGTCCAACTAAGGGCTTAGTAAAACCATATACGTGAGGCAGTACAAAACTCCACTCTTAGTATAAGGCTGTACCACCTGAGTATATGGTAGCGTAGACCGAGCAACCAGGCTTATTTTAAGAGGGAGAGAGGGCTGTAGGAAGGTACAAAGAACTTGTAGTATACCAAGGGATCAAAAGAAACACTTAGAACCAGAAGTATTATAAAAAATAAAGGTTTATTATAAATACAAGTTAGGTGAAAATAAATCCTGGGTGTTAAGTACTTGGTCATAGAATCATTAACAAGTAATAAATCACAACACAATGCTTTAAAGTGCACAGACCAAAGTGTAAACCTTATTCAGAAAACTAGCAATATGTCTAGGCAAGTCAGACCTTATCAAACACATTTAGTATAGGACACACCTATTCACAGGGAGTAAAACCATAAGTTACTTTCTGATTGCTTTCAGTAATACAGGGGTAGTAGACCCTAGCAGTTGTGCAGTGACACCCAGTTAAGGAATCACTTAGTAAACCAACCTGCACATAGGGGTGTACTGAATAGTTAACTTACTATTCAGCCGAATACCGAATAGTTGGTCCAGCTATTCTGCCAGAGCGGAATAGTTGTTTGTTTAAGTAAACATGCTCTAGAACATAATCAACAACATTTCAATGAAAAAATATGGAAGCATGCTAGTGCATGAGTATTCATGTTTATCAATACCTCAGTAAGCTTATTAAAAAGAAATAAAAAAATAGATCAGAGCCATTACATCCACAGGCTGGGGCAAGCATAATATAGCCCCTCTCATTTACCAGCCATACACACCAAGTAGCGACTCCCACCTCAAGGTTTCCCTGAATAGTACATTCTTGCCCCCCACCCCAGCAACCCCCATAGTACTCACCAGACAGTGATTTGCATCAAGGTGAAATGGCAAGCTGGTCTCAGAGATGAGATTTTTTGGTTGGTGCTGCATCTTTTCAGGATAGTTGCGAGCCAAAAAATAAAGGATCATGTGCGAGATGGTGAGAACAGGGTACACCAATGATTGGCACAAACAGTCAAACACACATCGACGGTCTGCCTATTGCCCCCAGTGTCACAGCACTCTGCTTTATGTCCCCTGCACATCAGTCCAGCAAATACTTCAGAGGGTTCCACAGCACCCGCCCTTATACTCCCAAGCCATCACATATCTACAAACACCTTCCCCTTGTGCAGTACTTAATTTTTTAAACAGTGTCACACAACACAAAAGGGCTGAATTGCCATTGCACCTGTGGGCCTCTTATTCATTGGTGCCAAGACAAATTTGATGTTACGCTCACCTGGATTCCACAGGGTCGTCGAACAAAGCTGGACTGCTGCGGTCTCCACCAGTGTGACTCGTAGCGAAGTGATGATCGACTGCACTTGCCCACTCAGTTTCGTCTGCTGACCCGCAAGAATATTTTCCTAAAAGCAGTAAAGGGGATTAGCCACCCGTGGTAGAGAGGTTACACTAACACTATTTTCCCTGAAAACTTCCAGTATTCCCCTTCATAAAGTCTCACCTTATTGTTTGGAAGAATGAACTCTCCATCCTGCGTGGAGTGCAGGGGCGCGTAGAAGTTCAGTTACTTCACTGATCCAAAGGTATTTGGCAGAGTTCCAGACAACAATGACTCCAAGGTAAGTAGTGTGTAAACCAAATGTATAGTTCTTTTAGAGTTCAAATGTCTGTTAATTCACTCTTGCTCCTTTCATACCTTTTCCCTTGCAGCGTTATCCAAGGAGTGAGTTTGCCTTGATGGATGAAGGTAGCGCTTAGGTAAGAGTCTAACTGTCTAGCAAGTGATATTGTTCCAAATGCAATTAACCAATAGTTCTCTATCTTCCTTGCAGGTGCAGCGTCATGCCGAAAATGTCTAACGTAGGATGGTGACCAGCGGTGCCTCGAGCGGTAAAATTCAGAGTAAGTATCTTGCGGTAAGTAAAAGAATGTCTTTGGCGGCACCCCGCTCACCTTTTGTTTGTTCTTGTCTTTTCAGATGCTGATGTTTCGGGCGGCGATTCAACGGGTGCTGTGCCGGGTCGTGAAGATGCTCCGAAGACAGGTGAGTATGGCGCAGCGCTGCAGCTGGCAATGCTACGCGGTTTATTTTAATGTCTTTTTCCTTTATCCACAGGTGCGGCTGCTCCAGGAAAAGATGATGACCAAATGGAAATCTCCTTGTTCTAACATTCAATTCTTCGTTCCTTTTCTCTAGGATCGGCTCCGGACACAAGACGGGTGTGGCTGTAGACTGGATGCTGGACTGCAGGCACGGTGAGCGTTACGCTGCTAAATTGCACAATAATGCAAAGCGTGTGCTGCTCTTCGGGCGTGGTTTAAATAGCATCAAAAAAGTAGTTCCCAGGTAAGAAGTTCCAGTACCACACCCAAGCAGCAAAATAGTTCCTAAAGGAAAGTAATCCCTTCATGGCCTCATGATGGCCTGTACATGAGTTCTTTGCAGGATGACCTGCATAGTTTAAAGTTGGCAATATGAGCCTGGCGCCAACGGCGCCAGGACTGAACCCATATAGCCCTAGGCGGGGTTTTGGGAATTCCTGTGTCTTCTTCGGTGCCTGTTCCCTGGACAGATGGACCTGTTCCGGATGTCTGGGGGCAGGCATCGTGACAGCACTCACCCCCAAGGCCCCTCCTAAGGCTGTTCTCCTCACTGGTCCCGGTTTGGCTGGGAAATTCTGGTGGAACCTTTTCACCAATCGAGGTGCATGAATATTGTCACTTGGTTCCCATGACCTTTCTTGTGGACCATAACCTTTCCAGTCAACCAGATAAAAAAGTCTTGATTTGACTAGTTTTGAGTCCAAAATATTCTTTACTTCAAATTCTGGTTCCCCGTCTATTAGGATGGGGTTAGGTGGTTTAGTTAGCCTTGTCCCTGGTTGTACTGGCTTTAGAAGTGAAACATGAAAGACTGGGTGAATTTGCATATTTGACGGTAACTCCAATTTGATGGTCACGGGATTAATAATGGCTTTAATAGTGTAAGGTCCCAAATACTTGGGGTGAAAGGTTCGAGTCCCCTTTGAAGGTATGTGTCTTGAAGTCAGCCAAACTTGGTCTCCTATCTGATATTTCGGAGCTTCGCTTCTATGTTGATCTGCGGTTTTCTTGTACCTCTCTTTAGCCTGTTTCAAATGTTCAGTTGCCTTTTTAAGAGCTTGTATAATAGTGGCATGTAGATGGTTCACGGCGGGCATCTCTAAGTGTTGGGGCGAATCGAGTTCAGAGGTTCGAGGATGTCGCCCATATATAGTATAAAATGGGCTTTGTCCTGTTCCTGAGTGCAATGAGTTGTTGTAAGCATATTCGGATATCCACAAAATTTCTTTCCAATTGCCTTCGGTTTGGTGTAACATGCACCGTAGGTATTTATTGCTCTAGTGTCTGATTGGTCCTCTCAGTTTGACCATCGGTTTGAGGATGGTGGCTGGTTGATAATCTAACGTTGATTTGGCCCAATTGACAGCATTTCCTCCAAAACTGAGAAATGAACTGACTTCCCCGGTCGGAAACCAATACGGAGGGGAATCCATGTATTCGTACGATTGTTCTAGAAATTCCTTGGCCAAGGTCGAGGCTGAAGGTAGACCCTTTAATGGAATGAAATGAGCCATTTTGGAAAAAAGATCCACTATAACTAGGATGGTGTTATACCCATTACATGGGGGAAGGTCAGTAATAAAGTCAAGGGATAAGGTATGCCAAGGTGTAGGCGGAATGTCCAAAGGTTGTAACAGGCCTGCTGGTTTCCTTTTCTGGATCTTATTTTGGCCACAAATACCACAAGACAGTACAAATGACTTAATGTCTTTCCGCCAAGTAGGCCACCAGAATTGTCTTTTGATCTTGGCCTCGGTTTTAGTGATCCCAGGCTGCCCTTCTATCAAAGACTCATGGTAATTGGAGATAACATGTTCTTGTAATTCTTTATTTGGTAGGTAAAGACGTCCTTGATAGTATGGTAGGTGATCAGTGACTGAATAATCTTTGCCTTTGTTCAACCAGCTTTGTAAGGCTGCAGGGTCGAAGAACTGTTGAATCTTTTTATGGATGTCGTCCAGAGTCTGTAGAGTGGTTATACCAAGAATTCTTCTCTCTGAAATTATGGGTACTGGTTCTGGATTTGAATATGCTTCTCCCATTCCAATACGAGATAAGGCATCTGCTTTGCCATTTCGACAACCTGGTCGGTAAGTTATCACAAAATCATATTCCGCAAAGAATAAGGCCCATCTAAGTTGGCGTGACGATTGAGCCTTGGCTGGCTTTAAATATTGTAAGTTCCTGTGATCCGTGATTACGGTGATGGTGTGTCGAGCTCAGAGAAAATAATGCCGCCAGGCTTTGAACGTCGACTTGATGGCAAGTAGTTCCTTGTTGGTAACTGCATAGTTTAACTCTGGTGCTGAAAATTTCCGTGACCAGAACGCCACTGGGTGAAGTTGACCAGTTTCAGGATCCTTTTGGAAAAGAACAGCTCCCATGGCTAAGCTGGATGCATCAGTTTCAACCATGTACGGAAGTTCTGGACCTGGATGCTTTAAAACAGGAGCGGAAGTAAATTTCTGTTTTAGGTCTTGGAAGGCCTTTTCAGCTTCTTCTGTCCACTGGAAGCGTTTATTTTTCCGCAAAAGATCCGTGATGGGGTGTACAAGATGTGAAAAATCAGGAAAGAATCTGCGGTAAAAGTTCGCAAATCCAAGCATTCTCTGTACCCCTTTAATCGAGGTAGGTGAGGGCCACTGGAGGATTGCATCCACCTATCGTGAATCCATTCGAACTCCATTTGGGGTCAGGATAAATCTAAGGGAATTCAACTTCCGAAGTATGAAAAACACACTTTTCCAATTTCGCATATAATTTATGCTGGCGTAGTTTTTCTAGTACAGCACGAACGTGCTTCACATGGTCTGATTCAGATGAAGAGTATACTAAGATGTCATCTATGTATACAACAACACAGACGTCTATGAGTTCGCAAAGGACATCGTTCATAAAATACTGGAAGGCTGCCGGTGCGTTGCAAAGCCCAAAAGGCATCACCTGGTTTTCGAACAATCCGTAATGGGTACAGAAGGCAGTCTTCCATTCATCGCCTTTTTTCACTTGTACCAGATGATATGCCCCTCGGAGGTCCAACTTAGTGTAGATACGAGCATCCTTTACTTGGTCCAGTAGTTCTGAGATCAGGGGCAACGGGTATCGTTTTTTTACCGTTATTTGGTTTAATGCGCGATAGTCAATACAAGTCCTAAGGTCACCTTCCTTTTTAGGGACGAAGAATACAGACGATGCTGCCGGAGACTTGGACGGGCGAATGAAGCCATTAGCGAGGTATTGATCCAAATATTGCCGTAAATGAATATTTTCGGGTTCAGTGAGGGCGTAGATTCTGCTGCATGGAATTTGAACGCCGTGTAGGAGGTCGATCTGGCAATCATATGATCTGTGGGGTGGTAACGTGTTTGTTTGGTCTTTCTGGAAAACATCCTGAAATTCCTGGTATTCCTGTGGTAACTGAGTGATCGGATTCGTGATCGTAGCCAGTCTTTTGATCAAAGTTCTTTCAGGGTAACAAGTGTGTGCACAATCCGAGAAGGTCACTCTCTTTTCTCGCCAGTCAATACAAGGATTATGAGTTTCCAACCATGGCATTCCCAGAATTATTTGGAACTGTGGGGCCTTGATTAAGTCAAACACAATGCTCTCTCGATGCCCATCTTGACCCAACATTATCATCTCCATAGTTGAATGAGTTACTGTACCGGAAGCTATTTCATTCCCATCGACGGTGGTAATTACATCAGTTGTGGTTTTTTTGCAAAGCGGCAGGTTCATCCTTGTAGCCAATTCTTGATCAATGTAGTTTCCTATGGCTCCGCTATCTTTGTATGCTCTCACTGCGTGCACACGAGATGGTTGCCTTTGATCTATAAGGACCATTGGTATAATTAGGTGCAAGGTCTGAGTGTCCTTCTTCATGCTCAGCAAGCGGACCTCTACGCTTGTCGGGCGTGGTCATTTCCCGGCTCTGATTCCATATTAACTTTGTCAGCGACTCCTACCACCTTCTTAGTTGTTTTTAATGGGAAATCCTGTAAAAAATGCCCTGAGGTTCCACAATACAAACACAATTGTAACTGCCGCCTCTTGTCCCTTTCTTTTTGAGTCAAAGGTCCTTTAACTCCCACCAATTTGCATGGGTTCATATACATCAGTTCCTTTGGGGGTGATGTTGTCCTTAGGTTTTACCAATACTCGATTCTCAAATCTAGCCCAATCAGCCTTCCGATTCTGAAGTCTGTGATCCAACTGGACAACCAGGTCTATGTATTCAGCACAATCTTGAGGTGGGTTCACTACGTGTGCCAAAATGTCTTTTAGTTCACCTCGTAGCCCACAATGAAATAGCGTAATCCGCTTGACCTCTGGCCAACCGGTTTCTACCACCAACCTATTGAAGGTTGCGATGTAGGTCAGCAGATCCTTGTTACCCTGACGCAAGGACAAAAGTTCGTTATCCAAAGCCTGGCCTTGGGAATGTCGGGCAAATAGTCTTTCCATGCTTAGTTGAAAACCCTGAAAATCCCAAAGAAGAGGGTCATCCTGGTTGACTAGTGGAATAGACCAATCGGCTGCACTGTCACTGAGATACGACAGTACAAAGGCTACCTTTGTTTGATCATTCGGAAAGGCTCCAGGTCTACATAAAAAATGCAGGCGGCACTGGTTCATAAACACGGCAAACCTTTTGGGGTCCCCCGCAAAGCGTTCTGGCGGTGCTAAAGGAACTGTCCCTGGTAAAATTACTTGCACTGGATTACTTGATTGAGCTTGGGCAGAAGCTCCCCTGTGTCCAGGTAAAGGTGTGTGCCCAGCTTGAGCTTGAAGTAATTGCCGGGCGAGATCATCCGTACGTTCTTTTGCCACAATCAGTTCTTTCCTGAGAGCATTAGTCTCTTGACGGGCGGAATGCACTTCAGCCCTTAGTTCTACCAGTAGTTGGGCTAATTGGTCAGTCTCTGAGGTCTCCATAACGCCCGGGTGGAGATTTGTAGTAGGGCTTCGCGTTCTGTTACGCTCACCTGGATTCCACAGGGGCGTCGAACGAAGCTGGACTGCTGCGATCTCCACCAGTGTGACTCGTAGCGAAGTGATGATCGACTGCACTTGCCCACTCAGTTTCGTCTGCCTGACCCGCAAGAATATTTTCCTAAAAGCAGTAAAGGGGATTAGCCATCTGTGGTAGAGAGGTTACACTAACACTATTTTCTCTGAAAACTTCCAGTATTCCCCTTCATAAAGTCTCACCTTACTGTTTGGAAGGATGAACTCTCCATCCTGCGTGGAGTGCAGGGGCGCGTAGAAGTTCAGTTACTTCACTGATCCGAAGGTATTTGGCAGAGTTCCAGACAACAATGACTCCGAGGTAAGTAGTGTGTAAACAGAATGTATAGTTCTTTTAGAGTTCAAATGTCTGTTAATTCACTCTTGCTCCTTTCATACCTTTTCCCTTGCAGCGTGATCCAAGGAGTGAGTTTGCCTCGATGGATGAAGGTAGCGCTTAGGTAAGAGTCAGTTTGTACCAAGCACTGTCTAGCAAGTGATATTGTTCCAAATGTAATTAACCAATAGTTCTCTATCTTCCTTGCAGGTGCGGTGCCTTGCCGAAAATGTCTAACGTAGGATGGTGACCAGCGCTGCCTCGAGCGGTAAAATTCCGAGTAAGTATCTTGCGGTAAGTAAAAGAATGTCTTTGGTGGAACCCCGCTCACCTTTTGTTTGTTCTTGTCTTTTCAGATGCTGATGTTTCGGGCGGCGATTCAACGGGTGCTGCGCCGGGTCGTGGAGATGCTCCGAAGACAGGTGAGTATGGCGCAGCGCTGTAGCTGGCAATGCGAGGCGGTTTATTTTAATGTCTTTTTCCTTTATCCACAGGTGCGGCTGCTCCAGGAAAAGATGATGACCAAATGGAAATCTCCTTGTTCTAACCTTCTCTTCTTCTTTCCTTTTCTCTAGTATCGGCTCCGGACACAAGACGGTTGTGGCTGTAGACTGGATGCTGGACTGCAGGCACGGTGAGTGTTACGCTGCTAAGATGCAGAATAACGCGAAGCGTGTGCTGCTCTTCGGGCGTGGTTTAAATAGCATCAATAAAGTAGTTCCCAGGTAAGAAGTTCCAGTACCACAACCAAGCAGCAAAATAGTTCCTAAAGGAAAGTAGTCCCTTCATGGCCTCATGATGGCCTGTACATGAGTTATTTGCAGGATGACCTGCATAGTTTAAAGTTGGCAATATGAGCCTGACTGAACCCATAAAGCTCCTACGCGGGGTTTTGGGAATTCCTGTGTCTTCTTGGGTGCCTGTTCCCTGGACAGATGGACCTGTTCCGGATGTCTGGGGGCAGACATTGTGACATTTTAGCTCCAGGCCAGAAGCAAAAATGGTAGCGGGCAGGGGGACAAATATAATATATGGTGTTCCTATCCGCTCACGGACAGGGACAGTGGAGTGGCCCCCTTCAGGCTGCTGCCGGACAGTGGAGCAGCCTCCTTCAGGCCGCTGCCGGACAGTGGAGCGGGCCCCTTCATCATAAAATACATGTCGGGCCAACAGTTGTGCACCAGTGGCCCGATTTAAATTGTGGGAGCGGGTGGGGTGCCAATCAACATAAGGTGAGGCTGCAGGGATGCTGAACACCCCAGCGGCTTAACAAGGCTCGGACTGGCCTATAGGGCAATTCCCGAACCAAAAACACAAAATGCTAGTGTGGGTGAGTTTTTTGGTCAAAGTGGGCCCGTTTTTTGGCCAGTGTGTGCCAGTTTGATGAGTTACTTCACTATGCGGCTAGTAGTTTTGACCACTGTTGCTAAATAAATATACTTTAAAAATTGCGCAATTTGCATTACATTTTTATCAACAAACTCCCCCTTGGGTACTATTCAAATAGGTTGTCACACAAGGAGTGAAATGCCATTTGCAACTGTAGGCCCAGTCCGACCCTGGACCTCACTGTGTGTTGGAGGGGGGTGGGTGGCACTTTTTCATATTTCGAGGCTGCAGCATCGTGTGGCTGGGAAAGGGAGGGTGCGCTCCCGGACAGTGGAGCGCCCCCTTTCATCTTAAAATAAATGTCGGGCCACCTGCTTTGCACCGGTGGCCCAACTGAAACAGTCAGGGTGGGGGGGTAATCAATCAATATGTGGTGAGACAGCGAGGGTGTGGACCACCTCCGCATCCTCACTGTGTGTAGGAGGGGTGAGGGGGCACTTAACCAATTTTGAGGCCCCCGGGGGAGCGAATTCCCGGGGCAGCCTTGTGAGTCTCTGAGCCACTACCGGACAGTGTAGCAGCCCCCTTAACCATAAAATGAATGTCGGCCCACCGGCTTTGCACTGGTGGCCCAACTCAAGCAGCATGGACCTGGGGCAATATTTGGTGAGGCCGCGGGGGTGCTCAACACCCCAGCAGCCGCCCGCCGTATGTTTGAGGAGGAGGTGGGGGGGCACTTCACAATTTTGAGGCCGCTGGGGGAGCAAAATCCCCCGGCGGCCTCAGGAGTCTGGGGCCGCTCCCGGACAGTGGAGTGGCCCCCTTCATTATAAAATACATGTTGGGCCACCGGCTTTGCACCCGTGGCCCGACTCAAGCAGCAGGTGCCTGGGGGCAATATTTGGCGAGGCTGTGGGGGTGCCCAACCCCACTGGCCTCACTGTGTGTTTGAGGAGGAGGGTGGGGGGGGCACTTCACAATTTTGAGGCCGCCGGGGGAGCAAAGTTCCCCGGCGGCCTCTGGAGTCTGGGGCCGCTCCCGGACAGTGGAGTGGCCCCCTTCATTATAAAATACATGTCGGGCCACCGGGTTTGCACCGGTGGCCTGACTCAAGCTGCAGGGGCAATATACATTGAGGATGCGGGTATGCTGAACACCTTTGTGGTCTCACTGTGTCTTGAAGGAGGTCGGGAGGCACTTAACTGGTGGTCTGACTTGGCTGGTCCTGCGTCAGCTGGTCTGATTCCATTGGCATAAGAAGCGAGGGAAGGAAACAGTTCTTCCCTTTTTCTTAAATCTTATTTCAACGGGCAGGGGCTGCGTCCTTTGTAGTGAGTCTGCAGTAGCCAATAAGCAAACGGCATATTTGGCTTCTGCAACCTAGCCACTACCACACTTCGTATGATTGGCTGTGATCTCCCAAACAGGGAGAAGACTGCTAATCATAGAAAGTGGACTTCGGCTTCGAGTCACTATGGCAGAAACTATTCTGCCTAAGCTGAATAGCTGATTTTCAGCCAACCTTCGGCCGAATAGTGACTTGAAGCTGAAGTTCAGTACACCCCTAACTGCAAGCATACTTTTCTGAATAGTGGAACGCAAATTCAAGGAACAGTAGAAACTCTAACCACATTCAGGATAACATACAGTTATACAAGGTGAGTAAGACCTTTTGGTATATTATACAATTTCAGTTGCTTTTCAGCTCAGTGGAACACAGAGTAGGGTATGCAAGAACTATGTACACTAATTTACTATTGCACCAGGCCGACCAAGGTAAGCTACACATACAGAACACTTTTTAATAATGACACACAGCTATTCTAGGCAGGTAAAACCTAATGTTGTAATATACTATTACAATTGCTTTTTAGGTCAGTGGAACACAGACTTAGGTAAGCAATAACTTTCTAACTTATTAACTTATTTTAGGATGGCCCAATGCAGACCAAGCTAAGTAAAACCCATATACCTTTTAAAGAGCTACCAGCCACTTAAAGCTAGATATAAATCTAAGATGGTTTTAGCATCTGTATAAAAGAGACCAGAGAAAGCAAAACCCAATGTTACACTTTAAGGATGACTCAATGCTGAGGGGGGCGCTCGAGAGCCCGAGCAAGATGGCCACAGGGTGACTGAGCTCTGGTGCAGGCGAGCTCTTTCATTATTATATATACTGCTCAGCCTGCCAAACGACATAAAATAATGCAGGATTCACGTTGGTGAGGAGTCGGGGGTCACACTGGAGTATCGCTGGCCTGGCGGATGCTGTGAGCGCTGAGTTCTTGGCTGCGCTGCCTCTGGCAGAATGGGACTGTGGGGGTGCTCCATGTGGCTAGGCCACACCAGCCTGACTACTGTAGTCGTGGTCTGCAGCCCTGTGCGACGGGCCTCTCGCCGGGACCATGTCCCAGCAAGACGTTTGATTGCAGTACATTGAGCCCGGAAGGAGGGCTGTAGAGGGTCACAGGCCACCTTACACGCCTTGATCTGAGGACGCTGTTGCACCTTGAATGGCTGGCGGTGCTACCACTGCGCGTTGATAGGGGCTGCAGCGCAATGACCAGCGAGCACCAGAGACAGTGCCCCAGGCCCCGGGCCGTACAAAGTTCGGCGCGATGGAGGGCCTGGGGGGTTAGGCGAAGGGTGGGGGCAGATATGGCACAAAATACATGGGGAGGGGCAGCCAGGTGGCGCCCCCGCCCAAGCTTTGCCATGGTAGCAGCCAGCAAACAGGAAAAGGTGAGATGGCAACCAGTGGGGGGGCCGGGGGAGGGCCGGCCCCCCACTGGAATAACAAAGGGAATGGGGGTATAAGAAGGGCTCAGCAAGGAGGAGTAAGCACAGCCAGGAAAGAAGCTCACCTCACTCGGGTAAGCTTCTGGGATCCTGGAAAGGGGAAGAGAATCGTTTCCTTTCCCGTGAAGGAATCGTCTGGAAGCAGAAACAGCCAAACTTGCGTTAGCTGTACAGGGGAGACTTGTTTCCAGTGAGGACTCGTCGGGACGAGGAGACGGCAAGCTACGAACACACCTACCTGCTTGGTAGCCAGCTGAAGAGGCTTCCATCGGGTCAAGGCAGCGTGCAGAAGGAGGGCCCGCGAAAAGGACAACCCAACCAGACGGCATCCAGAGGGCTGCAGTGGCGTCTGGAGAGGCGCAGCGGTCTCACAGAGGAGGCAATCTGCTGGACCAGCTCACGTAAGAGGCGGCTCGCATAAACAAGCTCGAGCGGGACCCGGAGCAAGGAGGGAGGGGCCAACGCAAGACGTACCGCGCGCCCACTACAGAAACCAGGAGCGGCGTAAAGTGATTGGCAAAGCTGCAGGTGCCCGCACCAGCCTCCACTCCCCAAACTCGATCGAGGGAGGGAGAGGTAGCGGAGACCCCAAAGGCGGGGCCCAGGCACAGATAAAGAGACACAAGTCTTAAAGGGACAGCAGCCTTTGGGTGATCGGCCCAGCTTATTCGGAAATAGCAAAACACAGTATATTAAAGGGACAGCAGCCCTATAAACACCGGTAACCGGCAAAAGAAATAGCGAATAACAATAAATCAAGGGACAGCACACCGGTACCTGGCAGAAGAGGAGACACATCAGTGGAAATTGACTGCAGACCAAGAAATCCACGACTCAAACGTAGGTGTCCCATAGCACAGGAAAGACACGGAAGACAGGAGAGCTGACCAGAAATATACATTGAAACTCACAAAATGGCAAATGAGAGAGCAAAGAGGGCAAAGGAATTAAGCGAATGGGCCAGGAAAGCAGAAAGAGAATTCAGGGCCCAATGGGTCCTGGACATTATGCAAAAGGAAGAGCGGACAAAGGAAATGTGCCTTTGCTAATTGAGGAAACCAGCGGCAGCGAGTCGGAGACAGCAAGAGAGGAGGCACTGCCACAAGGACAGAAGAGGGGGAGAGAGGAGCCCAGAGGAACACAAGATCAGACGGAGGTTCCAAAGAAGAAGAAAAGAAAAGAAGAAAGGTACTGTAAAAAGTGGTGAAAAAATGAAAAAATGGGACGGCAAATTGTAAATATGTTACGCGCATGCATCACTGGTACGGGTAAGTCGCCCAGAACCAGTGACAGGAAGGGGAGAAAGCAAAAAAAGTACGGGGGGTAACGGGGGTATTCCACCACCGAAACAGAGAGCAGTGAGGATGAAGAGAGGGACCACCTGAAAGCATGGGTAAAATGGAAAGGGGAGGTAAGTAAGGAGGGGCAGAAGGGCTCTGGGCTAGAGGGGGCAGGCAAGGGTGCAGGGGGGGCAGGGCCATTACCACTAGGTTACCCGGGGGATCCGGGACCCAGCCCACAAGGGGCACCAATGGTACCCAGTCCACAGGGGGCTCCATCCAACAGACCCATGGCACCCACAGGAACTACACCAACGCCATTGGTCGAGGCAGGGAACACCCCTCATGGGATGGACACACCCAGGGTAGGGTCGGCAGCCACAGGAGCCAAGGAGGGAGGTCCAGCTATGACGAAATATGGCAGGCCAACGATGGGGAAGGATGCACAGGGAAGGTCTATGAAAACGCTGGCATGGTACATTAATGATAAAGTTAAAGAGAACATTTGGAGAAAGGAGTTTATAGACATTTCTTCCCTCCTAGAGTCCCAAAAGAGGGGGCTGAACGGGTCAGTAGAAGACATGAAAGATGATGAGAAAGGTATATTAAGGAGGGTGACAATTCAGAAGAATTTTGAGAACTGGGTATCAGCTTTCCAAATAATGTCAACCATTATATTACAAAAATATCCAGAGGATGGAGTGGCATTGGTAGCATATCAACAAAGGGTTTTGAAAGTGTACAAAGCATTTGGGGGGGATGCATGGAAGGAGTACGACCATGAGTTTAGGAAGGAAATGGACTGTTACCCGGATATAGGGTGGGATGAGGAGAATTATAACATGTACATATTTAACGTATTAAAAGAGAAATGCGACCACAGGGACCACAGTTCAGGAGGGCAACAGAGAAAACCATACTGGCAGAATAATTATAGAAGCGATTACAGGTACAGCAACAGGAGATACAACAACAACTATAGGAGGTCAGGGGAACAGAATTTTCAGAACAGACAATATAGTACACAGTGAAGTTGGCAGAGTAGCATGCCGCCAACAGCCCAAGGGGGTGGTGGGGGAAATACCTGGACACCACAGGAACCCCCAGCCCAGTTCTGGAAATTCGAAAGCGGGGTACCATGCAGCTGGGGAAAGAATTGCAAATTCAACCACAAGTGCAAGAAATGTTGCGGGGATCACAGCAGCACCAAGTGCACTAGGGCAGCAACAGCCGGCAATAGGAGCAATAAGAAGCGAACTAGGGGCTGGGGTAAGAAGGGGGCCTCACCTGTTAAACTTGAAAAAATTGAAAAATGGCTCCAGGCATTTCCAGACCGGGAGGTGGCCACTTTGATTAGGAAAGGTTTTCAGGAGGGCTTCACAATTCATTTTGCAGGGCAGGGATCACGGAACATTCCAAAAAACTTGAAATCAGCTATTAAAAACAGGGGGATAGTAAGTGAAAAAATAAGGAAGGAATTAGAACTGGGTAGGATTGGGGGGCCTTACGCAACACTGCCATTCCAGGACTACATATGCTCACCATTGGGGCTCGTCCCAAAGAAAGAAAGAAAGAGGGGAATTCAGACTCATTCACCATCTTTCATACCCCCCGGGTGCATCAGTAAATGACGGCATCCCGCAGATAGAAGCAACTGTATCTTACACGGATTTCCAAGAGGCGGTAGAAGTGGTCAGAAAGGCAGGAAAGGGGGCATGGATGGCGAAGGCAGACATAAAATTTGCTTTCCGACTCTTACCTGTAAACAAAGAGTCACAAAAATGGCTGTGCATGCAATGGGAGGGCAGTTTTTCATTGACAAATGCCTCCCCATGGGATGTGCCATCTCATGCGCATATTTTGAAAAAGTACGCTCATTTCTTCAGTGGGCACTCACCAAAGAGATGGAGGAGGCAAGGGTGGTCCATTACCTAGACGAATTTTTATTTGTAGGACCACAAGGGTCATGACTGTGCGAGGATACCCTAAACAAATTTGTAGAGTTGACAGGTAAATGGGGCTTCCTGCTAGCAGAGGAGAAAACAATGGGACCAACACAGAGAATACAGTTTTTAGGGATAGAGATCGACACAAGGGAGGGAGTATGTCGAATGCCGGAGGAAAAGGTGGCAGACCTTTTGAAAACAATCAATGAACTAAAGGGAAGGAACAAGGCCACAGTGAAGGAGTTACAGGCATTGGCGGGAAAGCTAAACTTTGCAAGAAGGGTCATACCGCAAGGAAGGATTTTTTCAGAGGAGCATAGTGCTGAGGACAAGAGGGGCCAAGATGGGTCATCACAGAGTTAGGATAGGGGGGGATCAAGAAGGGCATGGAAGTTTGGGGTGAATTTTTGAGGTCATTTAATGGATTGGTTATCTGGCGCTCGCCTATCAACCAGGAGGGAAGGAGAGTGTTGTTCACGGACGCAGCCGGAGGTTTCGGCTTTGGGGCAATGCTAGGAGTAGAGTGGTACGCAGAGAAAGGGCCAAGTGCATGGCAGGAGGCAGCTTGGACAAAGAATATTACACTGCTGGAACTTTTTCCAATATGGGTGGCATTATGTGCATGGGAAATTGAGCTGAACAGCAAGGAAGTGGCAGTTTGGTCAGATAACATGGCGGTGGTGCAGGTATTGAATAAGGGGAGTGCATCATGCCCACTGGTGTTGGAGCTAATGAGAGCCATCACGCTCGAATGTTTGAAAAACAATGTATGCATAAGAGCAAGGCACATATCTGGAGGAGCAAATGTGGTGGCTGACGCCTTGTCTCGTTTTCAGTGGGGCAGGTTCAGGGAGCTGAGGCCGGACGCCAAAAAGGAAAAAACGCCCACACCAAAAAAGGCATGGGTTCCAATGAAGGCACTGGAGGAGAAGGGAAGGTTAGCCATGAGGTTAACTGGAAAAAACAGGAAAGGTCATAGGAGCCCGAACGAGTCAAAGAAAACCTGGCCTTGAACGCCCTAAAGTACGAAACGGGTAAGCAATACGGAAAGCATGTGCAGAATGTATTGGTTGGAACAGGAGTACCGGATCTGGGGAAGGTTACAACAACAAAGATGTGTGGATTCTTGGAAGGGGCATTTACTAAAGGGAAAAGGAAAAGCTGGGCGGCAGCAGACTTGCTGTTGCATACACCGGAAAAATAGCCAAGCCAGGGTAACCGACCCAACTGACAGCACTTTAATAAAGTATGCGATGGAGGGATGGGCAAGGTTGGAAGGGAAAAACCCGGATAGTAGGAGACCTCTGAATTTTGGGAAACTGGTGGTGCTGCTGAAGACGCTGCAGGGCACATGTTGCAGCGAGTATGAAACAGCACTCTTTAGGGCAGCTTTTGCGCTGGCATGCTATGGGGCGTTCAGAATAGGGGAACTAGTAGCCCGGAATACAGTAGCAGGGGATGGCCTGGCAAGAGGGGATGTTAGTATGGGGGCAAAAGGGATGACCCTGCTCCTGAAGAAATCTAAGACTGACCAGGTAGGAAAGAAGAAAGCGATAGAGCTCAACTGCATCAGAGAAAAGGATCACTGTCCCAGGTGCATCACTCAGGCATTCCTGGACGTTCGACCAGAGGTCGGAGGCCAACTTCTCATACACAGGGACGGCAGTGCGCTTAGCAGGTACCAGTTCCAGGCAGTATTGAAAAAAACAGTAGCTAAGGCAGGGTGGGACCCGGCAGAATTTGGAACCCACTCATTTAGGATAGGTGCAGCCACGTCAGCATGGGAGGGGGCCTGGGAGCAAAAGGTGTGAAGAAAATTGTGGGGTGGAGGTCAAACTGCTCCAAAAGATATGTAAGAGAGGAACTGATATAAACCCCTCTCCCGCTACTCCCACAGATACGGGCCCCTACAAGTCGGCATGGATCGTGGAACACTCGTTCGTGACCCGGGCAGGCCGATGGATCAAGGAAGTTAAGCAGGGACTCCATTTCACAAAGACGATCACATCCTGGTGGGGCCTTCCGGGGATGCACTGGGAGGACATACATGACAGGTTATCAGGCTTAATTGGTTTCAGAGACCCCGCAGTATACCTGGTCATCCACCTCGGGGGCAACGACCAAGTCAGCACAAACAGGGGGTGATTACAAAGGGACATTTGTGAGTCGCTCCATAACATAGCACACTGCTGGTGGAAAACCGAGATTTTTATGTTGGAAATGATACCACACAGAATTTGGTACGGGGCAAATCGTAGACAGGCCGTGGAAACAGCAAATAGGAAACTGAACAAAACAGTGGAAAAATACTGCAGGAGCACAGGCCTCCATTTTATAAGGCACGGTTTTTCCCAAAATAACCCCGATATGTTCCACCAGGATGGGCTGCACCTGTCCAACAAAGGGATAGGGGTGTTTACAGACAACATTTTCAGGGCATTAGAGGAGCGGGGATGTAAATAGGGGTACTTTTGGGGGGAAACTGAGCGGCCGGGGCAACAACCACTCAGGTGTGGCGGCACGTGTCCAGGAGCCGATGCCCAAGGGAAACATAGACTTGCCAAGGCGAAGGATGGCATCTGCAACCCTGGACACGGTGTGCCCAAAAGCACACCTGTTGTTGTATAAGTTTTGGTTTGTGTAATTTCTGTAAAAAAAGAAATGCCTACGGCCAATAATTTGTCCACAACAAAACTGTCTGTACTCATTCCATACTAGGACATAGGAACCAAGATCAGGGGGAGGCCCACACTACTCAGCCTTGTTAATGACTCCAATCAAGCATTCCCACTAAGTCAGTGCCTTGTCTGCGATTGCTCAAGGGAAGCCCTTATTTATATATTTTTATGACGAGTTATAATCTGGATGATGTACCCTTGTATAATGCCCCTCTCTTAGAATCCCCCTGACCCCACTGAGCCAAGAAGTAGGTTTGTTTTGCAAATTAAATAGGTTTATTTGAAAAATTAAACAATAGATATATATCACACTTTTATAATAAATTAATATTTGATATCACACTTCGACATATGACAGTGATCAACACTGGATGATGTTATACTAGCACACTGGTTTAATTACTTAGGAGTAGTATAGAGGATAAGGTAGCTGAGAATGCTTTATATGGTACAAGGAAATGCAAGGTGGAAAAGAAGCAACACAGGAATAAACTTGATATGATTTCAGCAAAAGGTAATAGAATCACTTTTTCCCTTTTGGCAACTCACCCCCCTCCTATGCAATAGAAGATGAAAGGGAGAGCACACAGTTCTCAGGAATACAATCAAATGTACAATACGGATTCAGTTCCCCCCTAGCAAGCTTAGAGAAACAGGGATGATTTTAAACACAGGCAAAGTACTTTAAAGGTGGTATGCAAAGAAGGGAAAAATATGCTAAAAATGATTTTAATTCCCTATAAGAGATTCAGGGTGGGTAATAGCTACTTCAAATTTGTTCAGGATCTTTTTATCAATGCTCTATGAATGATTGTCAGGTTGCAAACGAATTTCAGCAAAGGAAAGCAAGAAGCTGGTATTTTGACACGTGAAGAAATTTGAGCCAAATCGCAAATCACGGCAGTTTTTCCGAGTGCATCGAGCGCGATAACGGAAAAAGTATAATGAATAGAAAGGTTCTGGGTTCGTTGGAAAGCCTAAAATCTTAGCTTTAAAATGAAAGTTAAATCTCGCTTCTAGCACAAACGGTTGAAGAGATACGGACGATTTTATTAAGGTAGTTTTTCAGAAATGAAATAATGATTCAAATGACAAATGACACTTTTACAGGTTTAAAATCGGAGAAGGGACACACGATTCTATGATGCAGTTTTGGACAGGTTCAAATGTTTTGAATCCGATTATTTTAAGCTCTAGCTGGGTACTCACTCCTAATTTTGGATGGAATGGGCCTCGTCACGGATCTGGTCAACAGGTTGCACTGGACTTCTGGCCGGTTTCTGGTACTGGTTCTCTGGTTCTGGATCTCTGGTTCTGGTCTGGTCTGGTTGGGATCTCTGGTTCTGCTCACAGCGATCTGGTCTGGGTCCGGTCTGCGGTTCTGGATACAGCTCTGCTTTCTGGGGGTTTCTGGCACAGGGTTCTAGGCCAGAATCAGACAGCTCAGCCCGGCTGTTTGAGTAATTTGCAAATGATTTTGAGGCCTGCTGAAAAAGGATTCAGCTTGTGGATTCAGGCCTCTATGCTACAAGTTCTGGAGTCTGGATTCAAAGTTCTGGTCTCTGGAGATTGATGGATTTGAAGTCTGGAGTCTCCCGGCAAAGCGTCCCGCAAGAAAGTGGAAAGTGAATGTCCCTGTCTGGCTTCCAGTGGCTCTTTTTATGTCTTTTGAAAATGGGTGTGGATGCTAACTTTCTTTGCCAAACCCACTCACGATTTGATAGGTCAAGGATTTCTCTTTGATCTGATTTGAGAAGGGAGCAGTGAGTCAGAGTGATGAGGTAAGTTTATGGTCAGAAGATCCTCCCCTTGTCAAATTGCACACAAATCTATTTCTGATCCAAATACATATTTCCCAGATACACAAGTGGTTGACATTACATATACACATCATATATCGCATAAGGTAGTCTTTGTTCCAACTCTGATGTTTCTAAGAGCTTGGATTAAGAAATGCCAACATTTTGCGCTTTTTGGTTGGTTTCCCAATATTGGACTTTTACCCAAATTTACACAGAGGTACCCTGTCTCTCTACACATATTCCAGTAAATTTGCATGTCTCTAGCTTAAACCCAGTGTCTGCAACATGAATAAATTGCGGGGTTCGGTCCCAGAACATCGTACGGAATTGAGTTTAGATTCAAATTGTAGGTACATTTTCCATTTTAAGGATCTCCAAATTGTACATTCCTGTCATCTGGTTACAATTAGTTATCAGTGTTTTTATAAAAACATATATTTGCCTTCAATTCAATTCACAAAAAGTGTCTGGCCCGCCCCTAGGAACTGGGTGAGTCAGGGATCACATGTCTCTTCTTCCAGGCAGAGCTCTGTTTACAGTCCACAGCCAAATCAGCATATCCCATTCAATTGAAAGAGACTATTGTGTTGGGTCCTGCAGGCTGGAAGAGAAACCCCTCCCTCTCAATTAACAGGGCCATGTGATATCCTGCCTCCTGGTGTGGGTCTCTGGGGTGTTAAGAGTTCTCAGGAAAGGCATGTCAATTGAACTTTTAATTACATAAGACCCCCTTCTGTTCACTGCACAGTTCTGCAAGACAGCTCTCCTGTCAGGATTTATAGAGCGCCAACGCCGGTCAGTGTCCAATGCCGGTACTGCACCTATTTTTGACAGCTGTCTTGAATTAATACATTTCAAAAGGAAATGATTTTACTTGATAGTATATGATCATTGCTTGACATGGCATTGATGTGGATCTGTAGTAGAGTAAAGTAAAACACTCAACCATAGTTGGATTTTGTTTGGTGGTTCCGGGCCCATGATCTTAGCAATTTTTGACATTAATAAAAACGGGTTTTGAATAGAACCATCTTTCTTTGCACTGGTGGGTGGCAGGTCAGGGGATTCTGGCGCAAATGTGGGCTTTTCCGCCCTCTTGGATTTCCTAAGCCCACAGCACCAAATGTTGCAGCATAATAGTCCAAACGTGGGTCAGGACACCCAACAGCCTATAACTGCAAGAACATCAATTTACCCCTGCACAGAGGAGTCGGGGAACCTGCCAGCCAGCGAGCCGGTAGGGCAGCAGTGTAGAGCGAACACAAGGTGCCTCAGCACCCCATGGTGCCCACAGGTCAGGCAAGCAGGAACCGGGACGATACCGATTAAGCTGGACTACAGCACCAATGCCGCACCATAGGTGAGCGCCCGACGGCATAGGAAGGGGGTGCCTGGGACTGCTATGCGACAAGGGCAAAGCACGCTGCATCTGTAACCCAGAGGGGGCACTTACATCCCCTGCACCGGCTGCACCCGGCACTGAAGAAGCCATGCCCTGTGCTTTTCCTGCCCTCCACCGCAAGACTCCAAAGCCTTGGTCCTGCAGGTAACACGGAACCTGTACTTGCGATATTCAACACCACATGCACGGGAGGAGGGGCGAAGTCCACAGACAGAATAACCAGACTGCACTTAATAGGGGCCGGAGGCAGCGTGGGACTAACAGTGTCTAAATAGAGCCCGGTCACATGCACCATGTCTGACCCACAAACAATTGGAGAGCATCGCAGTATAACTCCCAACATTGCAGAGACTTGTAAAGAATGTGCCTATAACCATTGCCTGCCATAAGGACAGCGAGGCACAGCCACATCTAGGTATTGGAATTCATACAGAAGTCACCAACAGTGGGAACAAGACCGACCAAGAGGTCTGATGAGCTGTCTGAAGAGAAGCCCTCCTGGGACATACAGGCGCTTGGACTAGTGGTGCGAATAGTACCCAGAAAAGGCACAGAGGATCACGGACACAACCACAGGCTACCCCTGGCGGACCTTGACCTATCCCACACCCCCTGGGAACATGTCACAGTTTCCACCGGATCTGACCCCAGACTCTGCCGCTGACATAAGTGCGACGGGTTTTCCGCTGCGCTGTTCTGCCCGAAAACAGCCAATGATTGATATTCAAGCGCAGCTTCGGGCCATACTGGCAGAGATGAATGTTATTGGTCAAAGGACTCAAGAGACAAACAGCATCGTCCAAGATATCGAGCGGGTTCTGCAAGACATCCACGCCCGACTGAACGCACAGGCAGACCGTACTATGGACAATGAGCAAGGAATTAGCTCACTCGAAGATAATTACGAGAGGGCTGTCATGAACCTTCACCATCTAACCAATGAAGTACAACAACTGGGTGCCAAACTGGAGGACCAAGAGAACTTAAAGGTAGATATAAATCTAAGACGGTTTTAGCATCTGTATAAAAGAGACCAGAGAAAGCAAAACCCAATGTTACACTTTAAGGATGACTCAATGCTCAGAGGGGCACTGGAGAGCCCGAGCAAGATGGCCACAGGGTGACTGAGCTCTGGTGCAGGCGAGCTCTTTTATTATAATATATACTGCTCAGCCTGCTAAACTACATAAAATAATGCAGGATTCACGTTGGTGAGGAGTCGGGGGTCACACGGCAGTATCGCTGGCCTGGCGGATGCTGTGAGCGCTGAGTTCTTGGCTGCGCTGCCTCTGGCATAGTGGGACTGCGGGGATGCTCCATGTGGCTAGGCCGTACCAGCCTGACTACTGTAGTCGTGGTCTGCAGTCCTGTGCGACGGGCCTCTCACCGGGACCATGGCTCAGCAAGACGTTTGATTGCAGTACATTGAGCCCGGAGGGAGGGCTGCAGAGGGTCACAGGCCACCTTACATGCCTTGATCTGAGGACGCTGTTGTGCCTTGAATGGCTAGCGCTGCTACCACTGCGTGTAGATAGGGGCTGCAGCGCAGTGACCAGCGAGCGCCAGAGACAGTAACTGCAAGAACATCAACCTACCCCTGCACAGAGGAGCCGAGGAACCTGCCAGCCAGCGAGACTGTAGGGCAGCAGTGTAGTGCAAACACAAGGTGCCTCAGCACCCCATGGTGCCCACAAGTCAGGCAAGCAGGAACCGGGACGATACTGATTAAGCTGGACTACAGCTCCAATGCCGCACCATAGGTGAGCGCCCGACGGCATAAGAAGGGGGTGCCTGGGACTGCTATGCGATAACGGCAAAGCACGCTGCATCTGTAACCCGGGAGGGGGGGCACTTACATCCCCTGCACCGGCTGCACCCGGCACTGAAGGCGCCATGCCCTGTGCTTTTCCTGCCCTCCACCGCCAGACTCCAAAGCCTTGGTCCTGCAGGTAACACAGAACCTGTACTTGCGATATTCAACACCACATGCACGGGAAGAGGGGCAAAGTCCACAGGCAGAATAACCAGACTGCACTTAATAGGGGCCGGAGGCAGTGTGGGACTAACAGTGTCTAAATAGAGCCCGGTCACATGCACCATGTCTGACCTACGAACAATTGGAGAGCATCGCAGTATAACCCCCAACATTGCAGAGACGTGTAAAGAATGGGCCTCTACCCATTGCCTGCCATAAGGACAGCGAGGCACAGCCACATCTAGGTATTGGAATTTCACACAGCCATGCACCAACAGTGGGAACAAGACCGACCACGGGGTCTGATGAGCTGTCTGAAGGCAGGCCCTCCTGGGACATACAGGCGCTTGGAACAGTGGCACAAATAGTACCCAGAAAAGGCACAGTCTATCATGGACACAACCACAGGCTACCCCTGGCAGACCTTGACCTATCCCACATCCCCTGGGGACATGTCACAGTTTCCTCCAGATCTGACCCCAGACTCTGCCGCTGACATAAGTGCGACGGATGTGCCGCTGCGCAGTTCTGCCCGAAAACAGCCAATGATGGATATTCAAACGCAGCTTCGGGCCATACTGGCAGAGATGAACGTTATTGGTCAAAGGACTCAAGAGAAAAACGTCATCGTCCAAGATATCGAGCGGGTTCTGCAAGACATCCACGCCCGACTGTCAGGCTGCTGGTCCTGAGACTAATCTGGTAGAAGAACTGGAAGCATCGCTGTAGAGTTCTTCCTAACAATGTACCCCTTTGTATTTATAATCAAAACTACAAAGGGATCAATTAGACGAAAGATGGAGATCACTGCATCCGTAGTTTGGCAGGTTCAGACACCGTTGTTAGCCTCGTGTTGGAAACTCCAATACTGATGACTGCCTAAAGGAAAATACCTGAGTTCAAAACAAGGTAGTCTCCCAAGAACTATACAAGACCATGAATATCAGAACCAAACAAGAACATTGAACAGCAAGGAGCAAGAAGAAACGAGGAGATGAAATGTAGTACACTTACCACTGGGGTCTATGGTGAGAATACTACCGAGGAACTCATACACCATCCAACCTAACCCTAACACCTTGCCGACAAGAGGACGCCTATGCGGAAATAGTCTCTAGTCCAAGGTACTATCCCGACGAAACGAGGACGCCTAACGCCTTATGCGCCAATGATCATAGTCTCTAGTCCAGGCGCCGAGAATGGGATGGTGTAGGTTCGCTCTAGGCAGTAGTGGATGCAAGCAAACACGGCCGCCCAATCAGCCGTAGCGGATCGGGACCGCTCCCCAGTTGATGGCGTGTGGCAGATGCAGATGATGTCCAAGAAGAGGAAGTAGGTCGTCGGACGTTCCGGGGTCCGCAGCGGGTGAGCAATGCAGGTAATGTCCGAAAAGAGGAGGCAGGTCATTGAACAATCCGAGGTCAAGCAGCGTGCGGGCAATGCAGGTAAAATCCAAAAAGAGGAGGCAGGTCGTTGGACGGTCCGAATTCAGCAGCATGTAATCAACAACAGGTAAGACGTATCCACAATGCAGGTCAGAGGAACAGTCCAGAGTCGTGAGCCAGGGGAGAGCAAACCAGGGAAAAGAGGGCCAAAAGGGGGGTCAAGAACAAGAGCAAAGGTACGAACAAACTAGCCTTGAATCAGAATCAGAAGCAACGAGTGCGGCAACCCGGAAGGGATTATAGCGGGTGAGCGCGGCCTCGCCTCTGCTTGACTCCTCTCCTGCAGAACGCGATAGCGTTACGCTCGTGGAGGGGACGCCACAATCGCCATGGCAACGAAGCTGTATGCGTCCTGAAGTGGGCGTGGATGTAACGGGAATCCGAACGTGACGTGAGTTTTGCAAGGGTTCTGCCAGAGATACTGCCGGGTGACATAGAAGGCAATGAGTGTTTCTGGCTGATCCTGACAGTTCCCCACCTCAAAGAAGCCCTCCCTCTCCGGGACCAAAAGTCAGAAACCAAAAGGGGAGCATGGATGATGTTAGTAGGCTCCCAGGTTCTATCCTCAGGACCGTATCCCTTCCAATCCACTAGATACAACCGAACCCCTCTCCTGACCTTAGTATCCAAGATACGACTGACCTCATATTCATCCGACCCTTGCACTTTGAGCGAGGGGGGACGCGAAGGTAACCTAGTAGAGGGAAGACAGGGTTTCATTAGCGAAACATGGAAAACCGGGTGGATGTGCCAATTTTTCTGGTAATTTCAACCGTACAGCCACTGGATTGATAATGGCTGTAACCCGGTAGGGACCAACAAAACGTGGTAAAAGGAAGCGCCGACCTGGTATATGCAAGTTACGTGTGGCCAACCAAACCCGGGAACCCACTTTGTAAGCGGGTGCAGAACTCCTATGCAAGTCAGCCTGTATTTTATGTTGCAACTTGGCTTTATGCAGCTGAGCAAATACTTCATCCCGCGTCTTGTTCAGTTCACGCACACAAGCATTCGCAGCAGGCTGGAGACCGATAGATCAGGTTGTGTGGGAAGGGTCTGAGGATGTCTACCGTTCATGGTGAAAAAAGGTGAAGTTCCTATAGAGGTATGGAGTGAGTTGTTGTAAGCGAACTCAGCCATACAGCCATATCTAACAGGGACAACCATGAGTCTTGGTATTACACAGTGAGACATTGCAAGTATTGTTCCAGGGTAGCGTTTAGCCTTTCAGTCTGACCATCCGTCTGTGGATGGTAGGCAGAGGAAAACGATCCTCGATACCTAAAGATGTGGTCAGGGCACAACAAAAACGAGATGTAAATTGGGACCCACGATCAGAAACAATAACATGAGGAAGGCCAAAAAAACAAAAAACATGATGCATAAAGAGCTTGGCCAAAGCAGGAGCCGTAGGCAATTCCTTGCAGGGAACAAACAGGGCTAATTTAGTGAAATAGTCGATAATGACCCAGATCGTATCGTAGCCATGATCGCAAGGTAATTCCACTATAAAATCCATTGATTTCATAGTCCATGGTTCTTTAGGAACCGGCAATGGTTGTAACAAACCGAGGGGTTTCGCCGGAACGGTTTTGCACTGGGCACACGTAGCACAAGAAGCCACATAATTCACGACGTCTTCAGACATCTGAGGCCACCATGACCATCGCCGTAATAATTCCAGCGTTTTCCGAGCTCCAGGATGAGCTGAAAACTTGGTGTCATGACACCAGTGCATAGCAGTATTGCGAGTATCTTGATCAGGAAGGTACAGCATTCCATTATGGTAAGGAAGACCATGAAGCAAGGTCAAGTTCATATCGTGAATGCTTTGAGGGTTTACTTTAACCCAGTCTGCTAGGGCAGAACGTAGAAGAGAATGAATACCACATGCACAAATCACTTCAGCAGGAAGAAAAACGGTGCGTTCATCCACGGAGGCGAGGAGACATTATGCATCCTAGAGAGAACATTAGCTTTAGAGTGCCGTTTGCCGGGTCTGTAGGTTACATGAAAGTTGAACATCGATAAAAACTCATGCCAACGAGCATGTCTAGCAGTGGTACACTTCACTGATTGTAACGCTAGAAGGTTTCGATGATCTGTGAAGACCTGAATCGGCACGGCAGTCCCTAGCAGGTGGTGGCACCGGTTACCAGTCAATTGGTCGAAAACATTTGGTCGACAGGACAACTGGTCGACACCATTTGGTCGAATGCCAAATGGTCGAATTTTTTTTTTTTTTTTTTAACCCCTTTTTTGGTTTTTTTTGGGGGGGGTCCCCCCCCCCACCCCCTTTTTTTTCTTTTTTTTTTCCCCCACACGAAAACCCACAAAACACATATATAAAAAAAAAAAATCCAACCATTTGGCATTCGACCAAATGGTGTCGACCAAATTGCAGTCGACCAGTTTGTTTTCGACCAATTGACTGAACACCGGTGGCACCATGCAAGGAAAGCATCCCGGATAGCCAATAACTCCTTCTCTGTGATTGTGTAGTGTGATTCATAGGTTGTGGGTTTTCTGGAATGAAAGGCTACAGGGTGGATTTCCCTGCTGTCTCTACACTGCTGAGAGAGGATAGCGCCAACTGCGATATCCAAAGCATCCGCCTCTACCACAAACGGCAGATCTGGATTAGGATGCCAATACCAGGGCTGTGGTAAAAGAAGACTTGAGACTTTCGAATGCTTTCTGAGCGGTAGGATTCCAACCAAAAGAATGTTTGGAACTGGTCAGGGAAGTGAGCGGGGCAACAATACTCGAAAAAGACTTGATGAATCGCTGATAATAGTTTGCAAAACCCAAGAATGATTGCAACTGTTTCAGATTCGTAGGCGTTGGCCAGTCCAAGACTGCTTTAACCTTTGTGTCGCTCATTTGGATGCCTTTGTCAGTGATATCATATCCCAGAAACTCAACGGAGGTGACATGGAATACGCATTTTTCCAGTTTAACGTACAAGTGATTGTCCCGAAGTCTCTGCAGGACCGTAGACATGTGCTCTATGTGGGTTGAGTAAGAGGGAGAGTAAATCAAGATGTCGTCCAGATACACCACCACATAGGTATCTAAGAGATCCTGAAAAACATCATTGATGAAATGCTGAAAAGTAGCAGAAGCGTTACATAGCCCAAAGGGCATGACGCAGTATTCGTAAAGACCGTATTTGGTTTTGAATGCAGTCTTCCACTCATCCCCTGCGCGCATCCTAATAAGGTTATAGGCACCCTGCAAATCGAGCTTCGGCAATATTTTGGAATTGCCTAATTGATCCAACTACACCGAGATCAAAGGAATAGGATACTGGTTCCTAACCGTAATGCCATTTAACTCATGATAATCGATACACGGACGAAGATCCCCTTCCTTCTTCGGTACAAAGAACATAGGGGAGGCCGCAGGGGACCGAGACAGGCGGATAAAACCCGTACTTAGAGCCTTGTCAATGTATTCTTTTAGGATGATGTCTTCTTTGACTGTCAAAGAATATACCCTGCCGCTGGGTATCTTAGCCCCAGGAATCAGATCGATAGGGCAGTCATAAGGGTGATGTGGTGGCAAGACTTCGGCTCCTTTCGCATCAAAGACATCTTGATACTGGCGATATTCCTTGGGTAACGTGGTAGAAACCAAAACCCCCACTGAGGGTGCAATGTGAGTGAGAGCACGACATGGACTTTCCACAAGAACTTGATTGCTTTGACAAAGTGTACCACAGAAAGGAGACTCAAAAACCACAGTCCCCTTGACCCAGTCGACAGTTGGATTATGCCGCCTAAGCCAAGGTAAACCCAAAATGAGCCCAAACTGAGGTGCAGTGATAACATCAAATGTAATGATTTCCGTGTGCCCGGAATCCGTGATCATGGATAAAGGTACTGTTTGCTCAGTAACCAGACCAGACAAGAGGGGTGTTTCATCAACAGCCTTAACTACCTCAGGATGACGTTTGGCATGGAAAGTAACACCGTTTTCCCGAGCGAAGGAAAAGGTCGATGTAGTTCCCAGTAGCACCTGAATCTAGTATTGGTTCCCCAATCCAGGAGGGTCCTGACAAAGGCTGAAAGGAAGTGTGACTGAAGTAACAGATATGGGGTCCTGAGAGGTGTGAATCAGTAGCGGAACCCCGTCTACTACCGAGTCATGGCGTTTCCCGCCTTCTTGGGCTTTTTTGGGCACATTTTAAGGAAATGTTCCGCGGAGCCAAAATAGAAACATAGATTGTTCAGACGTCTCCTCTCCTGTTCACTTGATTTTAGGGGTCCCTTAACTGCCCCTATTTGCATTGGTTCGCCGGCACTGGATGAGGCAGGAGAGGGTGTGACTAGAACTGGCATTATGCTCCTTTTTTCGCCTTTCCTTTCTGCTCGCTGAGCATCAATCTGTAAGACAAGATCCAAAAGTTCATGAAACGCTGTTGGTACCACTGGAACTGTGCTTAAGGTGTCTTTAAGGGAATCTGACAACCCCTTGTAGGACAGTGAGGCTTTCTTATCCTCAGGCTAGCCTGTCTCTGCAACCAATTGAT
Organism: Ambystoma mexicanum; assembly: GCF_040938575.1. Taxonomy (NCBI): domain Eukaryota; kingdom Metazoa; phylum Chordata; class Amphibia; order Caudata; family Ambystomatidae; genus Ambystoma; species Ambystoma mexicanum. The sequence continues at coordinate 653,437,456 of NC_090931.1, read as the reverse complement.
TAAACTTGGCTACATAATTCAAGAGTGGAGAGTTGCCTTGTTGGATTGCCAGTAATTCCAACTCAGTTGCTTGGGTCCTGTAACGAGTATCGAACACACGACCCATCGCCTCCAGCAAGGCATCGCAATCAAACAACAAAGGGCTACCGTCCTCCAACAACAGATTAGCCCAAGTAGCTGCAGTACTGGCCAAATGGGATAATACAAACGCTGCCTTCGTGGCTGAATCAGGAAAGGCTGTAGGACGACACAAAAAGTGCAAACGGCACTGATTCAAGAAGGTGCGATATAATCTGGGGTCACCTTGGAACCTCTCAGGAGGAGGGGCCAACGGGAAATGTGTGGCCATAACCAACGATGGTTGGGTGGCTCCTTGGGGATTAGGTGCAGTAGAACTGGCAGCTACCAGAGGAGGGGGTACCGGTGCAAGAGGTGAGGCCTGAGCCTGTATCTCATCGATTCTCTTTTGCGTAGCACCATGTGCGGCTGTCATGTCGGTTCGCAATTCTGCCATGAGTTGCATGAGATTAACCAAGGTATCATTAACATCCATCTTTGAGTATTTTTGGCTTCTTATTATGTCAGGCTACTGGTCCTGAGAATAATCTGGTAGAAGAACTGGAAGCGTCGCTGTAGAGTTCTTCCTACCAATGTACCCCTTTGTATTTATAATCAAAACTACAAAGGGACAAGAGGACACCTACGCAGAAATAGTCTCTAGTCCAAGGTACTATCCCGACGAAACGAGGACGCCTAATGCCTTATGCACCAGTGATCACAGTCTCTAGTCCAAGCGCCGAGAATGGGATGGTGTAGGTTTGTTCTAGGCAGTAGTGGAGGCAAGCAAACACGGCCGCCCAATCAGCCGTAGCGGATCGGGAGCCGCTCCCCAGTTCATGGCGTGTGGCAGATGCAGATGATGTCCAAGAAGAGGAAGTAGGTCGTTGGACGTTCGGGGGTCGGCAGCGGGTGAGCAATGCAGGTAATGTCCGAAAAGAGGAAGCAGGTCATTGAACAATCCGAGGTCAAGCAGCGTGTGGGCAATGCAGGTAAAATCCAAAAAGAGGAGGCGGGTCGGTGGACGTTCCGAAATCAGCAGCGTGTAATCAACAACAGGTAAGACGAATCCACAATGCAGGTCAGAGGAACAGTCCGGAGTCGTGAGCCAGGGGGAGAGCAAACCAGGCAAAAGAGGGCAAAAAGGAGGGTCAAGAACAAGAGCAAAGGTTCGAACAAACTAGCCTTGAATCAGAATCAGAAGCAACGAGTGCGGCAACCCGGAAGGGATTATAGCGGGTGAGTGCGGCCTCGCCTCCGCTTGACTCCTCCCCTGCGGAACGCGATAGCGTTACGCTTGTGGAGGGGATGCCACAATCGCCATAGCAACGAAGCTGTATGTGTCCTGAAGTGGGTGTGGATGTAACGGAATCCGAACGTGACGTGAGTTTTGCAAGGGTTCTGCCAGAGATACTGCCGGGTGACATAGAAGGCAATGAGTGTTTCTAGCCAATCCTGACACCGACTGAACGCACAGGCAGACCGTACTACGGAAAATGAGCAAGGCATTAGCTCACTTGAAGATAATTACGAGAGGGCTGTCATGAACCTTGACCATCTAACCAATGAAGTACAACGTCTGGGTGCCAAACTGGAGGACCAAGAGGAAAGGTCCCGTCGGAATAATCTCTGTCTGGTCAGTTTGCCGGTGCATGCTGAGGGGCCAGACCTGGAAGCATACATTTATTGCTTCCTCCAAGAGAAGCTTCACATATAGGACCTGAGGAACTACATAATCGAAAAGAGTGCACAGGGTCCCCATCTCAAGGCACACGGCAGGTCAGCGCCCACGAGTCATCACCATGCGTCTACTTAATTTTCAACATAAACAGACTATATTGAAAGCATATTGGGAAGCGGGGACGCTACGTGAGGAGGGTACAGAAGTTCAGCTCTTTAATGACTATTCCATCGAGGTCTCCAGGCGTAGGAAGGGGTTCAATCCCTTATTCGATGCATTAAAGGGCACCGAACACAGATGTTCTCTGAAGATTCCAGCTGTTTGGTGCATACTCCTGAGCAAGCCAAGCAGTGACACTCCTTTAAGGACCCAAAAGAAGCCTGGCACTTATTTGATACTGGTCAGCCCCTTACTTTTGAAAGCTGCAAGGACAGTTTAATCTGGATGAATCGGATAGATTTACTTATGCCCAGCTCCGACATTGGATTAACCATCCTTCAATTAAACAAGTGGCAACCCGTGCGCTTGGGCCAATAGAACTCACTATGCAAGAAGATTCAAATAGAGGCAACTTAACTAAAATATATAAATGATTACAGGATGACCTACTGACTAACCGCCCTACTTATATGACACATTGGGAGGCGGATATCCTCCAACCATTGGAAGATCAGATGTGGACAGATATCTGAACAAGGACCCACTCATCTTCTTCCTGTGTAACAAATAGGGAATGTGCACTGAAGCTGGTACTCCGTTGGTACTTCCCTCCAGTTCGGCTTCATCGTATGCAAAGTGCCTTAAATTCTATTTGTTAGCGGAAATGTGGGGGACAAGGCATGTACTTTCACATGTGGTGGGACTGCCCCCAAGTTAGTGCCTTCTGGAAGGACATAGTTGGTTGCATCAAAGATATCACGCACAATAAACTCCCTCTGTGCCCCAAGGTGCTCCTGCTTGGCCTCCCATGTCCAGGAATCTACCCTGGGTCAGGTAAAAGGGACAAATTTATTGCGCAACTGCTGTTGGCTGCAAACATTACCACAGCCCGCTCTTGGAAGTCCCTGGAGGGCCTAATCCTTGCCTGGTGGTGGATACAACTTTGGGATATTTTAGTAGGAGAAAACAATCACAGCAGCCAAACAAGGTAGACAACATCAATTTATTGACATTTGGTCCCCACTTTTGGAGTATGACTCATGCTTTCCAGCATTGGCTCAAAAACCTCGCCTCCCAGGACTGTTCTTACAGGCGAGATGACTGTTGATCTGCCAGGCGAGACTATTGGAGGAAAAGAGGGAATGGAGAGGGAGGGGCGGGGCACACACTGGGAGCCAAACATTATAGGTGACAGTGAATTGTGTATGTCTATTGTATTACTTGAATGCTGTAGCTCCAGATTGCAACCAATTTAAATAAAATTGTTTCCACCGACTTCCCAGCCAACAATGGAGATGGGGGCAGGGGGACCACGATCCTCCCCAGTGGCTGAACCGGCAAAGGGCAAAAGGACGATGGAAGAGGGTGGGCAGACAGCCGTCGAGACCTGGGTGCAGCAATGTGAGACCTCCGACATGATGGGAATACAGACTACCAGGATGTCGTACTATGCAGATTCTAGGTTCACCCCTTCTGCCTTTCACCAGTAAGAAGAGTATCATTGCTTTACGAATGCTCTCTGTCGCTGTTGCACTTGTATCGCTCCATTTATGTGGTGCAACCTTCCTTACTTCCTCTACTGAACATATTGGCAGTGCCTGGGCGGGACTGCCCGCACAGCACTGCTCACCACCCTTGGCTTATCTGAACTTCCCCCCATTTTGGTTTGGTAATGGTTTTTATTGCTCTTCCAAAATGGTTGCAAGATGAGATTGCCGGCATCTCCCGAGTGGGGGTGCTGGTATGCGAGGGCTGCAGAGAGGGTCTGTCGATCCTCCTCTGCTAACCCCAGGCATGAGCTTACCCTTCAGTGTATTGAGATGTGGTTTTATTATCCCAATGTTTTTTTGATGTTTTCAGGTTAGGGCTTAAATTGTTGAATTTGTTTTTAAATTGTATGCATATGCCTTTTTTTCTTTGCCATTGAAAGGACTGAGTACCATACAGGGTCCGAAGTAAAAACTCACATCTGCTGGCTCCCTTCCATGACACTACGATGGCTCCTTTAGCTCTGATCACTCTCAATGTCCAGGAATTGGGGCACCCCATAAAGAGGAGGCCGGTACTCAATTACATGCGGTACATGCAGGATGATCTAATCTTTCTACAAGAGATTCACCTTAATACAATGGAATCGGAGAAACTGTACCGTGGATGGGTGGAGGTGGCAGTACACTTCTCATCCAGGGTAAAAGAGGGGTATCGCTCTTGATCATTACGAGTCTGCTCGCGGGAACCCGCTAAGGACGCCTGGTTTTACCAGGCTCCCTTAGCGGGTCCCGCGAGCAGACCAGGGTGCTAACGGGCCTGTTATTAACAGGCACGTTGTTAGAACCCTCCCCATTCCCATTGAGCCCTATGGGGGGTCGAATGGGGATGGGTTCCTTGAATGAGGAATTACTGGGTCCTCCAAGGTCGGAATGGCCCGGTAATTCCTCATTCAAGGAACCCGGACCCGGCACCCGGTAAGGGGGTAGCCATGCCGGGCATGGTTACCTCCCAACTTGTGATGACCCCCAGTGTCTTATAAAAACAGGAGATATGTTCAAGTTCAGGGCCGCATACAACAACAACTCCTCACCCTTCTAATTATATATTTGCGCCTACAATGGACACACCATCCTTCTTTGCACGCATCTTTGCTGATAGCGTACGCTTTATGGGAGCCCTCGCCTTAGTCTCAGGCGATTGGAACACAGTGCTAGATCCCTCATTGGATTGGCAGGGGACACCCCTGACCTATTGTTCTACCCCACGCAAGTGGGCTACTCTTCCCTCCCTCCTCAGGGACTTGAAGTTTATAGACGCCTGGCGGAATACACATAATCTGCAGCTGGACTACACTTTCTACTCAAATCGACACAGTAGTTATTCCAGACTTGACTACTGGCTCGTTCCCTCCAATACTCTCTCGCTGATTCGTAAATGTGATATACTGGCATCAACCCTTTCAGATCATGCGCCTGTGCTCTTACATATGGAACTGCCTGATATCCTACATTGAAAGCCAACGTGGCATCTTAATTTAAGATCCCCGGGATGCCCTGACTTCCTCAAACAGCTAGCGGGTGACACTGATTTGTTTTGGCAGACAAACCTGACCACAGGTTACTCGGCTTCTGGGATGCCTTCAAGGTCTTTATCCGGGGGCAGTGCATCTCGAGGTGGTCACATAAGTTCAAAATATGGGGGAAATAGGAGGCACAGCTCCGGATCGACATAGTGGCCTATGAACAATAGCGCAAATGCATTTGAGACCCCCAAACATATACACATCTCGCTCGACTCCATACAGCTTGTCATAAAACTTTTTTGCAAAGGGGATAGACTTCTGCATTTGATGGCGCTTGCCCTATGTGCCAGGCAGGCGTCACAGGTTATAGATCGCATTCGTTATCGTACCAGGTACTCTCTTGTAAGAGACAAAAATATAAACAATCGGTTTGCAAGATATTATTGCATGCTCTACACTAGGCCAAAAATGCTGGAGACCTACCGTATAGATGATTTCCTCTCAAGCATCCACCTACATACACTCACCGGATCCCAAGCGGACATTTTAAGCACTCTAATCACTGCAGCCAAGGTGACCCGCACTATCGTATCCCTTTTGGCGGGCAAGGCGACTGTTCTTGATGGGCTGCCTGTTGACCTATAGAAGGTGATGTTTGATCGCTTGGCGCCAATACTTGGATCAGTATTTTTAGAAGCCGGTAACAATGGCCACTTACCGCGGTCGATGATGATGGCCAAAATTGTTGTGTTCCATAGGAAGGGTCGGGATCCCGAAGACTGTGGGTCATATCATCCTATATCCCTTATTAACGCTGACACGTAGGTTCTAGCCAAATGTCTAGCGCAAAGAATCGAGGGGATCCTCCCAAAGTTGATCCATAGTGATATAAGCGAGGCATGGTACCACAATTATAACACTGACACAAGAGATACACGTTTGGTAACCTTTATTAAATTCTTGGGGTTTGGAAAAACTCCTACTTTGCCCTTTAGCTATGATGGGAGTAATTTCTACCATCAAATAATAAGGAAAACACAGTCCATGTCAAATCAAAATGGCCTATACTAAAAAAAAACTAAGGCCTGCCCTATCTCTTATACAAAAAGTGTGAAAGGGAAATGTGTATGCAAAGGAAAGTCAGTGTTATAACATAAAGGATCACGATGGCTGAGTCAGATCTCCTCTCCACGTTGGACAGCACGGAGTTAGGTGGCCCCTGTAGACAGGATGACACACTCTGGCTCAGGTTATCAAAAAAAGGCAGTTCAAAACGTGGGTCGAGGGCCACTTGGCCTTCCATGTTAAAGTCACTTAAGTTCACAAAACAAATCTTTCACGATTCAACAAAATTCACGTAGGTCACCCTCTGTCGGGCTTGGACCTCGCAATCACAGCACTTGCAGGGGCTCCCTTCCCCAAGCTTTATTCACATTCAACAAAGCACCTTCTAGTTCGCCCTCAGTCGGGCTCAGACTTTTCACTGATGTCGAAAACATTTGAATGTGCAAGGCTTTTCAGCATACAGGACCACTTCAACTTCAGCGCTTCCTTATGATATTGGCCTCAGTGTCTCTTGGTCTGGGTAGTTCAAGAAGTTCTCTTGAAGCAATCACCTTTGAACTCCACCTTTCGTCTGGGTTAATCTTGACTATCGTGTATTTCAAAGTTAAATCACTTTGTTGCTTTATAACAAACATCAAACATTTCGCAAAGACTTTCGAGTGCGCTGTTTCCTTTCACCGTACCACTGCGCTACTCTGTATCACTGGCTTCACAGTTACCACTGACTTTAAAGGTCAATCCAGGTTTGCTTTCTTTCGCGTCTCATCAGCACGCGCGCAACCTTCAATTGTGAGATACACTGTTGCAGTTTCAATCTTTCCTTGACACAAACCTTTCATGTCTTTCGGTTGTGTGCGTTCATTTCTGCTCTCTGTGGCTTTGATTCATGAGTCAAGTTTAATACCACAGGCTTGGCAATGCCTCCCCAACTCTGCCGTTCACCAGGGAGGGTCACTGGCGCCCTTGAAACACAATCCAGGCTTCTTCTTGTCTGGGTTCTGGCCTCCTCCGCGTATCTCTCACGGTTTCCCACAGGCAACAACCTCATGCAGGGATGTTCAGGGTTTCCCAGCCCCTCACTTTGGTCCCTCAATCAGTAGTCCTGCTCTTGTGGGTTCGCCTTCTCCCTGGAAAATCTGCTCCTACTTGTGTTCCACCTTGCTCTGAGTGTCTCTCCATGTTCTGTCTTCTATCCGTATGGGGGAGCTAATGAGTATCAGATGTACGTGATAAGGTAAAGTTCCTGACTTTGCCTGACATTATTAACAGGACATGTCCAATTCCTCCTCTTCCTCGGCCCAGTGTTTGTGTAGAAAAAGGGGGCGTTGGGATTTCGGAGAATCCTATAAAATAGGATGGGGTATGGGTACTGGAAAGGGGGGATACAGCTTCTCACCATCGGTTGTCTCACCGCCACCCACCGAAGATCCCTCGCCCAGGTGATCCTCCCGCACTGGTCCACCTCCAGGGTCTGGATCCAAAGGCGATGGTCGTGCCCTAGCCACCTGAGAGAGAAATCCCCAGGGACCCCAGACACCCTTTGGTTTCTCACAGTAATCAAACTGACTTTATACACGCCAGACGCTCTCCCATCAATGTGCAATGCCTGCTCCATATTATTGCCGGTAAGGCAGACCCGGGTGATGTTAATCCTAACACTCGACGTCAAAAAGGCATTTGACAAAGTCTGATGGGACTTTATGTTTCGGGTGCTTGAGGGGTACAGCTTCCCGGCCAGGTTAATCAAATTGGTCACACTCCTCTGTACCCGCCCGATGGCTTCGATGACCACCAACAGCATTACCTCTGCTCCTTTCCTTCTTCAGTCGAGTATGAGACAGGGATGTCCCCTTTCTTCCCTCTTGTATGCCCTTACTATTGAGCTGTTAGCGACAAAGTTACGCGCAAATCCCGAATGGTCTGTCCTGCGACAGGGGGAGGAGGAATACCGGGTATCGCTGTACGCTGATGACCTTTTGGTATATGTCAGCAATTACATAACCTTGCTACCACGATTAAAACAACTGTAGCAATACTTTGGTCCTATGGCGGGTCCAAGATCAACTGAACGAAGTTGGAGGTCCTCCCGCTTAGGACGGACATTCCATGTGATCCAGGCTAGGTGGCTCTTTTTTGGCTTCATTTGCCGCACATTAAATATCCATGTGTGAATATTAGTCCTACATTGAGCAAAATCTTATATTTGAATTATCCCCCGATTATCCAGAAGATCAAAGCAGACCTGATCAAGGGGAGCACACTCACACTATCCCTCATGTGCAGGATTATGCCTTTAAAATGAATTCCCTACCGAAGCTGATATATCTGGCTACGATGCTAACCTTTACCCCCACACATCACATGTTCAAGGAGCTGGACCAATGTATGTCACAGTTTATTTGGAGAGGCAAGAAAGCGCGACTTAGGTTGGAGGTTCTTCAGGCTTCCAAAGGAGACGGGGGATTGGCAGTACCAGTATGGCGAACTTACCGTCAGGCCACCCAAGTGTGCTGGGCCATACAGTGGCTTAACTCGGAGGACCCGACCAGCTGGAGAGCAATGGAGCTTCCCGTGTTGGCTCTGTTATCCCAGCAGAGGCCCAGGCTACCCCACCGACTAAAACATTTTTTTTTAAATTACCTGGCGAGATCAAGTCTCACCCCATAGTGGGGCCAAGTCTCATACAGTGGCATAGAATGAGAGCATCCAATTGGCACCGGCGTGGATCAGCATATAAGCGCTTTTGTCCTTTCGACTAAGTCACAAGCTACACACTAACCAAGATACTATCTGGCCAAGGGTTAGGGTAATGGACCTATATGATGGGAACTCTCTGTTGCAACTCCTGAGGCTAGGCAAGTTCTGAGAGTGGGTTGGAGGCCGAATGGCTTCGATATCTGACCGTGTTAGCGGTGATCCATGCACATACAATGGAACAGACCCGACAAGCTTGGCCAACCGCAGGCGAATTTGAGATGGAACAAAATATGACGACTTTCCAACACCTGTGTACATTCTATTTTATCTACACCCCAAACAATGTGGGGCGGAACCATACACTAGCAACTCAATGGTCTAGTGACCTGGAGATTACACTCGACCGAGGTGATATATTCGATTTCTTTGACGCCATCCCAGCGGTCTCTTATATTTTATTTTTAAATTTGTTTATTAACATTTATCAATGTTATTACAGTAGCTTGACATGGAAATGTGCATAGTTAAAGGATGATGTGAATTTCGTAATAGAACATTAACATTAACAAATTAACAATTCAACATTAACTGTCTCCAAGTGTTCCGTCCGTTACGATAGCACGGATTGTCAGTTCGGAAGGGGTCAGGTAAGCCAACGATAGGGGGGGAGAGGGGGCTTGAGCTTGTAGGAACCAAGTAAGGTAGAGGTTAGTTGCTCTTGGGGTTCAGTGACATTGGTCGTAGGGCTGTTTTCCGTGGGTTTGATCCTTTCATGGGGGCTTGTCGTCTGAGGGGTGAGACAGGGATCCTGTGAGTTCTTTCCAGGCCGCTAGGGTCATGCTCGAGGCATCCGTCGATCTGGCTACGCTGTCTTCCCATGCCTTTGTTTCAGCCTGTACCCAGCATTCCAATTCCCTGTGCCATATTTTTTGTTGGGGTCCTGCAGGTTTTTTCCAGGACATTGCGATGGTTCTTTTTGCCAGTATGCACATAATATCCATTAATTTGACTAGATGCTTAAGTTTGGCTGGCCTGGGGTACGTTCCCAGAAGGCATTCGTCTGGGGTCCATTTGTACCCAGTCGACCCAGCTTTCTGGCTTGTCTGCTGTACAGCGGTCCACAGGGCTTGTGTTGTGGTGCACGACCAGAACATGTGGATCAGGTCTGCATTATTCGCCCCGCACCAGGTGCAGTCAGAGTGCGGTGATTTGCTGAGCTTCGCCAACCTGGATGGGGTTAAGTATGTTCGATGTAGGAGGTTCAGTTGAATTTGTCTAAATCTGTGATTCCTGCAGACTGTTTTAGGATGCGCTAGGGCCCTCTCCCATTCTCCACTTGTTATCTCCCGGCCCATGTCCGTTTCCCATCTGTTTTTCAGATCGGCACTACGTGGGTTAGGGATGTCACTCAGTTGAGCGTAGATCTGGGACACTGGTTTCCCCCCCTCTCCTAGGTTATACAATAGTGTAATTAGGGGGTTTGATTCCGGTTCCTCCGGCCATATTGTCTACTTGTTTCGTGCTGTAGTTCGTATCCTGTGATACCAGAGAAACTGGCCCGTGGGCACTCTAGCTTCTTCGCGTAGTCTTTCAAATTCCTTGAAGGTGCCATCAGCATATAGGTCCCCCCATGTATATATCCCTTTCCCTTCCCAGTATCTGAGATGTTGTAGGTCCGAGTCGGATCTGCATAGGTCCGAAATCAATGGTATGTCCGGGGAGTACTGGTGCCTTGCGCGGGCGAGTGTCTCTGCTCTGTGCCAAACATTTCGCTCTAGGGCTGCCATGAAGGGGGCATTTTGCATCAGGTAACTGGGGGCCCAGATAAGTTCCCTCAAATGGATCGGGGAGGTCAAGGACTGATGCAGGGGTGTTTCAGTTGTGCTGCCAAATAATATTTTTCCAAGTTTGGAAGTTGGATTCCCCCCTGGCTGTACAGCAGGACCAAGGTGGTGAGTGCTATCTTGCGCCTCCCTTTCCCCCATAGGAAATCTCGAAGTATCCCTTCTAGGAGGCGGAAGAAGGAAGCGTTGATGTAGTAGTGTATGTTTTGGAACTTGTACAGAAATCTGGGAAGGACAATCATTTTAATTATTGAGGCTCTACCCATCATAGACAGGGGGAGTTTTGCCCAGAAGTTCATGGATTTTCTCAAGGCAGGGATTGCTGTCTTCGTATTGTGTTCGTGCATTAATGCCGGGGTGTGCATTACGTGTATTCCCAGGTATTTGAATGAGGTGACCTCCCATTGTACCCCTAGGGAAGGGAGTTCTGATATGTCCTTGTTCCTGAGGCCCGCTAGAGGGAAGAGGCAGGACTTTGCCCTGTTAAATTGTATACCTGAGAACTTTGCAAAGTTGTCTAAGATGTCCAACATTGTGGGTACGTTGTTGTGTGGGTCCCTAACGTACAGTAGTACGTCGTCTGCATAAAGTGAGATGATGTGATCCTCTCCCCCCAAGCGTATCCCGGCGTCAAAAAATTGTTTCCGAAAATAGATGGCAATAGGTTCTAGTCCTAATACATAGAGCATGGGGGATAGTGGGCATCCCTGTCTAGTGCCCCTGCATATGTCCCAGGCGTCAGATATGTATTTTCCGGTTTTCACTCTAGCCTTGGGTTCCGTATAAAGAATCCTGACCCACCTAATAAACCCTGGGCCAAAGCCGAAAGCTTCCAGAACCGCCACGAGCCACTCCCAATATATCGAATCAAATGCCTTAATGGCATCCAGGGATAGTAGTGCACATGGGTCAGCGAAATCCTGCGTTTGGTTTATAACCTGTTGCAGACTGCGTAAGTTCATGGCCGTATTCTGGCTCGGTATAAAGCCGCACTGATCCATGTGCACGATCTCCCCTATGATTCTAGCCAGCCTCTTTGCTAGTATCGTCGTCAGAATTTTCACATCGTAGTTAAGCATGGCTATTGGGCGGTAAGAGCCACAATCGTCGGAGGCTTTGTTGGGTTTGATGATCGGGATCAAGAGGGTCTCTCTCATACTGTCGGGCAACCTCCCTCTCTCATATGCTTCTCGAAAAACCTCGTGTAATAAGGGTGTAAGGGACATTTCATATGCTTTATAAAACTCGGCGGGTAGCCCATCATTCCCAGGGGTTTTGCCGGTGGCCAGTGATTTGATCGCCTCAGTTATGTTGTTGGTTGTGATGTCTGCCTCTAGGGCCTCAATTTGTTCCGAGGTTAATCTGGGGAGGCCTATTTCCTCTAAGGTATCTGTGATCTGTTCTCGGGGAACTTGGTCTACGTGGGAGTGTAGGTGTTCATAATAGTGCCTGAAGGCGTCATTTATACCCTGTTGTGTTTGGAATTTGTTGCCGTCTTCATCTTGTATCATGTATCTTGTATCTGTGTGTGCCCTGTTAGTCTTAGTGGTATAATCAAATTTGGCTAGTCTGTCCCATGCCAGTGTGCATTTAGCTCTAAGTGTTTTGAGGGTGTCCTCTCTTTGGTGTGCGTTCACTGGGGCGGCCTCCGATTGCTCAATCTCTCGCTCCCACTGGTCTAATTCGGCCCGGAGCTGTTTTCTGATGCCTCCCGCTTTTGCTGTGATTTCCCCCCTGGTTGTTACCTTTAGGGCGTCCCACATTGTGCTCAAGTGTTCGACACTTCCGGTGTTCACCTCTATAAAGTTATCTATAAAGTCATGCAGCTCTTCTCTGAACGCTAGGTCTCCCAGGGCGTCTGTTGGCATCCTCCACATGGGAATAGGGGGTCTAGGGCCAGCGTGATTCCACTCTATTAAGAGTGGTGAGTGGTCCGAGATGGTTCTCCCTAGGAATTTTGCACCGTCTATTTGTGATAGGTGCTCTTTGCTTACGAAGACATAATCTAATCTCGTATGGAGATCATGTGGGGAGGAGAAGAACGAGTATCCCCGGGCATCTGGGTGTTGTTCCCTCCACGTGTCGGCCAGATCCAATCCGTCTATTAATAAGGACAGGGCCGCTGTTGCTGTTGAGGGACCTTTCGGGTGGGGCTGGGACCTATTGAGTATGGGGTCCCGTACACAGTTGAAGTCCCCCCCCCCAAAAAAAAATTCTGTGCCTGTATGGTGCAAGTTTAGGATACATTGAGTTCAGATATGCCGGAATATTAGTGTTGGGAAGGTAGGAGTTCACTATACATACCTCCTCCTGTTCTAGTCGGCCCCACGTTATCACAAACCTGCCCTGTGGGTCAACTTCCGACTTAATTAAATGGAATGGGAGTTGAGGGTGAATCCAGGTGTATACTCCTCTAGAAAATTTGGAGTAAGTGGTTCCAATTCCTTGTCCTCCCCAATGCTCGCATAATTTGGCCAGCGAGTCCGCCGTGCAATGTGTCTCTTCTAACAGTGCTATTTGCACTCCTTTTCTGTTCAAGTAGGACTTAATTCTGTTTCGGCGTGGGTAAGTTCCTAGGCCCCTTACATTCCAAGATATTATTTTTTTTCTAGTCGTCATGGTGTGTTAATAGGGTATCCATTAGTTCAGTCATGCAATCACCTATTTCTTCCGTTTGTTCGTCCAGTTTCGGCTTTCCCCCTCCCTGCCCGTCCTCTCCGGCGTCTTCTGTTGCTACTCTTGGAGACTTTTTAACTTGAATAACTCCCATTATGTGCATGGGGAAAACAAACCAAACAACTCGAACTGTCCCTAGCAGTTGCTTCAACGTGCAGCGCTCAGGGGGTCCCGAGCCTTCCAGGCCTTCCACTCCTGGCCTTCCGGATCAGGTAGTGTGTAGGCGGACTGCCTGCACAGTTTTCGGTGGGGTGGGTCGCTTTTCTTTCCTCCGTATGTTCCTCCAAGCTCCTGTCCGATCTAGCTTAGATCTCAGTAGGACTCAAACTATGGTGCGATTGTCTGCTTTATACATTCATGTGGGGTGGTCTCTGTTCTCTTCTTACCATGGCAGGTGCGTGGTCAGCCCAGATTCGGTTGTGGTGGTTCATCTTTGCCCTCAGCCAGGTTATTGTGTTCGAATTTTAGCAATGATTGGGCGTGGATGTGAGCCGGGTGGGGGGGCGCTTCTGGAGGGATCTGTGGGCTCTTTCTACGGAAAACCCTTGGGAGAGGTTCCCTGGACCAATTTCCTGTAGCAGCAATGTTTCGATAAATTCCGTCGGGTCCGAGCCCTCCATGTCCTCAGGGACCCCCAGTATGCGAATGTTATTCCGGCGGGCTCGACTCTCGGCATCCTCGGAGCGCGCCTCCAGCCTGGCCACCTTCTGTTCTAGATCCTGAACTTTTGTTTTTAGGTCTTGGGTGTTCTCCACGTTGTCTTGTAGGGTAGTTTCTGCCGCCGTGACCCTTTCCGTTAGGTTTCGGGCATCCTGACGCATAAGGTGTATGTCCGATTTCACTTCTTCGATCTTTCCTTCGACTGACGTGCGGAGGGCCGCTATTGCTTGTAGGACTTGTGTGTGTTTGAGATCATCTTCTTGGTGGGGTGGCTCTTCCGATGTCTCCCGAACTGGTTGTGTTTGTCTTTGGGGTCTGACTGTTGTGAAGGAGTCCATCGTGACCAATTTTTGTTTGCCTCTAGGGGGGGGACATCCCCTGTTTCCAGGCTCACAGCCTTGTGTGTCCGATCTGGTTCTGCAGGGTATGTCGGCCTCTCCTTCGGTCCCTGGCTTGTGGTACAGTACGTGTATCGCCAGGTGTGATCCACTAGGTGAGATCCCCTATCAAGTCGATGCCCGGCGGCCCAGGTCTGACGCTGCCCTGGCGACCCACCTTCGTTCTGATAAGTTACTTGCGGAGCAATTCAGGGTGGTTCTTTTGTTGATTTTGGCCAGACCTAGCCTCCTTTAGTTGTCTGGTCTCAATGGTCTCGCCTCGCCGTTGATTTTGTTTGCTGCGATAATTGCCCTAGGGGACAACAGTCCGACAATATATTGCCACACCCTTTACCTACAAGTGTGCCCGTATGTTGCTCTTTGGTAAGACGGCGTTGGGAGCAATTAGGCTTCGGAAGCTTGCCCAAGCGAGTTCCCGCTCCTCCCCACCGTTAGCGCTGGGCTTCGGGCGGGGTTGCGGTGTCCAGCTGAGTTTCAGGGGGTCTCAGGGACAGCGCCACCCCTCAATCTGAGTTCAAACGGTGTGTTGGGGGGGAGCCGGTCGTGGGAGCTCCACGGCTGCAGTGGGGCGGACCCCTGTCCGCTGCTGGGTCCTGTCGGAGCGGTGTTTCAAATGAGTGTTCCTAATTTTCTGCAGAGCGGGCAACCCGGGGCTTATTGTCTGTTGTGGAATATGTCGGGTAGCCCAGTTTTTACCTTCGGCGCTCCGATATCGGCCCCTGGGGATCCCTCTGGACCCGACGGGCTCCTTCCCAGGTCGCCCCCAGTCCAAGATGTTTTATGCTTCGGCGCAGGTCCGTGGGCAGTGCCTGTTACCCTCGTCGCGTGGGTCTCCTAATGGGGCGCTTGCCTTCCAGTTGTACGATGTGTGGGGGGGGGGCCCGTGGCTATCCCCCTCTCCTTGAGTCCCTGGTACCTGGCTGGGTCTTCCCGCTTCGTTGGCCTCTGTCAGTACACCTCTGGCTCGTCCCGCCGTCGATGGTGCTCCCCCTCCGCGGTCCGCTCCAACTCCGCTGGGTGGCTGGTTCCTTTTCAGCCGCTCGGCGTTTCCCGCCGCACTTCCCAACGGAACTCCTCTTCTGACGATCGGACCGCGGTCTCAGCAGCCCTTCAGCACCTTCAAGCGAGCAAACCGGGCCGCGACCAGGGGGCAGGCGAACCGCCCCATTTGCTCCCCGCAGCCGTGCCTCCAAGGATACCAATTCACCTCGTATCCGTCCAATTCATCCGATACCAATTCACACCGTCGGCGCCGCCATCTTGTGAGACACAGGGGCTCGGTTTCGCGTCCCGCGTTATTGTTCTTTCTTACTCCGATTCTCCACGGGAGCAGGGGCGAGTGCTGGAGGCTGGTTCTCCTTTGTGGATTTATGTTTTTCGCCGTCGCGCAGACAATTTTAACGCGATAATTCAGATTTTGACAGGATCACGGACCGGAGCTCCACGGAAGCCCGACTTTACTGCATGCGTGCTGGCCACGCCCCCATCCCAGCAGTCTCTTATAACATAAACAACAGGGAGATCCAGTATAAAATGCTCCAAAGGTTGTATTACACACCTAGCAAGCTTTATAAGATGGGTCTCACTCACACACCCACTTTCTGGCGTAAATGCGGGAGGCTGGGTACCATGGGGCATATCTTGTGGGCCTGTCCGGCGATAGAGGCATATTGGCATATGGTTTACTGGCAAATTACTCGCATATGCGGCGCCGAGCTAGGGCTGGCACCTGGACCAATGCTGTTTGGGGTTCAGCATGAGGAATGGCATGTGGACCCCATGACTCGTAAACACATTCATGTCATGCTCTTCTCGGCCCACAAGCTCTCGATCCTTCACTGGAAGGCTGATATTGCACCCACCAAACCTGCCTGGAGGACCCTGCTGGCCAAATAATGCTTGCTGGAACGGGATGCCTTTCAACGCCTCTATAGGTCTCGTCAGGCCGAACAGTTCGGGGAGATGGCTGACGCTTACATATGAATCAGTTTCAATATTACACCCCAGGGGGAAGGGGAGGGAGGCCCTAACAAGATAGGATATGACTTGATGTGTTTAGGCTAGGAACAGTGCAAAAATGGAATGTGGTGGGGTCGGATGGGGGCGAGGGAGGCAATCTACTCTCATTGCTGTGTCACTTCTGTCAACGCCTTTGCTTGCTCTTGCCTAAAATGGAAGCGGAATACAGCCAGTATGGTCTTTTCCCTTTTTGTAAGCAGATAACTTGTGCGAACATTCGGAATTGGAGACCAGATAGGCCACCCTCCAGAGCAGAGACGGGCAATACTTTCCTGGCCCTCAATTCTTACTGTTTGAGATTGACTTGTCACTGTTTAGGGACTCTTTGTTGTATGCATATGCAGGGGTGGGTGGGTAGGGGATTTGGGGGAGAGTGGTGGGAGGGCATGGCTCTGTTAAACATGATGTACCCCTGTCAAAGATCTGTATACGACTGATTACCTTCTAGTGGAGCGGGACTACAGCCGAACGGGGCTGAATGATTGAATTATTGGATGGTTTTACTATTTTATTTTTGGTTTACCATGCTCATGATTGTACAAGTTGAATTGAATTAAAGATGAAACATAAGAACAAACAACAAATTGTTTAAAAGAAATAATGGCTCGGGAGACCACCAGGGGGCGCAGACATGCAGGCAGACTAAGCCCGTGTCTCCCTCTCCAGCGACAACAAATGCTGAATAAAAACGCTTAAGAAGGACCAAACGCAACGCGCAGAGTGCACGAGACCGTTCATGAACAATCAGGGACGAAGCGCAAGAAGTCTGGAGAAGAATCGTATACATCTTCCCAATAAACGCAGTCCGGGAAGAAAAACGATTGAAGCCGTCACACCGTCGTCAAAGATGGCGGCTGACTAACCGAAGCCGAGGATTCAGAACTCCCAGAGGCGGGCGAGAACGGAGTGCCCTGCAGCCACGAGCCGCTATCTAGCCGCAGCAGCGGAACGCAAAGGGATACCCGGTAAGGAGTGCGGGGGGGCGCGATTGGAAGCCCATATAAGTGAGGAACGGGCTCCCGTAGCCCCGCCTGCCCCTCCCCCCATTGAACTGCTCGAGGCGCGCATCCCACCCCAACCAGGCTCCCGGCTCAAGTCACGCTGCGAGCCCCTCAACAAACAGGCCAGGGGCAACACACGTGGCAAAATACTTGCGGATTCGCGCAGCGGCGCATGACACCATCGCCTGGGGAACCCTGCAGGGCGAATCAAGCCCAATCCACTTTTTTCGAACCATTGCTCGATTTCCTAGAGGACTGGCGGGAGGGCACCCTGATTTGTGGGGGAGACTTCAATGTAGTGGCAGAAAGAGAAAAGGATTGGCTCTCAGTGGCACAGAATGTCCATCCCCCCAGCCATTTACAAGGCGATAGATTTTCGAAGTTTGTTAAGAGAACACCACCTAATTGACTCCTGGCGCACAACACACCCAGAGGACAGGTCATACACCTTCTACTCTCCCCCGCATCAAACGTTCTCAAGAATAGACTATATATTATTGGGAGCAGAGGAGGAAAGTGCAATCTTGAAATCCACCATAGAAATTGTAGCCTGGTCAGACCATGACTTATGCACTGTAGAGCTAAACCTCGGCCCATTGCCCAAACCCGAGCGCAGATGGATTTGCAATGACTTCTTGTGCAGAGATCCAATATTCAAAGAAACCCTTGCAGAAGCCATCACTAATTATTTTGAAGTTAATAACGTTAATGACATGCCACTAAACACAGTTTGGGAGGCAGGAAAAGACACAATTAGGGGGCTCCTCATAGCAGAGGGTGCAGCCAAAAAAAGGCTCAGGCAGCTCAGAGAGGGGGAATTGAGAACAGAGATAACATCTCTAGAGAAAACTCTGAGGCAGAATCCAACTCACGAGGTAGACTTGATAAATCAAATCAAGGGACTTAGGGGAGAACTGAGAGACATATGGCAGGGCAAAGCACTCACACAGCTTAAGTACCTAAAGCAGAAATTCTTCGAGAAGGGGGATAAGGCCCACACAATGCTAGCAAACCGATTTAGAAAACAAAGAGCGGAAAGGGCAGTCCATAAGATTAACGACGAATCGGGCTCCCCCCTCACTGGCCCGCAAGACATAGTCAACCGATTTGCTAAGTTCTACTCAGAACTATACACAACAGAGGGAGACGAGCATACCTCGGCTATAAATCCATATTTATCCGCTCTCCCCCGACCAACAATAACAGAAGAACACCTTGGAGTACTAAATAATCCAATCACCACCTTTGAAGTTCAGGGAGCGATTTCTAATCTAAAAGCGGGCTCAGCACCGGGACAAGACGGCTACACACCGGCCTTTTACAAAACCAATAGTACCTCCTTGACCCCATTCCTCACTAAATTATTTAACTCAATTTTGGAGACGGGTCAGGCACCTAAATCGTTTACTGAATCCATAATTATTGTCATTCCCAAGGAAAATAAAGACCCCCTGGAATGCTCATCATATCGCCCTATCTCTCTCATCAATGTAGACGCCAAAATCTACTCTAGCATCTTAGCAGCACGGTTAGCGGTAGTCCTGCCACAGCAAATCCACACCGACCAGGTCGGGTACATAAGGGGAAGGCAGGGAGCAGACAACATCAGGAAGATCCTGGATCTCATGGCGACACTTCGAGAGGCGGGAGAGGGCCCCCTGCTTCTATCGATCGATGCCGAAAAGGCATTTGACCGCGTGGAATGGCCCTTTTTACGGGCAGTACTAAGATGGGTCGGTCTAGGAAGCACATGGATCCAGGGGGCCAAAGCACTCTATCACTCTGCTCAAGCTAGAGTATCTATTAATGGTGTCGCCTCGACGTCATTCACCCTTACACGGGGCACGAGGCAGGGCTGTCCGCTGTCCCCCTTAGTATACGCATTAGTTATTGAACCATTTGCCCAGGCCATAAGATCAAGCCCCCTGATTCACGGAATTCCACGAGGAGGAGAGGAATATAAATTAGCTATGTTTGCGGATGACATTTTATTATACCTCACCCGACCCGCAGAATCCATACCCGCCCTCTTTCAAGAGTTACTCCGTTATGGCGCTCTCTCGGGCTTTAGAGCCAACTTGCAAAAAACCATTGCGGTTCCACTAAAACCCGACATCGAATCATTAGAGCAATTGAAAGCGGACTGGGGATTCTTGGTGCAGTCCCACTCTGTTAGATACCTGGGCGTAAACATAACAGTTCCCATGTCAGGCCTATTCAAAGCCAACTACGTCCCTCTATGGAAAACCATTCAAGCAGACATACACAGATGGACGAGGTTACCGTTGACCTGGGCAGCCCGCTTCACTTCCATAAAAATGAACGTCCTACCTCGTTTATTGTTCTTGTTTCAATCCCTTCCCATAATAGTACCGGAGCCGTTCATGGCTGAGGTCAAACGAGCGCTCCTAAAATATCTCTGGGCCGACAAGAAACCAAGAATCCCATATTCCACATTGATTCAACCCAAAGAGTCAGGGGGCATGGGGTACCCAGATTTAGAAGAGTATTACAGAGCATCTCAGCTCAGAGTTTTATCAGACCACCTCTGGGAAAACCCCGAAAAACAATGGGTAGCCATAGAAAATGATATTTTTGCACCAGTCACATTGGGAGAATGGATGTGGGTCCCTCTGCCAGCAATGACCCGCAGAATAAGAGAACACCCAATTCTGAAAGTCTTATGGTCTCTGTGGCGCCCTTCCCGAAAAATGAAGGGTGTTACGACATGGCCCTCTCCTCTCAGTTTCATCTGGGCCTCTCACATCCGTGATCTCATAGCAGAGGTACAGCACTTTCAGCCTTGGCTCGACGCAGGGTTAACGCGGGTGGGCCAAATGTGGAGAGAAGGCAAATTTATTTCTTACGAAGAAGCGTGAGAGCCAATGCGTGGTAACGAGGTGACCCCTATGCTATATCTGCAGCTACGAAGTGCCCTGAACGATGCCAGGTGGGGCACAAAGTTAAAACGCCCCCTCACTCCATTTGAGCAGATACTAAGCGTCCCCCAAACAATGAAGGGCCTGATCTCACGTATGTACAGAGCTTTGCTCACGAGGGGCTGCCTGAAACGCCCCCAATCTGAAGCCAAGTGGGAACTAGAGTTAGGCCTCACTGAACAACCAAAAATCTGGGACACCATTTACAGAGCAGTGTGGACATCATCTATCTCAGTCCAATATAAAATGCACAATGCACGCTTACTGGTCAGATGGCATTATACTCCCCAAAGACTGTCCAGGATGTTTTCCGGTACGTCTCCACTCTGTTGGAGAGGATGTGGTGAAACCAGTGATTACTGGCATCAATGGTGGAGCTGCCGAGTAGTGCAGACGTACTGGAAGGAGGTCTTGGGCTGGATACAAGCCATAGATGGAATACCCAGGAACTTAACTCCAATCCTAGTCCTGTTCGGAGTAGAATCAGACGGAGAGGATTCCAATGCAATACTCACACACATGCCCCGCAATTTAATGTTAGCGGCAAGGGTCTGTCTGACAATAAAATGGAAATCCCCATCCCTGCCCACAAAAAATGAATGGGTCACCAAAGCGCACGCCATCTATGAAATGGAAAGCCTCACAGCAGCAATCCAAGAATCTAAGAGGAACATAAACATGATATGGCTGCCCTTCTTAGAATTCTACTCAGCGCACCGGGATACCATGAGACGAAGCAATAGACATACACCATCATGATCAGCAAGAAACACACAGAAAGCTGCCCCCACTGGCTAGCTAACCCACACAAGATAGCCAACATAGTAAGAATTTGAGCACTGTACCCAACACGAAAGGTCTCACTTGAAAAAGTTGAAAAAAGCACCACACAATCTGTTTGACAGGACTCGACCATATCTGTATTAGAGCGACTCCAGGGGAAGGAAGGAGGAAGGGGGGGGAAAGGAGGGAGGGTGGGGGGGGAAAGGGGGGAGGGTACAAGTGTCAATTGGGAACTTATGTGCAAGTCATCTTTTTTCGTTATCTGTTTTTTCCATTTTAAGCTTATGAACACTAAGAGCGATCTAAGATACACGCATTAATGTAAATGACATGTACTATTTGATACTTGTTGAAATGCAAAAAAAATAACAAAACAATAATAAAAATATATTTAAAAAAAAAAAAATAAATAATGGCTCAATGTTATTCCAGATAGGTAAAATCCAAAGTAGACTTAGTTTAGACAGGCTATAAAGCAGGTCATGGGACGCAAGACCCAATTGGTGAATGTAAGAAATAGTTAAGTGAAGCCAACAGCATTACTTTTGGGAAGAGGCACAGGCAATTCACAGTTGAGTAAAATAACCTTACATGTACTTTTCAGAATGGCACAACACACATTAAAGGTAAGTAAGAATGTTTGTAACTGCTCACTCTCAGAGTTACAGTTACCAACCAACTCATTTACAAGTAAGTCAACTTTTGACCACTTGTTCTATTTTCTAAGCAACAGGCTCAATCCTTAGAAAGTAATTCCCTTATTCTTGGAGCATGAGTGTTCTCAGCGCCAGAAGAGGAGGGTGGTGGGGGGCACGGGGTCTCTGGTATCCAACAGACAGTTCAGGAATGCACAGAAGTAGAAAAAGTCTGTTTCTAAGGAAGACTGTGAAAATAGGTAAGTAGTACACTTAAATAGGTTGAAAGGGTCCAGGGACTTCCCAGAAGACACCCTAGGAGGATTCCAGCAGTGGGGCTGGATGAACTGGATCAGAGGACTCCAAATAAAAAGAAACACCCCAAAGCTACCCGGGAATCACAAAGGCCTAAGGTTGGTAAATACCACAGCCGATATAGTACCTCAGCAAGGAAGAAGAGTTGCAGCAGGGGAGACTTGAGGATCAGCAGTCAAAAACCCAGTCAATGGATTATTTTGTCATGAAGACGCAGACAGAACTTTGGAAGGGATTTTGCAGCTAGGTTCAATGAGAAAGGCTCCAGGCAAGAATGTATTCGTGGCTAGATGCAGATCTGTGGTTTTGGCGCCCTTTTCAGGAGCCAGAAGAAGACTGAATATTGCTGATTGGCTTTGCGTCGATAAACTGGTCCAGCACTCTGGTGATGGGACGTCAAGGACTGCAATCATGTCTCTGGAGGTCCAGCAGGATGCCACCAAAGTTTCAACTCCATTAGGAAGGCCATACACTGCACAATGGCTCAAGGTCACAGGGTATTGGGGTAGTGCAGCCCTGCAAGGTCGTAGCACGACATGCAATGGCTCAAATGCAAGTCTTCTCGAGTCTAGTGGATCTCACCAGGCTCTGGGTCATCGCTTACGGAGTCCCCAGGTCCCTTGGAAGGAAGGGCTACAGCTCCGGTTACACAGCAGGCTCTCCGGTAGCTGGAAATCGTCTCAGTCTTCTTCATCTTTCTCTTCGGATTCAGGTCCAGTGGTCGCTTACTTCTTCAGCTTCCAGGTTCTGACATTTATGCAGGAACCTAACCAATCAAACAGACATGCAACATTCAAACCTGGGGGTTTGGTAGTCTTTTCAGGACAGCCAGCCTCCCACGTTGAACTGGATTCTTGCAGGAAGGCTGGAAGACAAAGGGCTGCAGAGTTTTGTACTCCTCCCTAACTTCCTGCCTTCACAGACAATCTGGAGCCTGGGCGGCTTGACTGAGATATCCCTCCGAAGATAAAAATCACACAAAGGAATTTCCCTGCCTGGAGGGCAGAGGAAAGACCAAGAAGGGACAAGAAGCACGAAAATGGCAAAAAAGGAAGGCGGGTCCATTTGGTAAAATGGGCACGTTTAGGGGGCTTTACCACAGCTGTGCACACAGACCGTGGTAAAGGTGCACCAAATTAGTAAAAAGGTTCACTGCCACCAGCCATTTAAGGTAAGCTTGTCCCTGTAACAGAATTGTTACAGTACTAGTGAGTGAGAAAGGGGATACATTTTATCTCCCTAGCACTCCACATAAGGTGGGTGTGCAGGTTTCACCTAACAAAATGTAGAAGGGATAGAAATATCCTTTCTAGCCTCGGGAACTGTAGTTCTCACAAGGTTAGCCAGCGAAAGTAAAAGGGGAGCCCAAAGCGCAACCCTGTAACAATAAAAAGGTACATACTAAAAGTTGACAAAGAGGATACAATTAAAAGGACACTGTGGAGAGTCTTAAAATTTACACCCATAAAAAGGGTAAAAGGATCTGTGAGTGTGGAAAAAGGTTAACACTCACTGAGGTATAGGGAAAATAATTTACCAGTCCAGCAAAGATTTAGCTCTAAAGTTAAAACCTTACCTAACACCAGTCACTGAGCATAGGTTGGTGTTTTCGGTTGGTAGCCGTCATGTGGTGTGGAGGTGCGATTGTGTATGCACTGTGTATAATATGCACTGTCTCAGTATTTAAAATTGCATTGTGAAACCTAGGCCTTTCTCCCTCTATTCAGGATTTGCAAATGTACGTGTGTTTTCTCTCCTGTGTTAACTGTGCAATTTGTTAGCTCTGTAAGCCTGAGTGTTGTCATCCTGTCCTATCGCGCAACTTGCCTGCCTCTCGCTCCTTATCTGCCTACTCTAGTGCCCTCCTACGGTACCTCCCCTCTCCCTTCCACCTCTCTCCTCTCCTACCTACTCTATGGTGCTCTCTGCCTCTCCTATCTTCTCTAACTGCTTCTCTATTGACTATCCTGCTCTCCTCACTAAATCTGGTAGGAAGAAGTTTAAAAAGGACATCCTGGTCTCCAACCCAGGCCTCCCTATCGCTGACACCTACACCAGTGCCTCCTCTAAGGAAACTGTCACCAACATCCTCTTCGTCATTCCTTGGCCAGACCTATGGACCCTTCATATGGTCTCTGTGCTCTCTCCCTTCTCCTCTTCTCACATTAATGGTGGCACCCATTGGGACATCCTCCTGGCCTCCTTCCATTCCTCTAAGGTCATCATTAATGTTTACTCAAACAGGACCGTCTTGGTCCAAGGCCCTCAGGCCAACCTTCACCTCTCTGATAGATGCTTCCCGCGCCTCATCAATTTCCTCTGTGCTACTGCTGTCCCCTCTCTCCACCTTTCCGTGGCTTCCTCGCCTCCCCCTTCTGCCTCCTCTGCCTCCAACCTTGCCTTCTCCTTCCCTCTCTGCCCCCTCTCAGGCTCCTTCTACACCTCCGAAGGGCATACCTCTGATCTGCACCCCTCCCCGGAAGTCCTTCAAGGATGGCAACCTTCTCCATATTGCCACTCTAAACTCTCACTCTGCTGTCAAACACTCCTCTGATATCTGCCGCCTTCTGGAAGAACTTGACCTCGACGTCCTCGGTCTCACCGAGACATGGTTCATGGCCAACTCTGTCACTAGCTTTGACACGCTCCTACCTGACGGCTACAAGATCCTCTCCGCGCCCAGATCCAACCGTTCTGGAGGGGTGTTGCCCTGTTCTTCCCTGAGTGGATTCCTGCCTCTGTCACTCCCATGTAGGCCTACTCCTCTTTTGAATGCCTCGTCTGCAGGCTCTCTCTCGCCTAGCCATTCCCTTACTGTGGCTGCTATCTATCGGCCACCTGGTCAGATATCCTCCTTCCTCTCTGAGTGGGCGGACCTCTTCTCCTCACTCCTGTCCTCGACCACTCAACTCCTCCTTCTCAGGGATTTCAACATCCACCTGGATGCCTCCTGTCCTTCCTCTGTACTCTTTCGCGACCTCTGCAACTCTCTCTCACTCACTATTCTCCCCTCTTGCCTGACTCACAAGCAAGGCACACTCTGGATGTTCTAATCTCCTCAGACCTTCCCCTCTCTGATCTTCTCTCCACTCCTCTCTCCTGGAGTGATCACTGTCTCCTCTCCTCCCACCTCACACTCCCTACTCCTCAGGCCAAGCCACTTCAATCATTGCCACCTACCTTCTCGGTCATCCGACCCATGAAGCGCGTGTCAGCTGAGGCTTTCGCCGCCACCTTCTCACCCCCCGCCTCCACCTTTGGCTGACTCTCACCCTGCCACAGCCCTCTCCACGCTCCACTCTGCTTTCTCTGATACTCTTGATATCCTTGCCCCTGTCATGAGAATCTGCCTGAAGCCCAAAGCCAAGTGCAACTCCTGGTACGACTCAGACCTCGTCACCCTAAAACGTAAGTGCAGGGTGGCCGAGAGGAAAGGTTGTGCTCATGTACATCTTCTGACATACTGGCCTGCCTCCTGCTGCAAAGGCAATACCGGCTCTCTGTCCTAACCAAGAATAGAGCTCATATCCAAGCCCGCGTCTCAGCGGCATCTAACAACTCAGCTGAACTCTTTAAAATCTGCAAGGAACTGGCCAATCCTGCCGCAGTCTCTACCTCCTCTGTCCCTTCCCAGGCCCTCTGCACGGCACTGGCCTCTCATTTTGTCTCTAAAGCCCAGGACATCCTGTCCTCACTCTCCGCCTATCCCCTGCCTTCCCCTACTCCCTGCTCTTCCTCTGGCCCTCCTACAGCCACCCCTCCTCCCTCCTTCTCTTCCTTTCCCCTTTTCTCTCCAGATGAGATTTCTAGACAAGTCTGATCTATGAAAGTCTCGTCGAAACAGGTTCACCCCTGTTCCTCCAAAACTATCAAGGACCACACCGACTCCCTGGCTCCTGCCCTGGCTGATTTCCGCAATCACTCCTTCGCCACCGGAGTCTTCCCATCCCCCCTGAAGCACTCCTTTTTGCACCCCCTTCTTAAGAAACCCTCTGCCGAGTCCTCATGCACGGCTAATTATCGCCCAATCTCCATCACTCCCTTCCTGGGCAAGCTCCTGGAGAAACTTGCCATCTCCCAGCTCAATCTCCATACTGAATCTGTTGGCTGTCTTCATGGCCATCAGTCTGGCTTCAGAGCTGCCAGAAGCATGGAAACAGCTCTCCTGAACATCTGTGAAGATCTGCTCTCCAATCTTGACTCTAACACCCCTTGTGTCCTCATCCTGCTTGATCTCTCATCTGCCTTTAACACTGTCAACCATGCCATCCTGCTCAACCGTCTCTGTGATAACCTGGGTATCGCTGGTCAGGCTCTGGCGTGGCTGATTTCTTTCCTCTCTGACCGACCCTCCCAGGTCCAACTTGGGTACTCCCTCTCCGCCACCTTTTTCTCTACCTGTGGTGTCCCCCAGGGGTCTAACCTCTCTCCCTGGCTGTTCAACCAATACCTGGCACTCCTTGCCCACAGCATCGTCGCTCTCTGCCCCAACTTTCAGTGCTATGCGGATGACACTCAGTTCATTTTCAGGCTACCCTCTACCTCCTCCTCCTCTCCTTCCCTCATCTCTGACTGTCTGTCTGCTATCCAGGAGTGGTGTGCCGCCAATGACCTCTGCCTTAATGCCAGTAAGACTGAGATTCTCCTCATCGGCACACCCGCTCCCTCCTTTCCTGTTGCTCTCTGGCCGGCCTCTCTTGGTCCTCTTCCCGTTCCCACCTGCAAAGCCAAAAACCTCTGGGTCATCTTCGACTCCACACTCTCCTTCTCACCTCACATCTCTGATGTCTCCAAGAAGTCACACTACCAGCTGCACCTCCTCGGAGGTATTCTGCCTTTCCTCTCCTTCCCACAGAAGCTCACTGTCTCCATAGCCCTGGTTCTCTCTAGGCTGGACTATTGCAACAGCCTCTTTCTAAATCTGCCTGCTTCTACTCTCCGCCCTCTGCAACTCATCCAGAACAGGACTGCAAGACTTGTTCCTGGCCTCAAGCCCAGGATCGCATCTCTCCAGGACTGAAATCTCTGCATTGGCTCCCAGTGGCTGCAAGGATTAAGTTCAAAGCCCTCTGCATTGTCCACAAGGCCTTCTGGGGTCTGGTGCCTCAATACCTCCAACTCGCTCTTCCCAAGTATCTTTCTTCTCGAGCTCTTCGCTTATCTGCCTCCAACTCCCTCAGGGTGAGTCGCTTCTCCAAGCAACGAGTTGGGGGTAAATCTCTCTCCTCGGCTGGTGCCTCCTTCTGGAACAGCCTCCCTCCCTCACTTAAACTTGAGGAGAACCATCTCCGGTTCCGGAAACACCTCAAAACCTTTCTCTTTGATTCTGCCTTCTCTCCTCCTCTCCTCTGCTGACCCCTGGCTGAAACCGGTACTGCACTGGCTATCTGGACACCCTTCTGATCCCGGGCCCAGGTCCCTCTCCCACCAGCGTCACACACCTGCACTGCCCTCCTGTCAACCCCCGCACTCGGGGACTGTTCTGTATCCCTTCAGTCCCCCCACCAGACCTCGATAGCTGATGTCCGCACTTACCCTTGCACTTGCCACTTGCTGGCCGCCATTTTATTTATTGTCTTTATTTATTCCCATGTACTGCACTTTCCTTCCCTCCTTTGCGTCCCTTCCCATGCACTTGCGTGATCTGATTGACACCTGGCCTAGTAGGATCGTTGTATGTCCCCTTGTTCCCCTCACTTGCCTCGTCGCGCCTTGAAACACTTGTGTATAGGCACATTATAAATGCCATATCATATCATATGGCTTGTTTTCATGTAGGGTGTTGTGAAGTGCGTGCAGTTTGTGGTGCTGCATAGGCTTGGATGTCTTTAGTTCCGAGTTTAGGAGTGAGTATGCAGAGGGGCAAGCTTTTAGTATGGTTGGTTAATGGCAATACATTTCCTACACCCAACATTCTGACTAAACGTGACCCTTTTCCCACCCCGATCATGCATTCTCGCGGGGGGCAAATTACCTCCCCCAGGAATTCATCCAGGTGCAATGCATTCCCTGTCCCCAAAACTCCATCCGTGTGCAGAACAGTATCTGCCCCCAAACCAATTCCTCCAAGTGTGATGCATATCACACCCTCGGCAGTCCATCTAAGTGTGATAAATCTCCCACCCCAGTCCATCCATCCCAGTGAGGCACACTTTCACCCTCAGCACTCGATCAAAGTGGGACACACTTCTGGTCTCTAACCAGCCTTCCAAGTGCGATACCTCTCTCATATCCAGTACTCCATCCCGGTGTGACACAATCCCCACCCCCAAACAATTTGTCTGGGTGTGGTACCTGTGAGAGGTCAGAAACGAGAGGCAGACACAATGTGGTAATATTTCCAACATTAGCCATTTTATTAACAGAAAGGGATTTAGATAAAGGCCTACATTTCCCTACCCTAACGTAAATGTCCCTTCCTATGAAACTAAAACTAAAGCAGAATTAACTTGTGTCCAAACTCAATCCGACCCTCACACTAACATGAACAATTAAACAGTGCAAGGTAAATGTTTCGAAGTTCAACTCAACAGAAAAGTGCAACAACTCAAATATATAACTTAAACCAAAAAGAATGCTTGTATCTAAGGTGTGGTTCCCTTTCACTGGTTTATTTCAGGTAAACTGTTCACAATGTTCCATGTCAAGACCAGTCTCCTAAAGGCATTACAAATGTCTATTTTACCTAATACTCTCGTCAGGATGGAAAAACAAGTGTTCCTTCCATAACACTTGGAATATGGCAAAGGAAACTCTTTTCTAATTTTCAGGATGGCTAAACAAATGTATTTTCCACAATGCTGATTCTACTTAGCGAAATTAAAGTCTTCACTACTTTGCAGGATGGCTATGCAAAATATATTTTCCAATAGTGATTCAAGCATGGGAAAAGGCAAGACGTTTTCAAAGTCTCTGGTTGACAACATGTTTAATTGAAACAAGAACTTAAAATGACTAAGTCTCTCTTCAACACACCAGTTTAAAGTGAGTTTCCTGGTACATTCTCCTGCCAGGAAACTCAACTGAATACTCTTGATATCCTGGATTATGCTCTTGTCAGAAACATTCCCCTTTTTGGCTGACATAGATCCCCTGGTGTACTCTCCTGCCAGGTATCTCTAAAAAGATTTCACTACCTGATATCCTTATTAGGCTTCTCTGCACTATTCACTTTCTTTTCTGAGGTACACCTCTTCATATCGTGGTTTACTCTCCTGCCAGGAATATTCCCCTTTTTGGCTCACATAGATCCCCTTGTTCACTCTCCTGCCAGGTATCTCTTACCAAAAAGGTCCCACTACCTAATATCCTTATCAGGCTTCTCAGCAACATTCAATTCCTCCTTATATATTACACAATTGTACTTCTTCACCAGCACAAGTTTTGCTATCTTCAGTTATTACTTGTGCCAATGTCCCCCATACTGATATCCCATAAATGAGGGCTTGTTCAAGCTCTGTCAACCTTTCTTTCAATCTCTCTCTTGGCAATGCTTGTTCCAGGTTTCCCCCGACTAACATCTCATGTCAGGAGAATTGCACATCTCTTGTCTCTTTGTTTCTCTCACAATCCTTGTTGGCGCTTGGCAATGTTGGTTCCAGGTTTTTCCCAACTGACCTCTTATTACAGGAGAATTATACCATATTTGCTCCTGCTGTTCTTTTGTTAATGTCTTTTGACTTAAACAATGGTGGTCCCATGTTTCCCCCAACTGACATCTCATGTTAGGAGAACTGCACCATGTTTCCCTTTTCCTTTCAGTCCTATTTGGTCGGTATTCAAAAATACTTTCATAATGCTTTTTAGCATATTCCCACATCCTGGGGCCCCCTTTGCTGCAAGACTGACTCACTGGTTTGTGGAGCAATTAAAAACCAGAGGTCATCTTAGAGGGAAATCCCCCATGCCCAAGGAACGGAAGAGTCCAGGAATGTGACAAATTACTGCTTTTATTAAATTAATTCCAAAAGCAGGGATAGGTACACAGATTTCTGCCGCTTCCAATGTACTCTGCACTCATTGTAGGCTGGGAACAGGGTTTTATTCCATGATGACATCACAACCAAAAGTTACATTTCTGGACCTTAGATGGAATGGGATTGGGTGGACAGTATAGACACATTTACATCCTATAGGGGACAGGTTCTAATTTGCCTGGCCATATCAGGTATTTCCTCCTGGCACCACCCACAGGTGGCCAGTGTGAGCCTTCTTAGCTTTGGAAAATTACCAGCATGTGAGCACATTAATGGGTGGAGAGAATGGCTTCAGGGTCTAGCCTGTTTCCCACCAATGTTACCTCCTCTCTGACCCCTCTGGCCCTGAGCAAGGACATTCCAGCCGCCAGCTTCATGCTGTGCTTTTTGCATCTTCTGTCTTCAGTTTGATGGGAATAACGATTTATTCTTGCCTCTGATGAATGGGCCTTGTTCTCAAGGTTCCAATCTCCTGTGTAGGGACTGCAACATGGAGCTTTACGCTTGCATTTGTGAAGAATTTCAGCTCCCAGCCCTTGCAGGTGTTCTATATTTTCTGTTGACTCGAAACACTCTCTCCCAGCGTCCTTGACATGGTTGGGCACAGCGACTGCACTGCCAGATCTGCTTTGTGTTTCTCAGGGAAATCATTGTGTGAGGCATCTCCTTGTGTTTTCAGCCTTTCCTGTGTCTTGCATTCATTTCAATGCAGTTGTGGCTTCCATCTTTATTTTCATATCTGTTCATGTTAGTTGCTTTTAGGTTTCTGCAAGCAGTTCATGTGTGTTCTTTTGCACCTGGCTAATGCCTCTACGTGTGTGTTCAGCCATGTCGCCTCTTCATGATTACTTTGGTGATGTCATCCAGTTATGGTCTGTGGGGCTGCTTCAGTGGGTAGAATCTGTCATCTTGGGGGTATGCTGGGGTGGGGGGGGAATTTGAGGTCCCCCTCAAGAGTCCCCCCTCTGGTCCAGACAACCTGCACCACAGATACTCAACGCCCCTGCCCACTGATGGGTGTCTTGTGGTTTCACACCTTTGCCACCCCCCCTCAGGTCGCTTGAGCTCCTTCTGGGTTGGTTCATGTTCTGGGTCATCTTCTTCTCTTCACCCTACGCAGCTTCAATCCCCTCTTCTCCCTCCAACCTCTTCTTCCTCTGCCGTGCGTCCAGTTAGGGGAATCCATCCACTTCTGTGTCCTTCTTGGGCCCCATCAAGGCTGGTGTGCTCAATGGCACCAGGAAACATTTTGTTCTCCATTTGGGTGGAACTTGCATGTGAGCTTTAGGCCCAATGTTGTTCTGGGAATATGGTTGCCTCCTTTCGTGCCATGTACCCTTGAGATATGTCTGCTGCCTTCTGTCTCTCCAATCCTTACTGAACCTTCATCCCGGCAATGTAGTGGCATTGTTCTTGAGGGCATTCTAGAGAGAGGCCTGCCTTGTTTTTTACCGCTGTGAGCAGCTTGAACTTCTTAATGCATTCATCCTTCTCTCTCTTCACCATCTCCACTGGAACAGCCAGGAGCACTTGTGCTATGCATTCCTGCAGTCTTCGACCCATCCTTCTCTTACAAACTCCTGTCCACATACAGGTACCCGCAGGGCCGTCACAAGGTGGGTGCAGGAGGGGCAAACTGCCCCGGGCCTCGCGCCTAGGCGGGGCCTCGCGGCTGCCAGAAGCACAGAAACATCCTCAGCGTTTATTCTGACAAAAATGCAGCACGTTTTGTTTTGACAAAATGAATACACTGCAAGGGCACCATAGGGCCAGTAATTAAGCCTGCCTTAAACATGTCAGGTCGCATCAGCCTAGGCTCATGTGTGATATTTCCACATAGCTATACTTTTTAGCTAACATCTAACTTAAACATCTGACTTAAAATACCCATCAAATACTCACATGAACAGTACAAATTTAAGTTCAGACTGCAAAGTGCTTTTGACTTTAAGGCCAAGACACTTGTTTTTTTTCTTATAGGGCAGTGCTTTTTTATACACAGCTTTTTTTAACCTAAGGCAGGCAGTTCTCAACAATGCAGACATATACATCCTCAATATTAATCATCCAAGTGACAGACTATGACCTCCGTTTTAGCTATTAGGTGCGCCACCTATAAGTCAAAACTACTGCATTAGAGTACAGATAGGGGGAAATGGCACAAAGCTTGTAGGTGTTGTCTGGAAACCTCCTTCTACCCCCTATTGACTGCCTATGGCCATGCTAACACCTATGGCAATTTCCACCCAGTCCCGGCCCCCCACCCCCAAAAAAAACACCTCCTCATGGCAACACTTTGAGCTAGCTTTAATCAAGCATTACTGTCAAACTTTACACTCCAAGTGCCTGCCAGTGTTTTCTCAAAAGCGTCTTCTTAGAGTGAATGACTTAATGGGCACTGTAAACACACCACTGGTGTAATAAAAATGTATGGACCAGGTGTGACTTCAGCCACTTTATTTAAAAGTACCATGCGTGTCCTTTACTGAAGTCCTGTTAAAAACAAGCACTGGCCAAGCCAACAGTTTTGGCATGTGCATAAGTATTAGGTATTTTCCAGGCACTGCTATTAGATGCTCAGGTACTCAAACCAGTTTGCACCTGCTCCCATCGCCGGTCAGTTAATTCCAATACAGCAGTACCTTTCCCATGCCTACACGAAAGCCCGAACTGTTGCCATTGCAAATGCTTGATTTGCTTGACCCCTGATGCACAGGACCATGCATCAAGTGTAGAGCAAACTTAAATGTTACTACATGGCTAATCTGGACCACATTGAGTGTAGGCCAGTCTAGCCAGTAATAACATT
This sequence comes from Ambystoma mexicanum, assembly GCF_040938575.1. Taxonomy (NCBI): domain Eukaryota; kingdom Metazoa; phylum Chordata; class Amphibia; order Caudata; family Ambystomatidae; genus Ambystoma; species Ambystoma mexicanum. The sequence continues at coordinate 653,404,729 of NC_090931.1, read as the reverse complement.
GATGGTGTGCAGCCAGCCTGGATATACTTTCTGGCAGTCCTTATATGGTAATACTGGCATATATTGGTGCAGCCTGCATGTACATGCATGGGAACAGCAAGTATTAACATATTTTTATACTGGCATATGTTTTGGGCAAATTCGGCATGACATGCATTTGAAAATGTTCCTGTGCATGGTTGGTGACTTGCAACTATTGGCTTTTCCGTGTGCTACCATACAACACCAATTGCAAACTCTATGGCTTTCTACACATTTTTTTAAAGAGCGTGATGTAAAATGCACCTTTTCAACCCAATGTCTCTAACATTTTCTCGGGAGTGAGAACCCCTCTCAAGCACCCCTTGTTTGGTTTGGGCTCCCTCACCAGTCTCCACTGTACATGTCACTTTGTATGATGTGTGTTGTAATGCGCATACAGGGGCTAGACCGTCCTTAATGCTGGCGCCTTGCACCACACGTCGGCATGCCATCCTATACATATTTATGCATATGATACAAAGGTTAGTCTGGCATAAACCTTTCTTCTGTAGAGAAACCTAACTTTGCTGTAGTTGATTCGCAGTTGTAGGAACAAACCATATTTTGGTTCCTCCACACAAAAACTCAAGGGGATATTTCTCGTGTCTCCTGTTTGCGGCGGTGCCGCCTCTGGCCCAGTGAAAATAATCATAAGAGGGCCTCACCAAATATTTTGCACCGGGCCTCACCACACCTTGTGACAGCCCTGGGTACTGGTGTTTCTTGCAGCATTCAGGCAGTCCACCCAACTCCCTTCTTCTGCTCTTGAGGCACTGCAATTCCTCTTGCGTTACAATTCCTTTGTCTGGGGCTTTCAGTATGTATTGTATCAGGTCATCTACTTTCGAGCAATCCTCTATCATTGCATGTTTTCATGTAACTTTCCTCATGGGGCAATATTGTCTGTGCCATTCATCGCAGTGTAGCCTGCTTTCTCTGGAACCACCACAGGAGTCTTGTAGTTGCTCATGGCCTGGGAAATGGGAGAGTTCATGTGGCAGCCCTGCCCCAAAACCTTCCTTCCCACGCGGCTCACGTGCTAGTACTATATATATATGTATATTGTGAGTGGTATGGCCCAAATTGGTCATACAAGCACTCATGTATTTAAAATTGATGATGACGCCCTACTGGAGCTGCTTCATCTCTTCATGACACTAGTAAGGGGTCAGATCATTAATGGAAAAATCTAGCTGACATGTTTGTTTAGATGCATAATGCAGAACAAATAAATTGTTTGTTTTCTGACTCCTAGGAGGGGACAGAAGTAGAGACAGCAGAATACAAAACAAACATAGATACAATGTTTCCCAGCTGTGCAATTCCAAAGGTTGCAAGTGTGTGTGATGCAATTCCCTAGCTACACATTATTTTAATGCACAACAGGTGACCCTTCCCACCACGAGCAGGGGAGGCCACTTAACGCTCCAATACTATTGATGGGACCCATCAGTCCATTGGTAAAGTTGCCAACCCAAAGTTCTTTCTCTTGTCCCTGTCCTCCTTTGTCATTCGCTTGGACACAATGTATGATACCAGTTGCTCGGTAGGTGGTAGGACAGTCAATGTATGGGGACAAGATTAGTATGAGGGTACACAGGGGTTGGGGAGCACACAATCAGAGAGGTTTTCCTATGTCCCAGATTATGACATTTGGGCTGGGCATTAGGCTGGGTCCCACAGGCCCTTCTGGCGATAGGTCTTCTTTCTTTGCTCGTGGGCACAGGTGCGTGTATCATTCGCTGTACATCCCTCTGGTATTGGTTTACCCGTCACATCCTATCATTCCCTAAATACTTGTCACAGTCACCAGTCCAAGATCATGCACACACACTCAAACATGGATTAACCACCCAAATAATAGTGTTGGAGTGTTGCACAAGAAGCATGCTGGTAGCGCCACCAGAGCCAACTTTCATGGAACAAAGAGAAAGGCCACATGGACCCAGTCCTGGCACCAGGCTCATAGGAGTGTTCCCCACAGACCAGTCAAAGGTTGCTTTCGTACTATCGTATCTTGGTGGGAGTGCTACAGATTGGTCAATTCCCTTGGTGAATCGGGATGACCCCCCTGCTATGGGATTAGCAGAGGGAACTAGTGACTTCCTGTTTCCCTCAACATGGCGGCGTAATGAGACATGGTCCCTGTCTATATGCGGTCCAGTGTTTCGGTGTGGCTTGCTATATACACCACACCCTGGTCTTGCACCTTGCTTCGCATTATTCTTCTAATAGCAGTGTAATGCTCATCGTGTCCCGCAACCTGAGAAGAAAGAAGAAGCATTAGAGTATGGGACCGTCAACTTCAACTCAGCAGAAATACACTTACCTGGAAACTCCTCTTCCGTCATCCCGGCTCGCTGCAAAAAGCATCTTCCTGATCATCCAGAGCTACAGGTTCGTTCGGAACACTACGGCAATTCCACTACGGACCAGATCTCTGCATCTGATGTAGACTGGCACCTGCAAGACAAAAGAAACAACAAGCACTTAAAATCAGCACTGGGAACATGGCACATTCGCAAATGCAATATTATTCACTAGCATAACACACGGGTACTCACCACATCAGTATCAGTGTGAAAGAGCTGCACCGAGCACTGCCTTCCTGCAAAACAGCTGTTATTCACGCTGAAAAGTTACCAACACAGCAGTCTGGCCAGGTCGAGCCACGAATAAACAAGGTAGAAGCTATCCATCTAAATAAGGATTTAGCAGTGGACAACCCAACAAGAATAAAGATTTTACAAAGCTAAACAAGGATTTAGCAGAGGATAAACCCAACAAGAATAGATACTTTACAAGTCACCCGCCGCAGCTGGACTGGGCTGGCAATCGAAGACTTGCAAACCAGTGAAGCAACTTGGTTACCACTAAACGCAGAAGCACAGACATAGCGCCCCTGCAGAGAAGAAGCAGGACGGAGAGCTTACCTTCAATAATCATAAAGTGAGCAGAACCTCGGAAGGGAAGTCTGAGGGCAAGTGACACGGGGATAGTAGGGATAAAGATACTGGCAGATGTCATTGATCATTATTTCCTTGTTCTAGGAGCTGATCCCAGAGTAGACCAGGCCCACAGCGCACGTTCAGCAACATCCAGTCGAGGCTCCTGGCGCCCCTGCAGAGACAAGGTGAGCATAACAGAAAGCGAAGCCTAACTTGAACCTCTGCCTGGGCGTCATGGAGACCTTTGATACTGATCAGTTAGCCCAATTTCTCAGAGAGTTGCGAGCCGAGGTGCATGCCGCTAGGCAAGAGACTAATGCTCTGAGGAGGGAGTTAGTGGTGAACAGGGAACGTACTGACGAACTCGCCAGGCAAGTGCTCAGACACAAATTGGCCAAGCCCTGCTGCCTGGGAGTAATCTAACGGCTCCGGTTCCACAGGCGCCGCCGTTACAAGTAGTCGTTCCCGGAGCAGTTCCATTGGCCCCGCCTGAGCGATTTGCTGGAGACCCAACTAAATATGCCATCTTTATGAGCCAGTGCCGCCTGCACTTCCTCTGCAGGCTAGGAGTGTTCCCCACAGACCAGTCAAAGGTTGCTTTCGTACTATCGTATCTTGGTGGGAGTGCTGCAGATTGGTCAATTCCCTTGGTGAATCGGGATGACCCCCTGCTATGCGATTTCATGGGATTCCAGCGAGAACTTGAAAAACTATTTGCCCGACATACTCGGGGCCAGGCCCTGGATAATGAGTTGTTATCGCTCCGACAGGGCAGCCAAGATCTGCTGACATACAGAGCCACCTTCAATAGATTGGTCGCTGAGACTAATTGGCCTGAGGAAAAAAGAACCACTCTATTCTATCAGTGCCTGCGAGGAGAGCTGAAGGATGTCTTGGCCCAAGTAGTGAATCCTCCTGAAGGATGTGCAGAGTATATTGATTTAAATGATTTGGTCATACAGTTAGATCATAGACTACACGATCGAAAGACTGATCAAGCTCGGTCAGAAGGAAGAACTGTGTATGTACGTACCAGGGAGAACCAGTCTCGTCAGTTCGAGAATCACCCAGAACCCATGCAGATCGGGGGTTTGAGGAGACCTCTTACTAAAGCCGAGAGAGAAAAAAGAAGACTGCAGCAGCAATGCTTGTACTGCAGCAAAGCTGGTCACTTCCTCCGTGAGTGTCCTGTAAAGCCACTGAGGAATACAGTAGGTGCTACGGACAAGGAGGACACTGAACAAGTTTCAGAAAACTCCAATGCCCGGCAAGCATAGGGGTCCACTTGCTGAGCAGAGAGAAGGAACCACAGACCTTGCATCTAGTCATTCCAGTAATCTTGATTTGCCACCAACAACCTGGAGGCATACATAGACAGTGGAGCGATTGCCAATTATATAGATCAGGAACTGGCAAAAAGGATTATCTTCCGGGCCCATGACACACTGTACAGAAAAAATGACAGTTCTTTGTCAGGACGGCCACAGGGAAGACATTGGGCCTCATTACACGGTAGGTGGTAGCCATGGCGCTATTAGCGCCATGGCTACCCCCTTACTGCATTCCGGGTCCGGGTTCCCGGAATAGGGACTTATTAGGTCATTCCGACCTTGGAGGACCCTTTAAGTCCCCATTCCGGGAACCATTCCCCATTCCCATTTTAGCCCCCATAGGGCTCAATGGGAATGGGGAAGGAGCTAAGAACAGTACCGCAATTTGCGGTACCGTTACTAGCTCTGAAGTCCCTTAGCGGGTCCCTTCCATAATGCCTGGTCAAACCAGGCGTTAGGGGAGGGACTCGCTAAGGGACCTCGTAGTAGGGCGGTAAGGGATTACCCGCACCGGTGCCCTTACCGGTGCTGGTAATCCCTTACCGCTTACCGTGTAATGAGGCCCATTGTCTTCAACCTCATTAGTGCTCCTCAATTCCAGATGATTTTGGGGATACCTTGGTCGGAGATCCATAATCCACTTATTGACCGGTGTGCAAGAGTGCTAACCTTCTCCAGAGTGTGCACATTCCTGCCACTTGACGGGATCCCTCCCAGGAGGGCAGGTGAAAACCGTACAGAAGAAAGGAGCAGTGCTGGGTTTAACAGGTACGTTGCCCTCAGAGTACGCTGATTTTCAGGATGTCTTTCAGAAAGAGCAGGCAAACACAGGCCATACGACTGCCAGATAGATCTCATTCCGGGAGCACAAATCCCATGCAGTCGAATCTATGCACTAACTGAACAGGAGAACCTACATTTGAAGACTTATCTTGATCAATATCTGGCAAACGGTTTTATTCGCCCATCTAAGTTACCCGCAGCCTCACCCCTCTTCTTTGTGCCTTAGAAGGAGGGAGATCTAAGAACCTGCATTGATTATCAATTGTTGAATCAAATAACGGTAAAAAACTGGTTCCCTCTACCACTCATCCCAGAACTCTTGGACCAAGTAAAGGACGCACAGATCTATACCAAACTGGACATTAGGGGGACGTATCACCTGGTATGAGTAAAAAAAAGGAGACGAATGGAAAACAGCCTTCCGTACTAAGTATGGTCTCTATGAGTACCAGGTCATGCCCTTTTTTGTCTTTGTAATGCTCCTGCCGCGTTCCAGTTTTTTCTGAACAATGTATTACGAGAACTGATCGACGTTTGTGCAATGATATATATCGATGACATCCTGATATATTCCATCACGAAAAAAGACCATGTTACCCATGTGCGGGCGGTCCTTGAAAAACTCTGACAGCATCGCCTCTAGGCCAAACATGGAAAAAGTGCTCCTTCCATGTTTCAAAGGTTGAATTTCTGGGATTCATCCTCACTCCTCAGGGTATCCGAATGGATAATCGGAAAGTAGACGCAATCCTCAACTGGTCTTCACCATCCTCTGTAAAAGGAGTCCAGAGTTTCCTAGGATTTTCAAACTTTTATCGCCATTTCATTTCTGGTTTTTCCCAAATAGTTCACCCAATTACATCCTTACTACGGAAAAATAAACATTTTGATTGGTCCATGGAGGCGGAAAGTGCCTTTCAAATCCTGAAACAGAAGTTTACTTCAGCTCCGATCTTACAGCACCCCACACCAGATCTCCCGTATGTGGTCGAAACCAACGCCTCCAGTATTGCCATGGGAGCTGTCCTCTCACAGGGAAACCCATAAACCGGCCAATTACATCCTGTGGCATTCTGGTCCAAAAACTATTCAGCAGCCGAATTGAACTACACTGTCACGGATAAAGAACTCCTTGCAATCAAAGCAGCATTCAAGGTGTGGAGGCATTGCCTCTTGGGAGCCAGGCATACGGTCACGGTAATCACTGATCACCGTAATCTACAATACCTGAAGTCAGCCAGGGCACAATCATCACACCAACTCTTATGGGCCTTATTCTTCGCAGAATACGACTATGTCATCACGTTCCACCCAGGAGTGTGCAAAGGCAAGGCTGACGCCTTATCCCGCTTAGGGAAAGGAGATGACGCGTACGCAACACCAGACCCAGTGGCCATCATCCCAGAAGATACCCTCTTGGGGTTACTAAAGGCTTCTCCCTTAGATTACCTTAAAGCCGAAGTCTGACGACATATGGATAAAGAGGAATTGGAGACATGGGCCACGAGGAACATTCAACACACGGTTGCCGATGGGTTACCATATTACCAGGAACGCATTTACCTTCCAATTAAGAGCTTACAGGAACAAGTTGTCACAAGTTACCATAACGCATTATTGGAAGGGCATCCAGGACTAGCCAAGACATTAGCTAAGATCAAAAGGAACTATTGGTGGCCAACTTGGCGGAAAAACGTGACCTTGTTTGTACTATCATGCGGAATCTGTGCACAAAACAAATCCCAGAAAATGAAACCAGCTGGTCTTTTGCACCCTTTGGCAATAGCACCAAAACCATGGCACACTCTGTCACTCAACTTCATTACAGACCTCCCTCCTTGTCACAGTTATAATATCATCTTAGTCGTGGTAGACCTATTCTCCAAGCTGGCTCACTTTATCCCTCTGGAAGGACTGCCAGCAGTATCTACTCTAGCAAAGGTCTTCTTAGAACAAATTGTCTGGTTGCATGGCTTCCTGTCGATTTTGATATCTGATTGGGGCAGTCAGTTTATCTCAAAACTCTGGAGAAAAAGTTGTGAACTCATAAAAATTGACATTCGTCTATCCACAAGCCACCATCCCCAAACTGATGGCCAGACTGAACGAACCAACCAGACACTAGAACAGTATTTGAGATGTATGCTTCATCAGACAGAGGAAGCTTGGAAAGATATGTTATGTTATGTATAGCAGAATATGCATACATCAACTCGAACCATACCACTACTGGACAAAGCCTGTTTTACATTTTATACGGACGGCACCCACAAACATTTTTGATCCACCAGAAACACTGGAAATGCCTGCAGTGAAAACTTTGCACACCACAATTACTCAGGCTCTCAGAAACGCAACTGAACAGCTAGCAAAAGCCAAGGAAAGTCATAAAAAATGTGCAGACCAACATCGGAAGAAGGCTCCTGCTTATCTGGCTGGGGATGCAGTATGGTTAGTTTCTAGACATGTTCCAATGAAAAGACCCCGAACATTTTACCCCAGATACCTGGGCCTATACACCATCGAGGCAATAATCAATCCTGTTGCTATGAAACTAACCTTGCCCCCAAACATGAGAATTCATCTGGTGTTCCATGTTTCCCTCTTCAAACCAGTTCAACCTGGTACTCGACTCAGAACACCCCCAGCTCCCATAATGGTAGACAGCAAACCTGAATATGAGGTCAAGGACATCTTGGATTCCAAATGAGTCCGATCCAAGTTATACTATCTTGTTGAATGGAAGGGATACTGACCCCAAGACAGAACCTGGGAACCCAGTGGTCATATCCACGCACCTCGTCTCGTAAAGCGATTCCATCGTAATCATCCAACCAAACCAGGACCTTTAGAGGGGCCCATCTTTGAGAGGGGCCTTGGGGGGGGAAGTACTGTCACAGTCACCAGTCCAAGATCATGCGCGCACACTCAAACATGGATTAACTACCCCAATAATACTGTTGGAGCGTTGCACCAGAAGCATGCTGGTAGCACCACCAGAGCCAACTTTCATGGAACAAAGAGAAAGGCTACTTGTACCCAGTCCTGGCACCTCTGGCACCAGTCTCATAGTGTTAGCTGAGGGAACTAGTGACTTCCTGTTTCCCTCAACATGGCAGCGTAATGAGACATGGTCCCTGTCTACATGCGGACCAGTTTTTTGGTGTGGCTTGCTATATAAGCCACACCCTAGTCTTGCACCTTGCTTCGCGTTATTCTGCTAATAGCAGCGTAACGGTCACCGTGTCCATTAACCTGAAAAGAAAGAAGAAGCATTAGAGTCTGCGACCGTCACCAGCAACTTCAAATCAACAGAAATACACTTACCTGGAAACTCCTCTTCTGTCATCCCGGCTACCTGCAAATGCATTTTCCTGATCATCTGGAGCTACAGGTTCATTCGGAGCACTACGGAATTTCCACTACGGACCAGATCGCTGCATCTGATGTAAACCGGCACCTGCAAGACAAAAGAAACAACAAGTAAGTACCTAAAATCAGCGCTAGGAACACGGCCATGAGCCATGAATAAACAAGGTAGAAGCTATCCATCTATATAAGGATTTAGCAGTGGACAACCCAACAAGAATAAATACTTTACAAAGCTAAACAAAGATTTAGCATAGGATAAACCCAACAAGAATAGAGACTTTACAAGTCACCTGCCGCAGATGGACTGGGCTGGGATTCAAAGACTTGCGAACCAATGAAGCAACTTGGTTCCCACTAAACGCAGAAGCACAGAAATAGCGCCCCTGCGGAGAAGAAGCAGGACAGAGCGCTTGCCTTCAATAATCATAAGGTGAGCAGAACCTCGGGAGGGAAGCCAGAGGGCAAGTGACACAGGAATAGTAGGAATAAAGATACTGGCAGATGTCATTGATCATGATTTCCTTGTTGTAGGAGCTGATCCCTGAGTAGACCAGGCACAAAGCGCACGTTCAGGAACATCCAGCCGAGGCTCCTGGCACCCCCGCAGTGACAAGGTGAGCGTAACAATACTTTCAACTTCTTCCTTCTATTTATCTATTCCTTTAATCTACTTCACATCTCACATGCCTACTACCTAGTCCACTTCTAATACCTCCACTTCTAGTATTAGTACTACGAGGTGAACTAAAAGACGTTTTAGCACAAGTAGTGAACCCACCTCAAGAATGTGCTGAATACATTGACCTGGTTGTTCAGTTAGATCACAGACTTCAGAATGGAAAGGCTGATCGGGCTAGATTTGAGAATCGAGTATTGGTAAAACCTAAGGACAACGTCACCCCCAAAGGAACTGATGTACCAGAACCCATGCACATTGGGGGGGTTAAAGGACCTTTGACTCAAAAAGAAAGGGACAGAAGGCGACAGTTACAATTGTGTTTGTATTGTGGAACCTCGGGGCATTTTTTACGGGATTGCCCAGCAAAACCACCTAAGAAGGTGGTAGGAGTCGCTGACAAAAGCAATATGGAATCAGAGCCGGGAAACGACCACGCCCGACAAGCGTAGAGGTCTGCTTGCCGAGCATGAAGAAGGACACTCAGACCTTGCACCTAATCATACCAATGGTCCTTATAGATCATCGACAGCCATCTCGTATGCACGCAGTGAGAGCATACATTGATAGCGGAGCCATAGGAAACTATATGGATCAAGAATTGGCTACAAAGATGAACCTGTCTCTTTGCGAAAAAACCACAACTGATGTAATCACCACCGTCGATGGGACCGAAATAGCTTCCGGTCCAGTAACTTATTCAACTATGGAGATGACACTGTAGGGTCAAGATGGGCATCGAGAGAACATTGTGTTTGACTTAATCAAGGCCCCACAGTTCCAAATAATTCTGGGGATGCCATGGTTGGAAACTCATAATCCTTGTATTGACTGGCGAGAAAAGAGAGTGACCTTCTCGGATTGTGCACACACTTGTTACCCTGAAAGAACTTTGATCAAAAAACTGGCTACACTCACGAATCTGACAACTCAGCTACCCCAGGAATACCAGGAATTTCAGGATGTTTTCCAAAAAGACCAAGCAAACACGTCACCGCCCCACAGATCATACAATTGCCAGATCGATCTCCTACCTGGCGCTCAAGTCCCATGCAGTAGAATCTACGCCCTCACAGAACCCGAAAATCTTCATTTACGGCAATATTTGGATCAATACCTAGCTAATGGCTTCATTCGCCCGCCCAAGTCTCCGGCGGCATAGTCTTTATTCTTCGTTCCTAAAAAGGAAGGGGACCTCAGGACTTGTATTGACTGTCGCGCATTAAATCAAATAACGGTAAAAAACCAATACCCGTTGCCCTTGATCCCAGCACTCCTGGACCAAGTGAAAGATGCTCGTATCTACACTAAGTTGGACCTTCGAGGGGCGTATCATCTGGTACGCGTAAAAAAGGCCGACGAATGAAAGACTGCCTTGCGTACCAAATACGGATTGTTCGAATACCAGGTGATGCCTTTCGGGCTTTGCAACGCACCGGCAGCTTTCCAGTATTTTAAGAACGATGTCCTTCGCAAACTCATAAACGTCTGTGTTGTTGTATACATAGACGACATCTTGGTATACTCTTCATCTGAACAAGACCATGTGAAACATATTCGTGCTGTATTAGAAAAACTACGTCAGCATAAATTATATGCAAAATTGGAAAAGTGCGTTTTTCATACTTCGGAAGTCTAATTCCTTGGATTTATTCTGACCCCCAAATGGAGTTCGAATGGATTCACGAAAGGTGGATGCAATCCTCAAGTGGCCCTCACCTACCTCAGTTAAAGGGGTACAGAGTATGCTTGGATTTGCGAATTTTGACCGCAGATTCATTCCTGATTTTTCACATCTTGTACCCCCCATCACAGCTCTTTTGCTGAAGAATAAACGCTTTCAGTGGACTGAAGAAGCAGAAAAGGCCTTTCAAAACTTAAAACAGAAATTCGCTTCAGCTCCTGTTTTAAAGCACCCACGCCCAGAACTTCCATACGTGGTTGAAACAGATGCATTCAGCTTAGCCATGGGCGCTGTCCTTTCCCAAAAGGATCCTGAGACTGGTCAACTTCACCCGGTGGCATTCTGGTCACAGACATTTTCAGCACCTGAGTTAAACTATGCAGTTACCGACAAGGAATTACTGGCCATAAAGTCGGCGTTCAAGGCCTGCCGACATTATCTTCTCGGAGCTCGACACACCATCACCGTAATCACGGACCACAGGAACTTACAATATTTGAAGACAGCCAAGGCTCAATCATCACGCCAACTTAGATGGGCCTTATTTTTGCAGAATATGATTTCGTGATAACTTACCGACCTGGTTGTCGAAATGGCAAAGCAGATGCTTTATCTCGTATTGGAATGGGACAAGCATATTCAAATCCAGAACCTGTACCCATAATCTCAGAGAGAAGAATTCTTGGAATAACTACTCTACAGACTCTGGACGACGTCCATAAAGAGATTCAGCAGCTTTTCGACCCTGCAGCCTTACAAAGCTGGTTAAACAAAGGCAAAGATTATTCAGTCATCGATCACCTACCATACTATCAAGGACGTCTTTACCTACCAAGTAAAGAACTACAAGAACATGTTATCTCCAATTATCATTACAAATGCCATATCATATCATGAGTCTTTGGTAGAAGGGCATCCTGGGATCGCTAAAACCGAGGCCAAGATCAAAAGACAATTCTGGTGGCATACTTGGCGGAAAGACATTAAGTCATTTGTACTGTCTTGCGGTATTTGTGCCCAAAATAAGAACCAGAAGAAGAAACCATCAGGTCTATTACAACCTTTGGACATTCCACCTACACCTTGACATACCTTATGCCTTTACTTCATTACTGACCTTCCCCCATGTAAAGGGTACAACACCATCCTAGTAATAGTGGATCTTTTTTCCAAAATGGCTCATTTCATTCCATTAAAAGGTCTACCTTCAGCCTCGACCTTGGCCAAAGAATTTCTAGAACATATTGTCCGAATACACAGATTCCCCTCTGTACTGGTTTCAGACCGGGGAAGTCAGTTCATTTCTCATTTTGGAGGAAATGCTGTCAATTGGCCCAAATCAACCAGCCACCATCCTCAAACCGATGGTCAAACTGAGAGGATCAATCAAACACTAGAGCAATATCTACGGTGCATGTTACATCAAACCGAGGGCAATTGGAAGGACATTTTGTGGATACCCGAGTATGCCTACAACAACTCATTGCACTCAGGAACAGGACAGAGTCCATTTTACACTATATATGGATGGCATCCTCGAACCTCTGAACTCGACCCGCCTCAACGCTTAGAGATGCCCGCTGTGAGCAACCTACACGCCACTATAACACAGGCCTTTCAAAGTGCAGCCGAACATCTGAAACAGGCTAAAGAGAGATACAAGAACACCGCAGATCAACATAGAAGCGAAGCTCCGAAATACCAGATAGGAGACCAAGTTTGGCTAGCTTCAAGACACAGACCTTTAAAGGGGACTCGCACCTTTAACCCCAAGTATTTGGGACCTTACACTATTAAAGCCATTATTAATCCCGTGGCTGTCAGATTGGAGTTACCGTCAAATATGCAAATTCATCCAGTCTTTCATGTTTCACTTTTAAAGCCAGTACAGCCAGGGACAAGACTAACCAAACCACCTAATCCCATCCTAATAGACGGAGAACCAGAATTTGAAGTAAAAAATATTTTGGACTCAAAAATAGTCAAATCAAGACTTTTTTATCTGATTGACTGGAAAGGTTATGGTCCACAAGAAAGGTCATGGGAACCAAGTGACGATGTTCATGCACCTCGACTGTTGAAAAGGTTCCACCAGAATTTCCCTGACAAGCCGGGGCCTGTAAGGAAAACCGCCTTAGGAGGGGCCTTGGGGGGAGTGCTGTCATGATGCCTGCCCCCAGACATCCGGAACAGTTCCATCTATCCAGGGAACAGGCATCCACGAAGACCCAGGAATCCCCAAAACCCTGTCTAGGGGCTATATGGGTTCAGTCCTCGTGCCGTAGGCGCCAGGCTCATATTGCCATCTTTAAACTGTGCATGTCATCCTGCAAATAACTCACATACAGGCCATCATGAGGCCATGAAGGGACTACTTTCCTTTAGGAACTATTTTACTACTTGAATGTGGTACTGGAACTCTTTACCTGGGAACTACTTTTTTGATGCTATTTAAACAACGCCCAAAGAGCAGCACATGCTTCGCGTTATTCTGCATCTCAGCAGCGTAACGCTCAACGTGTCTGCAATCCAGTATTCAGTCTACAGCTACACCTGTTTGTGTCCGGAGCCGATCCTAGAGAAAAGGAAAAAGAAGAAAAGGAAAAAAGAAGAGAAGGCTAGAACAGGAAGATTCCTATTTGGTCATCATCTTCTCCTGGAGCAGCCACACCTGTGAGAAAGGAGAAAAACATTTAAAACAACCGCGTCGCATTGCCAGCTGCAGCACCGCACCATACTCACCTATCATTATAGCATCTTCACGACCCAGCGCGGTGCCAGTTGAATCGCCGCTCGCAACATCAGCATCTGAAAAAACAAGAACAAACAAAAGGTAGGTGAGCGGGGTTCTGCCAAAGGCATTCACTTACTTACCGCAAGATAGTTACTTGGCATATTACCGCTCGAGGCAGCGCTGGTCACCATTCTATGCTCGATATTTTCGCAAAGGCGCCACACCTGCAATGAAGATAGAGAACTATTGGTTAATCGCACTTGGAACAATATTACTTGCTAAACAGTGCTTGGTGCAAACTGACTCTTACCAAGGCGCTACACCTTCATCCATCGAGTCAAACTCGCTCCTCGGACCACGCTGCATGGGGAAAGGTATGAAAGGAGCATGAGTGAATAAACAGACATTTGAACTCTAAAAGAACTATACATTTGGTTTACACACAACTTACCTCGGAGTCATTATTTGTCTGGAACTCTGCCAAATACCTTCGGATCAGCGAAATAACTGAAGTTCTACACGCCCCTGCACTGCAAACGCAGGATGGAGAGTTCATCCTTCCTAACTATAAATAAGGTGAGACTTTACGAAGGGGAATACTAGAAGTTTTCGGGAAGATAGTGTTAGTGTTAACCCCTCTACCACGGGTGGCTAATTCCCTTTACTGCTTCTAGGAAAACCCTCTTGTGAGCCAGGCAGATGAAACGGAGTGGGCAAGTGCAGTCGATCATCACTTCGCTACGAGTCACACTGGTGGAGACCGCAGCAGTCCAGCTTTGTTCGGCGCCCCCGTGGAATCCAGGTGAGCGTGACAGAGACAAAAAGGGAGTGTGGATTGTCGAGAAAGGACCGATAGGAGCTAATGATGATTCAAACAAAACTTTGAAAGAAGGTGAAGACCCTCAGATATAAGAGGGAACCAGAGAGGTGCCCGGAACACGTGAACTGAAATTCCAAGAGAAAGAGGAGGCTAAGGGCAGAGTCGGAGTGACTAGTTGTGTGACCTGTAATGGGTGGACTGCGTGGTCTAAAACTGCGCCTAGCCCAGGAAGCCCTAACACTTTGAGAAAAGCCCTAAAGCCTGACACTGTGCCAAACATAAAAGAGCCACTGGTTGCAAGAACTGTAGTGGGTGGACCTTGCAGTCTGCAACTGCGCCACGACCAGGGGGGCTCCAACGAAAGAACCATCAGGTGAGAAGAACCTGCAAGTGCTGTGCTGTGGAGGAGAACTGTATTAAGCTTGGGGAAGGGAGCCCTGAGTTTGAAGTACATACTCTGATCCTATTTTCTGTGAACCCTATAATTTGTGAACTTTAACCACATACGGAATTCATGAACTGGTGCCTGAGGTTTGGGCAGAGGAACCCTGAACTCTTTGTGAATTTTTGTGTTGAATTGAACTTGGTTATTAAAAGGTCATACGGATTGAAACTAGAGACGGAGCCAGCAGAAGGTACACGTCTTGCTAGATCCTGTGAAGGAAACTGTTTCCCGACCTGGGAGTTAGTGATTGCTCCAGACTTTGTGTTATCCACTTTTCGGTTGATCTATCCCTTCACTTTCATTTTCTCTTAGTTATGAGGGCAAGCATAGGTTTGGACACAGGCAGACTTTTTGATTTGGACACTTTGACTTTGCTGTTCCTTAGTTTCTTTAGGCAGGGTAACTCCGCCATAGCGATAGGACCATAGGACCAGATATGCATTTCACCCATCCTGATACTACAAATAAAGGTTTTCAAACTTTCACCTGAGTCTGTGTCTCTCTCGATGCCGTGCCTATCTCACATCACCAAGAAACCCTATCCCAGCTAAGAAAATATGTGTTGGAGGAAGCCAAAATGCATAACAGGCTGCATCAAAGGATAAGACAGAAGGCAAAAGGGGATCAATTGAGCATTGTCCAGAGAAAAGAGAGTAGCCCCAAAAACCTTCTGAAGGAGTTACAAGAACTGGTACAGAAGGGAATGAGAGACTATCTAAAAAAATAACCTATTAAAAGAACTTTGGAGTCAAGAAGAAACTCCATGAGGAGAGCCGATCAGGAGAAGGGAGTCATTCTCCTGGCTTCATTTAGTTAGTTAGACTGGTGGAAGGGTCAGGCAGAACTCGCTTTTGGACAGCAGACTATTTTTATTTGGACATATTCTGATGACTGACAAGCACCTTAGGTACTTATATAGGCTGGGAATACTCTCATAGCAATTGGGAAAGATATTATTCTTATAATATAATAAATAAGCAGTGGAAATGCCAACACTGTCTGCGTCTTTTTTATGGCCCGCCACAGGTCCCAAAAGGTGGAACAAGGGGACAGAGCCTCTTCACAATACCTTTGGGTTCTTGTCTTTTGGGGACAAACTTGTTGAGCCAGGCTTCTAAGAGCTTCCTGGCGTGATGATTTGGTCCGAGGTTGGTGAGCTGGTTGACTGGGTCCAACACAATACGGTCAAAGCAGCAAAGGCATATGACACAAAGCTCAGAGCAGGCAGCCAGTGTCTGATTTGGTGTAGCTCACAATCAGTTCAAATGGGGGAATGTGAACCCAAAGCTATTCCTTGACTTCTGGGTTTCTTGAAGGTCCAATCCAGGGTATACAAAGACAAGGTTCTGTACTTCCACACCAGGATGTTGGTTGACGATTATAGGGGGTCCTTCACCATCAGCAAGAATGATCCTGGCTTCAATGCACATACAGCAGAGCGGCATTTGTCACCCCCACTGTTTCCTGGGGATGATTAGGGGGCAAACCTCTCCCCTGCATTGGAAGCCTTCTGTCTTCATGTCCATGGCAGAGAACCTTGGGATTGACCTTATCCCCAACAGAGGTCCAGATTAACTTTTATTGTTCTTCTGAAAGTCTAAAGATTAATCAAAGAAAGAGGGGGTGACTCTTCCTTTTAAAGGTAAAATGTCAAGGGGGTTGGTCCAAGGCATGCCTGCTATAAGGGGTCCAATGCAGACTGTTGTAACAACTGCCTTTTGCCTTCTGAGATCCCACCCAGAGTGCTTTACCTCCAGGAAATGGGGGGCAGAAGGGACAGGCAGTGGTGAAGAGAACTAACAGAAACAAAGATGGAGGAACACTCCTCAACCGTCATATCTTTTTCTCTGGGCTATTCTATCTCTGTCCCTTCCCATGTCTGCTGTCTTCAAAGGGACTCCCATGGTCAGCACCCCGGCGTAAGTGTGGCTTTATAGCAGTGCTGCCTTTGAAACAGCAGTTTTTCAGGAGATCTAGGGAGAATTTCTGGGTTGGGATGGATGTTTTTGCCCTTCCTGCACAGCGATTAAAGAGACAGCAACCTAGCCATTGTTCCCCATGACAGCTGTCGAGAGACCACGCCCTAATACACATCAGCTCTGTCATAGCGGGGCCCTGCACTCAAGGCAGACACTGATATATCAAATTGCTGTGGCTGTATGTGTGCTCTTACTACTTACTCGACATGCCATAACAAAGCATGGCTTGTAGTTCAAGATACACATGTTGTGACAAAGTCACAATGCAACTGCAACATTGCATCTAGTCCCCCATCTCCCTGGGAGTAGGACTGACAGGACCAATCCTGAACTATTCCCAAACCCTGAGAGAGCAACTAATTAGAACACATCAGGTCCCAAAGAAACAGGCATTTGGGACTGCAACTCCTAAAATGCATCGGGTTTAGAGATCCAAAGCCCAGAGTGTCTTTCAGGGATTCAGAGAAAGATACACTATGGGAAAACACTAACACATTCATAGAGACCCCTTAGTCAGCAGGTACAGGTACTCAAAGGGAAAAAAACGAACGTTTGCCAATTCCCATCCCCCCTCTAAGCAGTACTTGTAAAGGAGAATGCTTTTCTCCCTCCCCTGCGGCTGCAGCACTTAAAGTGAGAAATACGTCCTTCCATGCCCCCCAAAAGTATTTTTGCACAGGTGGGCACTTACTATAGGTTTGCCTGTCCATGTGGTGGCCTTGTGAACATCAGAAACCTGCAAAACGAACGTCTGTGCAGAGACCCCGGGTAGGAGCAGAGCAGCAGACAAACAACTGCCTGAACTTGGAAGCTGACTGAAAGAAATCCAAGATGGTGGCACGCCTTTTGAAGCCTTCATTCCCCTAGCTTGGAGTTGGAAGGTCATTAACCAATGAATTCAAAAAGTTTGCTTCAGCCAATGGAAGAACGGTGAGGGAGTCTCTCACTCCTGAGCTAAAATGTGGTTGTAGACCCTCCTGAGTGGAAGAAATTCCATACAACAGGGTATTTGACCCATGTTCAGTCTCAGTAGAGGGGATCCCGCATTCTTTTGCAATTAAGAAACACAGACAGAGGGCCTTGTTATGAGTACGGCGGTAACTACTGCCACTTTTACCATATACCCTGGCAGAGTTAGCACCAGTGGAATTACCGCCAACAACTGGCAGAATGAGCGCTGGGGCTAATTCATACCGGCGGAATTACTGCAGGGAACCTAAATTGTATTTCCACTGTATTTCAAGTTGAAATACAGTCCAAAAAACCAGCAAACATTGGCCAGTAATTCTGCCAAAATCAGTGCAGTAATCTCGACCTATGCATACAGGTGATGGAAATCAAGCCACAGGTGCACCCAATCCAACCAGAAAGGGTATATAATGACCACACCTGACCCTGACACACTTATCAACACCATGCTGCCACTAGCTGTTGCGAACTGAGGAATGCAGCTGCTCCTGCCCCATATTGAGCTGCAGGAACAACAGTACCTGGCATAGGGTGCAGTGAGGAGGAGGAGACGCCATGCAAGGCACATACCCCGGGTCAGGCCCTCACCCTTGACATTAACTGACACCCACTTGATTACTCTGTACCGGCTGAACAGGAAGACCGTTGTTGAGCCACTTTCTCTGATCCATGAGGACATGCAGTACAGGATCAATATCACAACTGCCTCACCCCCGCTGCCGAAGCTCGTGTCGGTCGTACACTTCCTTGCTACTGGCACCTTCCAGCACATTGTAGGAATGCTGCCTGGCGTGCCCCAGCACACATATTCACATTTGCTTGTGCAGGTACATGATGCGCCCCTGTGCCTTGCTTCCCAGTACCTCTCCCTGCCCACCACGCCAGCACAGATAAATGCACAGATAAATGCCACAAAGGCACGTTTGTACGCAGCAGCCCACCTGCCCAACGGAATAGCTACTCGCAACTGCAATCATATGGCATTGGTGGTCCCCCGGCATCTGAAGGGGTATACCGCAATAGGAAGCTGTATCACTCCATGAATGCCCAGGTCACCTGCTATGCTGTCCTTGTGATCACACACTGCTGTACCCACTTTCTTGGTTTCACCCACAATGCCATGGTCCAGCGGAACAGCACACTGACTGGATACATAGAGCCACAGAGGCCAATGGACATGGATACTGGGTGAGTAAAAGTGCCATCACACAAACTAATCTCACAGCATGAGGGAAATGCAATGTGAAGGGGGCATCACCATGAGTGATCCAAGGCATTATTCACGCAGGACCCACCCTCTCACCCCGTACATGACAGTCTCACTCACTACCTGTGGTGTCCCTCAGGGCTCTATCCTATCGCCATGGCTCTTCAACATCTACCTGGCCCCTATGGCCACTTGATCTCCACCATCTCCTCTCATTTCAAGTGTTATGCAGATGACACACAGCTCTCCTTTAAGCTGCCATCCTCTACCTCCTCCCGCTCCTCTCTCATACCTGACTGCTATTCAGGCATGGTGCCCTGCCAATGATGCAGTACCAGTAAGACGGAGATCCTGCTCATTGGGACGCCTGCTCCTTGTTTCCCCACCACTCTTTGGCCACCCTCCTTGGGCACCCCTCCCCTCACCCACCTGTAAGCAAAAAACCGTGGTATCATCCTTGACTGCTCTCTCTCTTTCTCTCCTCACATCATGGATCTTGCCAAGAAGTCCAACTTTCAGCTCCACCTCCTCAGGGGCTTTCTACCTTTCCTCACCTTCCCACAGAAGCTCAATGTCTCCAGAGTCCTGGTTCTCTCTAGGCTGGACTATTGCAACAGCCTCTTCCTCAATCTGCCTCTTTCCTGCCTTTGGCCCCCTTCAACTAATCCAGAATAGGACTGTAAGACTTATCCTTGGCCTCAAGCCCACGGACAGCATCTCTCCAGCCCTAAAATCTCTCCACTGGCCCCCGGTGACTGCAAGGATCAAATTCAAGACTCCTTGCATCATCCCTAAGGTTGTCTGGAGCCTGGGACGGCTGTACATACAGCTTTTCCTCCCTAAATACCTCCCTGCTATAGTCTTTTGTTCCTCTGGCTCCAACTCTCTGCGGCTCAAATGTTTCTCCAAGCAGAGAGTGGGCGGTAGATCCCTTTTCTCAGCTGGTTCCTCCCTCTGGAAGAGCCTCACCGCACCCCTCAGACTTGAGCCTGATCTTCTTAAGTTCCGGAAACTTCTCAAGTCTTTCCTCATCTGCCCTCCCATGCCAACATTCCCTCTGCCACCGAGGGCCTGGTCCCCTCAGAGTCACACAGGGGCCAGACCACCCTTGCACCCCCCAGCCCCCTCCCCCAGCATTTTCCGGAGGGCACCCTTACCCAGACTAGCCCTACCTAACCTGGTCCACCCTGTCTCTCGCACTCATCCTCAATTTCCTCTCTTCTTCCCCTGGCTCTTGACTTATTGGCCCCCTTGCACTTGCTCACATCTTCCCTTGTGCACCCCACTCCAGTACTTCGCCCTCTCCCCCCTGCACTTACCACCTTGTGTTGCACTTGCACAGTAGGATTGTCAGAAGGCCAATATAACAGTTCTGTTCTACTTCTTTCCTATGCCCTCCCAACCCCTTGCACTTGCTCACATCTTCCCTTGTGCACCCCACTCCAGTACTTCGCCCTCTCCCCCCCTGCACTTACCACCTTGTGTTGCACTTGCACAGTAGGATTGTCAGAAGGCCAATATAACAGTTCTGTTCTACTTCTTTCCTATGCCCTCCCAACCCCTTGCACTTGCTCACATCTTCCCTTGTGCACCCCACTCCAGTACTTCGCCCTCTCCCCCCCTGCACTTACCACCTTGTGTTGCACTTGCACAGTAGGATTGTCAGAAGGCCAATATAACAGTTCTGTTCTACTTCTTTCCTATGCCCTCCCAACCCCTTGCACTTGCTCACATCTTCCCTTGTGCACCCCACTCCAGTACTTCGCCCTCTCCCCCCCTGCACTTACCACCTTGTGTTGCACTTGCACAGTAGGATTGTCAAAAGGCCAATATAACAGTTATGTTCTACTTCTTTCCTATGCCCTCCCAACCCCTAGCTTGTCTTGTGGCACCTGGAAACATTTGTGTAAAATTCCAATAAATAAATAAAACGCACAGAACTAGGCCCTGCAGGACAATACAGTAGTATGTCAGTGATGCACACTACATAGGGAACACATACCTACGCATCCAAGGGCACGGTTCAACACTTCCCAAAGACAATGCACCACTAGCAGACAGTGATAGCATGTAATCTGGCAATCATGTTTGTGAAGCCATAATGAAAGGAATGCAGAAACTGCAAACATGCACAAGAACAACCAATCATCCATCAGGGCACATGCATGATAGCAGCGCACAGGCCCAATACAGGCAGCATGCACCCTGCAATGCCATTCACGGGCCATGAAGTTGTGCACCGTGTAACATGACAATGCATGTGTGCCCCATAGCATATGACACTACATTCCATAACTAGGATGGAAAAACATGTTGTGCAACATGTTGAAAAAATGCAAGAACGGAGTGCCCATCAACATGGTTTTTGAAAAGGAAACATCCAAAATGCACTGTGACCGAAACTTGCTACCTTTGCCCTTGCAGGTGACTCCGGGAAGCCCCAGCTACCATGGCTAATGTCACCTGTGCACAATTCACGTGCGCCACAGGAGGTGGCTCACAAGGTGGCACATGTCAGGACCAGGTGGTGCATAGAGCGGACATTTGCTCTGCTGAAGACTTGTTTACGGTGTCTGCACCGGACCGGAGGGGCCTTGATGTACAGGCTGGGGAAGGTTGGACACATATTTCTTGCCTGTGCCATGCTGCACAAACAACATCTGCCTCAGGCGAAAATACCCCCTGATGAGGACATGCCGCTCCCAGAACACAACAGCACACTACATGCAGGTGCAGTGCTGCCACACAGTGAATGTGAGGAGTGAAGGGCTGGTCGCTGGTGCAGCAAGTGCTAATAGACAATTCTGATCACATCGATAATCACATGCTGCTCGCCCTTGTATTTTATTCAATGTGCCTCATTACAAATCAGGCGGTCCGGAAATAACGGTGGCGGTAAACCCGCCGCCACCGTTGTTTCCGGACCGCCTGATCCAGACTCCTGCAGGCGGGAGGTGATGTTCCCGCCCGGTCTGTTCTGGTGGGTTTAACACCGCCCGCCTGTAGGCGGACGAGGAAACACCGACAGCATTACGAGATGCTGCCGGTGTTTCCATGATCCCCATTCCCATTGAGTCCCATAGGACTCAATGGGAATGGGGATTAACACCATTTCGCCTCCGTGATTCCCGGGAAACTGGGGTTGTAATGCCCCGGTAATTCCGGGAATCATGGAGGCGGAATGGTAATACAAGTCCGGCGGTAACCAGGTGGTTTTACCGCCTCAGTTACCGCCGGACTCGTAATGAGGCCCAATGTGTGGCTATGTGTCATGATCTCTGCTTCCAAAAGGTCAGGGTTTTCCCAACTCCCTTGGAAGCAGATCCATAACCCAGGTTCCGAGTGCCAACCAGTCCCAATTGGGACCTTTTGGACCCAGTCCTGGCGCCAGTGGCACCAGGCTCATAAATATGCCCAGTCCCAGCGCTGGAAGCGCCGGGCTCATGATGCTTGGGTGGACTTACCTTCAGCAGACCATGCTGCTTACTTGCCTGCCAGTTGAGCCTCTGATCCTCTTCTGTTTGGAACTACTTTTCCTGTTGGGTGGGGCTGGAGCCACTCCCTAGATTCAGAACACTGGAACTCTTCTGGAAGGCAGGAACTCTTTTCTTACCAGGAACTCTTTTCTTACTTAGGCGTGGCTGTGGAAGGAGACACCTAAGCACTACAGGAGGCTATTTAAACCACACCCGTTGGATGAATCTTGCTTTGCGTTATTCTGCAACCTCTGCAGCAGAACGCTCATCGTGTCTTCTGCATCCGGTCCTGGGCCTAAGGAAAAAGGCTTACCATCCTGAATCCAGTCTTCAGCAACACCTATAAAGACAAGAAAGAACAGGTTAGCATTCCGGCATCTGAAAGGCAAAGGCTTACCATCCTGAATCCAGTCTTCAGCAACACCTATAAAGACAAGAAAGAACAGGTTAGCATTCCGGCATCTGAAAGACAAAAGTTTACCAACTCTTCCCACGCTCCGGAGGCCTTCGGCGCTGCATCCCGCATCTGAAAGACAAAACAAGGTGCGTTTAAAGACATTGGGGAACTTTAATACTCACGTGCCATTACTCCTTTCCACATCTAATCCAGTGGGTATTCCGGCACCCTGCAGCCGCTCCGAACTCGTACCTGCAAAATAAAAAGACAGTTAGAGCGCATAGTGAAGCAGGCAACAAGCGCTTACTTACGTGCTTCCAGGCGCTTCTATTCATCACACGGGCTCCATCTTCAACTCACTTCAGCCCGTCATCCGCCATCGCCGGAACCCTGCAAAACAAGAGACATCATTACTAAAGACTTTAAAGACATTTGAATGACTCGAAACTTACCGTTCGTGCAGTAAACGACGGACAGCAGTCCTCTGAAGTCAAGAGACCTGCGCTACCTATCCAGTGAAGAAACTGGTTACAGCACCCTGCCTCGAGGCAGATGGAGAGCTCGGCATTCACTTACCTAAGACATCTTACTCTACACGTCAGGCATACAGTGCACAGAGGTCCAGCCCAAAGAGCCAACCGGGTGCTACACATCACCTTTGAAGATACAGTAGTCGCCCAGTCAAGACCGGCGCCTCTGCGAGAATCAGGTGAGCGTTACAGAACGCAAAGCCTACCGCAAAACTCTCGCCCAGGCGCTATGGAAACCTCGGATACTGACCCCCTAGCCCGGTTACTTGGGGAACTAAGGGCAGAAGTGCATGCAGCTCGTCAGGAAACGAATGCTCTAAGAAGGGAACTAATTATTTCCAAGGAGAGAACAGACAATCTTGCTAGACAAGTGCTACAGTCACAAGCCGGACAGACCCCGTTACCCGCATCAGGGGCAAATCTTCCTTCAACATCCTCTATGAATCCAGTGCAGATCAACCTACCTGGGAATGTACCTCTGGCTCCGCCCGAACGATTTTCTGGTGACCCAAAGAGGTTTGCAGTATTTATCAATCAGTGCCGGTTGCACTTCTTATGCCGGCCAGCAGCCTTTCCAACTGATCAAGCAAAAGTAGCTTTTGTACTTTCGTACCTTAGTGGCAATGCGGCAGACTGGTCGATCCCTCTAGTTAATCAAGATGATCCGGTTCTCCATGATTTTCAAGCCTTTCAGCTTAGTATGGAAAAACTGTTCGCAAGACATTCACAGGGGCAGGCCTTGGACAATGAGCTTCTTTCGTTGCGACAGGGTAATCAAGACCTTTTGGCTTATATTGCATCTTTCAATAGACTAATAGTGGAAACTCAATGGCCTGAGGACAAAAGGATTACGCTGTTTTATAGAGGTCTACGTGGAGAGCTCAAAGACGTTTTAGCCCAAGTAGTGAATCCCCCACAAGACTGTTCGGATTATATAGACTTGGTCGTTCAAATAGATCACAGGCTGCAGAACAGGAAGGCCGATCGTTCCAAGTTTGATGCTCGAGTATTTTCCAAACCGCCAACTCCTTCCAAAGGAGTAGACTCCGGGGAACCCATGCAAATAGGGGGTCTGAAAGGTCCTCTAACACAAAGGGAGCGGGAAAGGAGGAAACAGTTGCAATTATGCCTATATTGCGGAAACTCAGGGCACTTTCTTCGAGACTGTCCGGTGAAACCTGCCAAGAAGGCAGTAGGAGCTGCAGTTACCAAAGTTACAAACTCTGAGCAGGGAAACGACCTCGCCCGACAAGAATAGAGGTCCTCTTGCCGAGCGTGAAAACCAGTTCCGTGACCTCGCATTTCGTGATACCTATGGTGCTCATTAGCCCTGATAATCCGGATCGATTACATGCAATTGAAGCTTACGTCGACAGCGGTGCCATCGGCAATTATGTGGATCATGAAATGGTTTTGAGGATGAATCTAACTCTTTGTCCCAAGGCTGTAAAGGACGTCATTACTACGGTGGATGGTACGGAGATAGCCTCCGGGCCAGTAACGCATACCACTCAAGAGGTGACGCTAGTAAGTCAAGATGGACACCATGAGAAGATCGTGTTCGATGTGATCAAGGCCCCTCAGTTTCAGATTATTCTAGGAATACCTTGGTTAGAGAAACACAATCCTCTGATCGATTGGCGAGCAAGAACGGTCCAGTTTCCAGAATGTGTCTCTACTTGTCACCCTCCACCTGGTGTTGCACTGGCCGCAATTTCTTCAGAGACTCCCCAGTTACCTCCCGAATACCTAGAATACCAAGATGTTTTCCGGAAGGATCAGGCTAACTCTCTACCTCCTCATAGGTCTTATGACTGCCAGATAGACCTGATACCTGGATCTACTCCTCCTTGTAGTAGAATTTATGCCCTCACCGAGCCTGAGAACCTTCACCTTCGACAATACCTGGATCAATACCTGGCAAATGGGTTTATTCGTCCTTCCAAGTCCCCTGCTTCTTCAGCTTTGTTCTTCGTTCCAAAAAAGGAAGGAGACCTTAGAACTTGTATCGATTATCGCTCCCTGAACCAGATCACCGTTAAGAATAGATATCCGTTACCTTTGATCCCTGAACTCCTGGACCAAGTCAGAAAAGCATGCATATATACAAAGCTGGATCTTAGAGGAGCTTACCACTTGGTACGAGTAAAAGAGGGCGATGAATGGAAGACGGCCTTCCGCACCAAGTATGGGCTATTTGAATATCAGGTCATGCCCTTCGGACTTTGCAATGCCCCGGCCGCCTTTCAATATTTTATGAACGATGTCCTCAGAGAGCTCATCGATGTATGTGTTGTTGTTTACATTGACGACATCCTCGTTTATTCTTCATCGGAATCACGTGAAAATGGTCCTCGAAAGATTGCGTCAACACAAACTTTTCGCTAAGTTGGAAAAATGTGTTTTCAACGTGACTGAAGTTGAATTCTTGGGATTCATATTATCACCTGGCGGAGTGCGTATGGATTCAAAGAAGGTCGATGCAGTTCTCAAATGGCCATCACCATCCTCCGTAAAAGGTGTGCAAAGCATGTTAGGCTTCGCTAACTTTTACCGCAGGTTTATCCCCGAATTCTCTCGAATAGTCCAGCCCACCACTGCCTTGTTAAAGAAAAACAAACGTTTTGAATGGTCTACCGAGGCGGAACAAGCTTTCCAGGATTTGAAGACTAAATTTATCTCTGCACCAATCTTAAAACACCCTCGCCCCGAACTCCCCTACATCGTGGAAACTGATGCTTCAAGCCTTGCCATGGGGGCAGTTCTATCACAAAAGGACCCGGTAACCAATCAGTTGCATCCCGTGGCATTTTGGTCCCGCAAATTCTCGCCTCCTGAAATCAATTACACGATTACTGACAAGGAACTTCTGGCTATCAAGTCTGCCTTTAAGGCTTGGCGGCATTATCTGCTGGGGGCCCGACACACCGTTACTGTGATTACGGATCACCGAAACCTGCAATATTTGAAGACCGCAAAAGCCCAATCCTCTAGACAACTCCGTTGGGCATTGTTCTTTGCCGAGTTTGACTTCATAATTACCTATCGACCTGGTACAAAGAACGGTAAAGCCGATGCCCTTTCTCGGATGGGAGTGGAAGAACACTTGGTCAACCCTAAACCTGTACCAATCATTCCCGAACAAAGAATTCTGGGTGTAATCGCCACAGAATCCATAGAGGAAGTTAAGGATAAAGCCAGGCAACTTGTAACTCCAGCAGACATACAGAATTGGCATCTGCAGGGAAAGGACTTTGCAGTAAAGGACAACTTATTGTATTTCCAAGAACGATTATACCTACCCAGCACAGATTTACAGAAAAAAGTAATCTCTTGTTATCACGACTCTTTAATGGAAGGTCATCCCGGTATAGCCAAGACCTCAGAAAAGATCAAGCGCTACTTCTGGTGGCCGTCTTGGAAAAAAGATATCAGAGACTTTATAATGTCCTGTGGAGTATGCGCCCAAAACAAGAGTCAAAAGGAAAGACCAGCAGGCCTCTTACGCCCTATTGACATCCCACCTCGCCCTTGGCATACGCTTTCTATGGACTTCATCACCGATCTACCTCCATGCTCCGGATACAATACGATTCTAGTAATCGTGGACTTATTCTCCAAGATGGCGCATTTCATTCCGCTCAAAGGCTTGCCAACAGCAGCAACTCTGGCCCGAGAATTTCTCGAAAACATCGTCCGACTGCACGGTTTTCCTTCGGTTCTAATTTCGGATCGAGGTAGTCAATTTATTTCTCATTTTTGGCGAAGTTGCTGTCGGTCGGCTCAAATTGATGTGAGACTATCGACCAGTCACCACCCTCAGACCGACGGACAAACCGAGAGGACCAATCAAACTCTGGAACAGTATTTACGCTGCATGCTGCAACAAACTGAAAAAACTTGGAAAGATATCCTTTGGATAGCCGAGTATGCCTACAATAACTCTGTCCATTCGGGAACTGGGAAAACCCCGTTTTTTCTTTTGTACGGCAGTCACCCTCGAACCTCGGAGTTGGATCCCCTCCAAGATCTTGAAACACCAGCAGTAGACTACCTGCATTCTACAATCACCCAAGCCTTTAAGGAAGCTGTTTCTCACCTTCAAAGGGCTAAAGAACAATACAAGAAAGGAGCAGATCAACATCGGAAGGAAGCCCCTCACTATCAAGTAGGGGATCAAGTCTGGTTATCCACCAAATATCTATCTCTAAAAGGGCCAAGCACATTGAACCCAAGATACCTTGGTCCCTATTCCATCACTACCATAGTAAACCCAGTAGCGGTCAAGTTGGACTTGCCCCCGCACATGAAGATACATCCGGTCTTCCACGTCTCTCTATTAAAACTCGTGCAACCTCAAACCCGACTAACCAAATCTCCAAAACCTATCCTAGTCGATGGAGAACTCGAGTTTGAAGTCAAAAGCATTCTGGACTCCAAGATCTCCAAATCTAAACTATTCTACCTAATTGACTGGAAAGGCTACGGCCCCCAAGAGAGATCCTGGGAACCTGCTGAATATGTCCACGCTCCTCGCCTAATCAAAAGATTTCACCGAACATTTCCTGACAAGCCAAAACCCCCGGAGAAGCCCGGTTTGGGAGGGGCCTTGAGGGGGGGTACTGTCATGATCTCTGCTTCCAAAAGGTCAGGGTTTTCCCAACTCCCTTGGAAGCAGATCCATAACCCAGGTTCCGAGTGCCAACCAGTCCCAATTGGGACCTTTTGGACCCAGTCCTGGCGCCAGTGGCACCAGGCTCATAAATATGCCCAGTCCCAGCGCTGGAAGCGCCGGGCTCATGATGCTTGGGTGGACTTACCTTCAGCAGACCATGCTGCTTACTTGCCTGCCAGTTGAGCCTCTGATCCTCTTCTGTTTGGAACTACTTTTCCTGTTGGGTGGGGCTGGAGCCACTCCCTAGATTCAGAACACTGGAACTCTTCTGGAAGGCAGGAACTCTTTTCTTACCAGGAACTCTTTTCTTACTTAGGCGTGGCTGTGGAAGGAGACACCTAAGCACTACAGGAGGCTATTTAAACCACACCCGGTGGATGAATCTTGCTTTGCGTTATTCTGCAACCTCTGCAGCAGAACGCTCATCGTGTCTTCTGCATCCGGTCCTGGGCCTAAGGAAAAAGGCTTACCATCCTGAATCCAGTCTTCAGCAACACCTATAAAGACAAGAAAGAACAGGTTAGCATTCCGGCATCTGAAAGGCAAAGGCTTACCATCCTGAATCCAGTCTTCAGCAACACCTATAAAGACAAGAAAGAACAGGTTAGCATTCCGGCATCTGAAAGACAAAAGTTTACCAACTCTTCCCACGCTCCGGAGGCCTTCGGCGCTGCATCCCGCATCTGAAAGACAAAACAAGGTGCGTTTAAAGACATTGGGGAACTTTAATACTCACGTGCCATTACTCCTTTCCACATCTAATCCAGTGGGTATTCCGGCACCCTGCAGCCGCTCCGAACTCGTACCTGCAAAATAAAAAGACAGTTAGAGCGCATAGTGAAGCAGGCAACAAGCGCTTACTTACGTGCTTCCAGGCGCTTCTATTCATCACACGGGCTCCATCTTCAACTCACTTCAGCCCGTCATCCGCCATCGCCGGAACCCTGCAAAACAAGAGACATCATTACTAAAGACTTTAAAGACATTTGAATGACTCGAAACTTACCGTTCGTGCAGTAAACGACGGACAGCAGTCCTCTGAAGTCAAGAGGCCTGCGCTACCTATCCAGTGAAGAAACTGGTAACAGCACCCTGCCTCGAGGCAGATGGAGAGCTCGGCATTCACTTACCTAAGACATCTTACTCTACACGTCAGGCATACAGTGCACAGAGGTCCAGCCCAAAGAGCCAACCGGGTGCTACACATCACCTTTGAAGATACAGTAGTCGCCCAGTCAAGACCGGCGCCTCTGCGAGAATCAGGTGAGCGTTACACTATGTACAATCACACAAAAAGGAATATCCTTGCATTTCTTCATGTGAACTAGAACTTTATAAGCAAGTGTGATAAATACCAAACCAACACACACACACCCACGCACCTCCCTGTCCCCCAACATACCCTTCCCACCCACCTCCCTCGTGCCTATATACAGTGTGCCCCGAACAGTCACTTCTGTGGCCTCTTGCCCTTGCAGGCCTGTTCAAGCTCTGCTGGTGTCAAATGATGCTGGGAGTCACCAAGGGGTGCTGGAAACAGATCCCTCCTTGGGGTTGATGGAAGTGGAGGGCTCAGACTCAGGGCCCCTGATGTGCTGCAGTGTCATCTGCATGCATGAGTGGACTGACTCGGCAAAGGCTGACATGTCATCTGTGTGTTCCCTCATCCTCTGCCCTACTGTGGTGATGGCAGCAGTGGTCTGGCAGAGGGACCAGGAAATCCTCCTTGAGGATCCCTGGAGACAGTCCTTGATCGCCTGCAGATGTTGGGCCTGGCCTGCACGGCTTTCCATGGCTGACTGGTGCTGCTCCATTGCATCCAGTCTCATCCAGATCACTGTCAGTGTATGCTGTGGCACTGGTGGTGGATTCTGGGTAGGGATGGGGCTGAAGCAGGGCGACCGGAAGCCAGCATCTTCCTCCTCGCCTGGTGAGACATCACTCTCTGTATACACCCCTGACTGGCGATAGGGCATCAGGGGCCTGATGGGTAGGTGCAGGAGTAAGGCTGCCACTCTTTGGAATCTCCATCAGGGTCGGCTGCAGTGTGGCCGTCCCAGCACCTATCTCAGCATGTTCTGTGCCTCCTGTGTGGCTGACGGAGGGTCCAATGGGCAGCGATCGGGGGACTTTGGGTGTCCCCATGCCTGCCACAGGTGGCACAGTGGTTGACTCCTATGGCCTTGTTGCTCCCTCCTGGCCTTCCTCTTGCTGCTTTCACGCCCGGCCTGTGCAGGCATGGAGGTGGACGCACTGCCAGCAGTTGAGGTGTCCTGGGCAGTGGGGGGCCATCCTCTTCGGCATCCGTGGACTGTGCACCAGTTGGGTGGATAATGACATGCTGTCAGTCATCTTACATACATGTAAGTGGGCTAGTAAGCCAGTCATGCAACATGTGGTTTGTTCCTACTTAGGCTTTCTGACTGTCGGTCAAATCTGAAAAAGCCCAGCCAAAGTCCCTGAGTGTTCTTTCTTCTCATGGAAATCTGGAAAACTCTGGTTTCAGTTGAGCTCTGTGTGTGAGTGTTAAGCTCCATTGATCTCTTGCTGGTCTCTCTGCAGCACACGTCAGAACCTTTATTTTCTCTCATCCCAGTGAAAGATCCCTTCTTTGATAGGCCCGGCATGCCTAATCTGTCTGAAGGAGAGTGCTGAAAAGGGCAAGCTGCCTGTTGGCTTTAAAAGGAAAGCCATGTGTGGCTTCCATGTTCGAGGCACGCTTGAGCCCACAGTGTCATGGTCACCTCCCAACCTCCTGTGGTTCTCCAGAGCACCCCCACCGAGCAGTCCATCAGAAGCTGCAGGCCCCTTATGTCATGAACTACAGAACACGTCCCTTTTGGACTTCCTGGTCCTTGTCACAACGGGGCGTGCACTCCATAATACTCCCAACATGGTCGTCCAGCGTGAAACCCCTTTCTCGCTCCACGCGCTGGACGTAACGTATTCGATTAATAGACCGAGCCTTCCGTGGCTCCGCGCGTCTCAATGCTATTGCAAAGTAGCGATCCGACGTGTGTCCCGTAGCTCGCGGCATTGTTTCCTTGTACCTGTCTATCTACCCGTTCCTTGCCCCTTCCTTTCCTCCTATTTCCTGGACTCGTGTGCTAGTTGCACCTTTCCTAGTTCCCCGGATTCCTGGATCTGCGTCCCAGAAACTGAACGCACTCTGGAGTCGGAAGAGACTTGGGCATTCATGTTCAAAACCAGGTCCGTCCGCAAGAAGGCAGCGACCAAGGACTCCAGCAAAGAACAGACCCAGGTGAGAAGGGGGGAAGTCCTTGACAATTGGAGACGCCACCCGACCGAACTAGATAGCGACATGGAAGCCGCCGTTCAGGACCTGATGCGTCGCATGCAAGAACTATCAACCGAGGTCCAAAATCTAAAGTCGGAAAACGCCGCATTCAAACAATTGGTCCTATCACGGGATTCGGCCACAAAAGAAAGCGTCTTGTTGGGCGGCATTGTTGACAAATACGATGGGTCGGCAAAAAGCCTTGGTGGATTCCTGGATTCATGTTTGGTCCACTTTACATTTAAGCCTTATTACTTTTCGACTCCCAGGGCTAAGGTGGGTTTCATAATTCCCCACCTTTCTGGGAATGCCTTAACCTGGGCTACACCCCTCGTTAACTCCGGCAATGCCTTCCTAGATGACTATGATGGGTTCATACAGGCCCTTAAAAACATGTTTGATCGCCTTGAGCAGGTCTATAGTGCCCAGGAACGTCTGTTAGACTTTCAGCAGGGTTCCCAGGATATGCTCACTTATGTGACCCGATTCAAACAATTGGCCAAGGAAGCTGATTGGTCCTCTGAGGCGAGTTTCACCCTGTTCAGGAGAGGACTGAATGATGAGATTAAGGAAGAGTTGGCCAGAGTGGCTCGACCAAACTCATTCCAGGCACTAATGGACCTTGCCATGCAAATAGACTTCCATATCCAGGAAAGAAAGGCTGAAAAGAAGAAATCCAAGGGAAATCCTTCCAAGGTGTCCTTTGAGAGCACCGTCAGAATGGACACAAACCCAGGCTCAGTCACAGAACCAGAACCCATGCAGATAGGAGCCTTCCCTGGACCCATATCCCCGCAAGAAAGTATGAGAAGGATTCACACGGGGTTGTGTATGTATTGTGCTTCGGACAAACATTTGGTTAGGGAATGTCCTCTAGCCCCCCTCGGCGTTCGGGAAACGCCAGCTCCCGATCCTAGATGGAGCAGAGCTTCGGGAGAGAGATGTTTGCTCCACATCAATTCCATCCTTGAACTCTCCTGGACAAAACAAATTGGTCATACTACAGGCATTTCTATCACCCTCCAAGAGCAAGACCTATCCCATTTTGGCCTTGGTAGACTGCAGAGCTATGGGGATCTTCATTGATCATGATTGGGTTGCTAGTCACCAGATTCCGTACGAGACACGAAGTACCTTGCAGCCTGTGGAAGCCATCGACCGAAGACCCCTCACTTCAGGGCCCATAAGCCTGCAGACCAAGGAGATCCAGCTCTCAATAAATCACCATCAAGAGCTGATTAGGTTCGACATCATTAAGTCAGCCCACTACCCCATGGTATTGGGTATGCCCTGGTTACAAAAACACAATCCGTATATCAACTGGACAGCAGGATCACTATTCCTAGGCTCAGAGTTTTGTCTGTCTCACTGTCTATTCCTGGAACCTTAATTAACACCCCCTAAGGAACCGCATAAAGACCAAGAAACACCACTCATGGTTTCCAATTTCATACAAGTCCCTGAGGCCTACCACGGTTACGCTGATGTGTTTTCGACTGCCATAGTACAGGCCTTACCCCCACACAGGCCTGAAGACTGCGCAATGAAACTGAACCCTCAGCAGTGATTCCCTTCGGCAGGATGTTCATCCTTTCTGAACCCGAGAAAAAGGCCCTCAAAGAATACCTGGATACCAACCTTGAAAATGGCACCATAAGACCTTCAAAATCTCCAGCAGGTGCTTCGTTATTCTTTGTTCCCAAAAATGATACCCAGGAACTCAGACCCTGCCTCGATTATCGTGGCCTAAATGAATGCACCCTCAAAGACCGATACCCACTACCCTTGATTTCGGATATCCTGGAAGCCGCAAGAGGCGTGGTAATATTCACCAAGTTGGATCTCTGGGGTGCCTATCATTTGATCCATATCCGGGAAGGAGACGAGTGGAAAACCGCCTTTAGAGCACCCTTTGGCCATTACGAATACCTGGTCATGCCCTTTGGACTAGCTAATGCCCCGGCAGTCTTCCAACGTTTTATGGATAGAGTGTTCTCTGACATGTTGTTCCTCTTCGTCATTGTATATCTGGATGACATATTGATCTTTTCCAAGGACCCTCAAAAGCATGAAGAACACGTAAAGGCAGTACTACAAAGACTCTGTGAACAGCAACTCTTAGCCAAACCCAAAAAATGCTTGTTTCACGTTACCTCTGTTCACTACCTAGGATTTATCCTTAGGCCACAGGGAATTGGTATGGACCCTTCAAAGGTAAAGGCTATTCTGGCATGGCCTGCTCCTATGTCCGTGAAACAAGTTCAATCCTTCCTGGGGCTTGCCAATTTCTACCGAAAGTTCATATCCACCTTTTCCGAGATTGTTCAACCGATCGTTGCTCTCTTAAAGAAGGACTCCCCTTTTACCTGGTCCACACAGCAAGATACAGCGTTCCAGCGTTTCAAGACCGAGTTTACACAAGCTCCTATCTTAGCCCAATCCGACATAAGCCGACCATTTCTAGTGGAAACGGATGCCTCTAATTACACCATAGGAGCAGTGTTGAAACAGAAATTAGAAGATAAGCTGGAACACCCCATTGCTTATCTTTCACGAACCCTGACTCCGAGGGAAACACACTACTCCGTCCTGGAAAAGGAATTGTTAGCCATCCACCAAGCCTTCACTGAATGGCGGCATCTACTTCTGGCAGCTAGACATCCAGTCCAAGTCCGTACGGACCATCGGAATCTTCAGATTCTACAGTCATTGGAATGTAGAAATAATCGTCAGGCGCGTTGGGCCTACTTTTTTGCCCAGCACCAGTTCCACATCACTCATGTTCCCGGATCACATAACCTGATTGCTGACGCCTTGTCTCGACGTCCTGACTACGTAACCACTCAAGATAAGGCATATCCTAAGATGTTTTCCCCCACGATCTTCGTAGCTCAAGCAGTCAACCTCCTGGAAGAAATCCAAGCGCAAACCCAATCCTCTGAGTTATGGAGGGATATGTCAAGGAAAAACCAATGGAATCTAAGAGCCAAGGAAGGATATTTATTCAAGGACAATGCACTGCTCATTCCAACACAGAAGTTACAACAGAAAATAATAAACCTCTGTCATGACACACTTCACTCCGGGCATCGTGGCATCACCAATACCCTCCGTTTTATACAGAGACAGTTCTGGTGGCCTAAGATGAAGACTGCCGTACAGCAGTACGTCCAAGCTTGCGATGTCTGTGCTCAAAATAAGAATGATAACAAGAGACCGGCAGGTCTTCTACTGCAACCAACACTGCCAACTAGGCCATGGGAATTCATCGCTACAGACTTCATTGTGGAACTACCACCATCTCGAGGATACACTACTATCATGGTTACCATAGACTTGTTCACTCATATGGCTCATTTTACGCCCCTCAGTAAACTACCATCCTCCTCCGAACTAGCTGGAATCTTTCTGGAACACATATTCCGCCTGCATGGACTTCCTTCCAAGATCATATCTGATAGAGGACCTCAATACGTCTCACAATTCTGGAAACATCTCTGTCGAGTTCTCGGAATTCAACGTGCCCTCTCTTCAGGGTATCACCCCCAAACCAACAGAGCCACAGAACGTGCGAATCAGACCCTGGAACAGTATCTTCGATGTTTCGCCACCAAGGTCCAGGATGACTGGTCACTCCTGATACCCGTTGCTGAATTCGCCTACAACAACTCCGAACATGCAGCGCTCAAAACCAATCCTTTTTATTGTAGTCGAGGGTTCGATCAATCGGTTTTACCCTCTGTTCTTCCTCATTCTACACCAGTACCTACTGTTGACTCCTGGATCGAAACCCTCGTCAACATACACCAGGAGGCCAAGGAATACTTAGAGAAGGCCAGAACGCAGACCAAGAGATATGCGGATTTCAAAAGAAGACCAGGCCCCTCTTATGCAGTCGGTGACCAAGTATGGTTGTCATCAAAATTACTACCCCGACATCTACGACCAAACAAATTGGCCCCCCGATACTATGGTCCATTTCCCATCAAGGAAATGATTAACCCCGTCTCATATCGGATCAAACTACCAGACTCCTGGAAGAAAATTCATCCAGTTTTTCACACCTCCTTATTGAAACCCTACATTCCATACTCCCGGAAATCCTGTAGACCTCCTCCTCTGCTGGTCGACAACCAACTGGAATATGAGGTATCCCGGATTTGCGATTCCAGGTATAAACGGGGCCAGTTTCAATACCTGGTTGAATGGAAAGGATACCCTCCTACTGAAAGAACCTGGGAACCTATTTCTAATATTAAGGCTCCTCGATTGCTCAGAAGATTTCACCTCATACACCCGAGCAAACCTGGAGGAAAGGGTCTTCGGAGGAGGCATGCTGTCATGAACTACAGAACACGTCCCTTTTGGTCTTCCTGGTCTTTGTCACAATGGGGCGTGCACTCCATAATACTCCCAACATGGTCTTCCAGCGTGAAACCCCTTTCTCGCTCCACGCGCTGGACGTAACGTATTCTATTGATAGACCACGCCTTACGCGGCTGCGCGGGTCTCAATGCTATTGAAAAGTAGCGATCCGACGTGTGTCACGTAGCTCGCTGTATTGTTTCTTTGTACCTGTCTATCTACCCGTTCCTTGACCCTTCCTTACCTCCTATTTCCTGGACTCGTGTGCTAGTTGCACCTTTCCTAGTTCACCGGATTCCTGGTTCCGCGTCCCGGAAACTGAACGCACTCTGGAGTCGGAAGAGACTCGGGCAGCCTTGTTCAAAACCAGGTCTGTCCGCAAGAAGGCAGCGACCAAGGACTCCAGCAAAGAACGGACCCAGGTGAGAAGGGGGCAGCTTCTTGACACCTTAATTGCTGCTTAGCACTAAGTTTTTCAATTTGGAGCGATTTATAAATCATGGCTTATTTAAGGGACCATTGTTTTGGACAAGATCCTCATAACCTTTCCTTGTGAAGAAATGCGAATGGACATTTCATTCTGAACGAACGCACAAGTTTGTTTCCTAAATCTACACCCTCGTCCAGGCCAATATCACACAGATTTCAAAAAAGGTAGCAGGCGCTCCTCTCCAGAAAGAACATGGCATGATAACCTGTTCTGAGATGAGAGTTTGCAGCACACGCGTTTTGCTCACTGTACCTTTCACAGATGGGAAATCCATTTGCATATCAGTCTTTGTCCCGCCCACATGGACAGTCCAGCACCGAAATGCTATGGCAATTCCTCTCTGAGCAAGAGTACCAACAGCAACCCCATACACATATTTCAGCCTTGTTGGGCCTCATCAGTGAGGTGAAGCTGTGCCTCTCTGAGCACAGTGAGCAGGGAGTCCACGTCTGGTTGGCCCCAGGTAACTCAGGGTGACCAACCCCAAGTTCCTTGCAAATATTTCAAAAAAGGTAGCAGGTGCTCCTCTCCAGAAAGAACATGACATGATAACCTGTTCTGAGATGAGAGTTTGCAGCACACGCGTTTTGCTCACTGTACCTTTCACAGATGGGAAATCCATTTGCATATCAGTCTTTGTCCTGCCCACATGGGCAGTCCAGCACCGAAATGCTATGGCAACTCCTCTCTGAACAAGAGTACCAGCAGCAACCCCATACAAGTGTTTCAGCCTTGTTGGGCCTCATCAGTGAGGTGAAGCAGAACAGGTTATCATGCCATGTTCTTTCTGGAGAGGAACCCCTGCTACCTTTTTTGCAATATCACACAGAACAGTTTTTAACTAACTACATTATTTTCAGATGTTCATATTTAACATCAAATAGCATTTATTTGTGGTAGGTAGAATGTAATATGTTAATCACATCATAGATGGACCCTGCATTTGTCAAACACAAACACGAACAGGTAACCCTTCCACACATCACATTTGGTTATAAGCCTTGCAAATACATTTTCAAAACCCAATGGCCATGTTATACCTTTTGCTGAATTGCATTCTGGTATTTGTAATCTCCCAGTCAAGATAGGGGTTTGGGGGGGGGGGAATAATGCAACAATTGTCCACTTTTTGCCTACCTAACATAGTTCTAAAAGGATTTATATATTTGAGTGAGTACCTTACTATGATATGTGTACTTGTCAAGTTCTCTTTATAAAGCAGAGTATTGTTGAAAGCCAGACATGGGGGTGAAAAGGGGAACTGATGCTAGGGCAAGTGAGTCATGAATATATGCCCAGGACGTGGCAAGAGAGTCTGCAATCCTGGAGACTGCTGCTTCCCTGATTGTGGCTGCATTTCAGGGCACAAGTAAAGGATGCATGTGGGTAGACAGTGTCACTTTTTTCAGAGGGCAGATGCAAACCTTTGATTTTTTTGGAGGTTGGCAGGCTTGCCCAAGTATTTGGCTACTGGGATTTTAATCAGGTCGTCATGTTCCCAGTGCAGACGCTTACCCACAAGCACTTGTCTTGTATTGGGATTTTGTTTTCCAGGGAATATTTCACTACAGTTTGCTGGGTTTAAAAGGTGAGCACCTTTTATACTTTGCTAGCATATTTATTGGCACATTTCCTCTCTCAGGTTATTTTACTGGTGTTCATTACTTTTTTTTACAAGTCCAATGCTCTTTTGTCTTGCACACTTTCTTTTAAGGGGATGGCCAATTGAACTACATTTCACTTTAAGATATATGTTCACTTACTGTGCGTATATTCTTGGGTGTCAGCTTTTTATTTTTACTGTGGGGCAAAAGTGCCTGGACATATGTTATTCTTGCAGCCCCTCATTTATTTTCCTCTTTCCGTGCTGCTTAAATGCAATTAGTTGGGGTCCTGCGCTGTATCACAACCGTCAGCAAGAGGCGAGCCATGAAACAAGGGGCTTGTAGCACGCTGCTTAACATAGTGTGTGATCCTTGGCAAATAATTTTATCTCACTGTGCATGGTCTAAAAATTGTGAGTTGACAAAACCTGCCATCTTTAATAAACAACAATACCGGTGTCAAAACAGGTCTAAATCAGTCTGTGATTGATGAACGTCTTTGAACGATGGTTGCATTAGGGTGGATTTTGAGGTTAACCTCTCAGACCTGGAAATATGATATTCTTGCAGCCAGTCATGAGAGATATTGCCCTACTTAATGTATGCAATGAAACAATAAAAGCCGTAAGCAGAGGTGTTCAATCGTGTGCAGTCTGTCTGCTGTTTCCTTCGTAACTTGAAGGTTGAGTTACTTCTACTAAAACCCTTGCACAACGCGGAGCATTTGCGGAGCTGTGAGCAGAGGTGTTCAGTCTTGTGCAGCCTGTCTGCTGTTTCCTTTGTTGCTTGAAGGTGGAGTTACTTCTACTAAAACCCCAGCACAGTGTGGAGCGTTCACAGAGCTGTAAGCAGTGGGGTTCAGTCTTGTGCAGCCTGTCTGCTGTTTCCTTTGTTGCTTGAAGGTGGAGTTACTTCTACTAAAACCCCTGCACAGTGTGGAGCGTTCACAGAGCTGTAAGCAGTGGTGTTCAGTCTTGTGCAGCCTGTCTGCTGTTTCCTTTGTTGCTTGAATGTGGAGTTACTTCTACTAAAACCCCTGCACAGTGTGGAGCGTTCACAGAGCTGTAAGCAGTGGTGTTCAGTCTTGTGCAGCCTGTCTGCTGTTTCCTTTGTTGCTTGAAGGTGGAGTTACTTCTACTAAAACCCCTGCACAGTGTGGAGCGTTCACAGAGCTGTAAGCAGTGGTGTTCAGTCTTGTGCAGCCTGTCTGCTGTTTCCTTTGTTGCTTGAAGGTTTAGTTACTTACACTGGGCCCCAGAGGTGGAAGGTCCAGTCACATAAGCATAGAGGGGCCCATGTAGGTAGGAAGTGCCTCCTTCCCCGCACAACAAAGGGGGAGAGGAGGGCCCACAGGAAGCCAACAGGCCCATCTCCCCTTCACACCAATGTGTGCAGGGAGAGGGCTGGCATACAACAATGGAGTTACAAGACACACGGGCACCCTGACCAGGAACAAGGCAGCTGGCAAATACTTGCGGAATGGCTATGGCGTCCGGGTGGCAAAAGACCAAAGGTCGGCCACCCCGGAAAATATGGGGGTCAGGGAGCGCCAGGAAAAACAATCAGTCGCTAATATGGCCTCGGACTGGTTTGGCCCCATAAGAGGAGGAGGAAGGTGTGCTCACTCACTTCTGCGCCCTCGGCACAACAGTGGCTCAAGCCACACTCAATGGTGCGCAGAAGAAACCCACCATTCCCACCCAAAAAACAAAATGTTTAAAAAGGGGCTTAACATAAATGAGAAAAGCATAGCAGGAACGCTAGGCATGGTGGTACTTGCTCTACAATATAGGAAAATTAATAACATAAAAGAGAAGAGCACAGCAGGAACACTGGGCATGGTGGCCTATAATAAAGGAAAATTAATTGCATAAAAGAGAACCAGGGGAAGGGAGCATGAATCAGGATTGGTCATGGGTGCCATCAGCTCTCAATTCCACTCAAGATGCAGAACCCTCTGCATCCGGGCTCTTCTGTCCTCATTCCAGCCTCATGGAATACCAGAGGGCACAGTAAACTGTCCACAAATCCGAATGCTGGCTCACTTCTGCGAAATGTGATATAATTTGCCTTCAAGAAACGTGGCTGATGGAGTGTCCGGTAATGGATGGGTATACTGTGAGCTGTCAACTAGCATCAAAGGGCACTCGGGGGCGACCAAAGGGAGGGCTCCTCACGATGTGTAAACTTGACTGTGGCTTTAAGAATGTGAAACGCTATGATATTGCAATAGGAATACAGGCTGCAGAGTGGGAAGGCGTAAAAGAGATCAGGGACCTGCACTTTCTACTTTGTAATATTTATTGGCACATGGATGTGAGCCAAATAGACGTATTCCATGCAATCTTCAATGAATTCATCACCAACTTGATGATGATTAACAGGAATGGCCACATAATTGTCCTTGGGGAGAATGGCCACATAATTGTCCTTGGGGATTTTAACTCTGAAGGCATTGACACTGCGGCGGATGCAGACTTTCCAAGATCTTCATTAGCAGGTGTGAGAAACCTGAAAGTGTCTCACCCACCAGTCCCCGGGGATCTGTCATCCAGGTGGCCAGGACACAGCCATCACGATTAGATACAGTTCCTGGGGGTGGACCAGTGCCGGAGGATCACCTGGATGAGGGGCCTTCGGGGAGTGGAAGTGGGACACCGAAGGGTGAGAGAATCCCCTTCCCTGGAACACCTTTTCC
The DNA here is from genome assembly GCF_040938575.1 of Ambystoma mexicanum. NCBI lineage: Eukaryota > Metazoa > Chordata > Amphibia > Caudata > Ambystomatidae > Ambystoma > Ambystoma mexicanum. The sequence continues at coordinate 653,364,227 of NC_090931.1, read as the reverse complement.
GCATCCTACCAGGTAGGATACCTAGAAGCTCAACCCTCCCCCCCTCTTTCCCGACACAAAAACTTTCTCACGGACAGTTCATCGTGAGCGACAACGGACTAACACCCGAGCCGTATACCTGATATGTCCCCAACACAAGAGTCAGGCCATTACTTAAAATTACACACACCTGACTTCCATGACACTTCCCCCACACAGATAAAAGGCAGAGCATGAAAGCAGACTCTGAGCAATGGGAAAAACACGAGGAAGCAGCAGTTCAGAGATGGTGGTTTAACACAAGGAGAAAGGCGGCAAGAGCAGAAAGGGTTGCAAGGAGGGAATTGCCGTTGGCCTTTTCAGAAGAACAAAACCGCTACTTTCACAAGCTGTGGAGAATAAGGAACATAAGAACAGGAATTAAAGCTCCAGAAAGGTGCATTGTGTGTCGAAGGTATCCGGGGCTCTGCTGCATCGATAACCGAGGCGGGGAGGAGCTATTGCCGTCGTGGCACTGTCCTTGGCTCCTACAACTAAGCCGCTCCAGTAAAGTCAACACAGCCAAGGAGTCGGGGGGACTGATAGCAGACCAGTCTGTGTTAAAACCAAGTTTGCAAGCGGCAACATTATATGAAGAAATCTGCAAAGAACAGAGTGTTAGGCATATGTGATGAGCAATGCGAATATAATTGAATATCCAAGGAGTGATCGAACTTTTGAAACCAAGGTAGATGCCATATAGAGTGGTCTGGCGCCACGTGGGTGCTCATTCGAAAGACTTGGTTAGGCATCCAACTTAGAGTGTAAAATTGTGAACTGTGAAATCGAAGTTGTTTTTTAGTATAGGCCCTTTTATTTTGACGAGACTCCACCAGGACTGCATTATTATTATTATTTTGATGGTCGTAGCTTGCTCCCATCTTAGATTTAGGTATAGATAGGCGTTTATCACACCCTTGATATAGTATAGTGGTCCGCAAAAATCCACTCTGGACTACATACATCTCGACCAATACTTGATGACCATTTGTAGTGATGGTGAAATTATTAGAACTACATGGAGTGATCACTGTATGCTGAGATTTGCACTTAATTGTCCTATCAGTAATGAAAGAGTATATTATTGTGAAGACCTCATGTTGAATTCTGCTCATAATAGACTATTCTGGAATCAACACAAGATTGATATAGTGAATAGGGCAATTGAAAGGATTGTTAAAGCCTCCAACTATATTTGGAAATTACAGACTTTTACCCATGATAACGTCTCTGATTTCATGTGTGAAATTATTAACACCTCGCTGGGGATTGAACCTTTAAAGAGCAAGTTTAAAAGACCAATTTACAAGAAATCACATATCTATGATGAGGAGATGTGATATGAAATCTGAAAAAACAAGAGGGAAGGGGGGTCACTGACTCAGATGGGGCAGTTAGAATAAATAAAAGCAAACTAAAATATAAAAACTGGATCAGAAACCACTGTACCCTACTGGTCCAGGCAGACTCAGAAGTAATGTTGAGGCATCTTCAAATGAAGGACTCGTGCTCCTTCTGGGCGCTGATGATTGGCCCAAAAAAAGGCCCTGGGGAAAGTGCTATCAATACGGTAACCAAAGAGGATTGGCTGGGCCACTTTATGTTTGTTTTGTTTGTTTCTTTCTTTATTTATAACGCGCACCATACCCAGAGGTCTCAGGGCCCGGAGACAAGGATATGTTAAGCTTACAGGTTTAGCCATCTATATGGGGAGGTAATGTCTAAGCCCAATCTAAATGGGCCAAAAGACAAGAAGTAGTTGGACTGGCGGGGGCCATTACCTATGAAATGGACGATGTGTTGGGAGTCATTAAGAAATCTAGTGACTCGAGATCCCCAGGACCTAATAAGACATTGAGAAAGCTATTTAAGGGAGCCACATTAAAATGCGCAGGAATTTCAAAGCTCCTCTTTGACGATATCCTGAAGACTGGTAATTTTCTTTTAACTTGAAGGACCGGTTATATTATTCCAATTCATGAAAAGGGCAGCCGAACGGTCCCAAACCATTACTGTCCGATTTCTATTTTAGACCTGGACAGCAACATTTTTGCAAGTCTTTCTTCGGCTGGGGCCTCCCTCTGGAACAGCCTCCCTGCCTCCCTGCCGCCCTGCCTCCCTGAAACTTGAGGAGAACCATCTCTGGTTCCAGAAGCACCTCAAGACATTTGTCTTTGCTTCCGCTTTCTCTCCTCCTCTCCCCTGCTGAACTCCTGATTGAAACTGCACTGGTCATCTGGCTACCCTCTGACCTCAGGCCCAGGTCCCCTCCCCCACAAGCTGCACACGTGCACTGCCTCCCGGGCAACCCCTGCACTTGGGGGCTGTTTCTGTATCCCTAAAAAAAGCCAGCTCTTGACCCATGATGTCTGCACTTACCCCTGCACTTGCCACAAGGTGGCCGTACTTTTACCTATCATTTAAAAAAGAAATTATTTTTTTTATTCTTTACTGTTGATTTTATGTACTGCAGTGCCCCCTCCTCCTTACCCCGCAGTTTCCCTTGCCCCCTCCCCTGCACTTGCGTGATCTCAATCTCACCTGGTCTAGTAAGATCATTGTCTATGTCTTCCCTCTGTTCCCCCTCCCTTGCCTCGTCGCGCCTTAAAATACTTGTGTATAGGCATGTTATAAATGCCATATCATATCAATAGTAAAACATTTGGAAATCTGGGTGAGTAATAACTACTTTGACACAGTCATAAGATCGAGACTATGGGAAATTCTATCGCAGTGGGGCAGGCCTGGAGGATTGTTAAATCCGATCATGAAATTATATGAAGACTCCAATGTCAGAGGTCTACTGAACTAGGAGGGCTCACTGTCAGAAAAGATGTCCACGTCCAATGATTTTCGACAGGGGTGCATTTTGGTTCCCTGTCTCTTTAACCTATATATGGCAGACGTGGACAAGAAGTTGGAAGCTGCATCCCTCACTCCCCACAGAATCGGGAATTTGCCGATTTGTCGGATGGCTTACACCGATGATTGCACCCAAACTGGGCTGCAACGGCTCATAGAGGCATTCAAGGCCTTTACTAAAGAAAATATTCTAGTGATTAATCCTAAAAAAACACAGATTATGTCTCTCGTAAAGAAGAAATGAAAGATCTCATTGCATTGCTCCGTCAATGGCACTCCGGATAGACTTTACCTCAAGAGGTTTCTGAGAGCGAAGGTGGATTTCTATAGTCCACAAATAAGTCAAAATAAGAGCAGATATTGTAAATTCCTGTTGGCTCCTATAATTTAATGTTTTGAAGGCAAGATTAACCCTAAACTGCTTTATGGTATTGAGTTTCTTGATGACTAGGCATTGGAACACCTGGTCCTGATTGAATGTATTATCTGGCGCAAGGTACTGGGTGTTTCAAACTCAGTGCCAATAGCCACCATTAGCCTTGTTTCTTTGAAAGCCAGAGGCCAATGGCGAACCTTTATATGGGAAATTCCTTCAGCCCTGTGCGACATCTACATATCAAGCAGTTGCTGAGGTGACGGAGTCTGGGCTAGTACCCACTCTGAGTGTATTCACTGAGCACTGTGAGACAATTTTGAGACAAATACACCTCACCAAAGAAGATCTGATGAATAACCCTGTCAGGACCAAGCAAAAATTGTTTGTACATGACTGCTGTTCTGACACTGGAAAATTGCACGGTTATGTGTCTCTTGGGCAGCTCCGTAATGACCATAGAAGTAGAGGGACTTTGGCTCCCTATCTCCTAAGGTTTGCCAGTGACAAAATCAGAAATGATTTCCTACGATTTCGCTGGAACATTTTCAAACTAAAGAAGTTATGATTAGACAGAAGATAGGTGATTCTGATGAGGCCAAATGTAGATTTTGTCACAAGGATGGACTGGTTGAAAGTCTGGAGCATTTAGTAGCAAAATGTCCGAATTGAGATCTAGGACGTACTCACATTTCCAGAGATTTTTTGACTCATTTAAGGATACTAACCAGGAATCTTTCTAGGGAAAATGTATCTCAGGTCAGCAGACAAATGTTGTGGTTTCTTTAGAAATGTCTTGCATAGTCTGAATGTGAATGATTATCTTCCTTTTGTGCCAAGTTTGAATAGTGACAGGTGTGATAATTAAGTGTAATTTTCCCCTTTTCACTTAGGAATGAGTGATGATTTTATTTGAATGATTGCTGAATGTAATTTTATTCATATTTTATGTTGCGAGTACTGGATTTGTATTTTTTGTCAATTTTGCTAAATATTCTTTTTTCCCCCTAATGTTTTGCTATTGTTAAGGTTGAATTTATTTTAACCAATAAACAAATACAATTAAACAAAATATACATATTTGTGTGTTTATACTGGAATAAACAGTTATCTTGAATGTTTTGAATGGGGCAAACAGGAAACCAGATTCTGAAATAATTTTAAAGCACTGGCAAAACAAAAAAACACTGAAAACAGAAAACCCTAGGTATGTTTTGTAATTGGTTTAATTTTCTGTAGTGTGTTGAGTGTAGCAGAGTGTGTGCATTTTGCGGTGATTGTAGGTTTCTGCTCCATTAGAGGTGGATGTATGTTTTGTTTGGTGTTTGACGTTGAGTATGCAGGATATTTGAATGTTTTTAGTAGGGTTAGTTAATGATGTTAGTAGGGTGAGAAATGAGAGACAGACACAAAGATGTAATGTTTTCAACATGAGACATTTTATTAAAATAAAAGGGTTTGGATAAAGGCCTTTTATTCCCTATTCTAAGGAGAGTTGCCTTACTGTGAGAAACCAAAGGGTGTCTCACACCTGCTAGTCCCCGTGGGATCTCTCTCTCAGGTGGCCAGGGCACGGCCATTGCCTTTGGATCCAGACCCTGGGGGTGGACCAGTGTGGGAGGGTCACCTGGGTGAGAGGTCTTCTGGGAGTGGGGGTGAGGCAGCCGGTGGAGAGATGTGGTATTCCTCCATTTCCCTCCTATTTCATAGGATTATACAGTGTCCCAACTCCCCCCCTTCCACACAAACACTGGGCCGAGGAAGAGGGGGACAGAGTAATAATGCTAACTCTTGCACATCACATTGGACATGTCCCGCTAATTGGGTCAGGCAATGTTAGGCACTTGACTCTAAGTACATAAATCTGTTACCAATTATCTCTCTTCTCACGGCGGAACATAGAGACACACTCTGAGCAAGGTGGAACACGAGTAAGAGCAAAACCTCTGGTGTGAAGGCGAACCTATTGGAGCAGAGCAACGACCAGAGGGACTAGAGCCACGGGTGGAGAACCCCAGGAGTTCCCTGCAGGAGGCTGTTGCCTCCAAAAGGCCACGAAAGACACATGGAGAAGGCTGAATCCGAAGCAAGAAGGCTGCATTGTGTTTCAAGGATGCCAGTGACCCTCCTGGGTAAATGGCAGAGTTGGGGAGGCAAGGCCAAGCTTGTGGTACTAACCTGGACCCGTAAACTGGAAGACAGCAAAAACAAGAAAGAAACGCACATGGCCGCTGAGTTGCCAAGCAACGTGAGAGACCAGTGTGCGATAAAGAAAGATTGAGGTGGCAACATTATATCGCACAATTGAAGGCTGCATGCGTGTGGATGAGACGTGAAGAAAGGCAGACCTACGATAGCTGTAAAGTCGCGATAATGAGCAACGGAGTGATTCGGCAAAAGGAAGTAGCCCGCTCGAAAGTCTCTGTGAAATGAGAAAAGTTTGTAGCGATAAAGTGAATGAACTGTAAAAGCGGGGTGATTGAAATTGGCCCTGAGAAAAGAGGAGAATAAAAAGGTGAACATTGAACTTTGGTGCATAATACAGTGAACTACCCAGATCAGGAAGCAATGGGGCAAATAGCATAGGAGTGTGAGTTGAAAGCTGGAAACTCAGAGTGGTCCTGCGGAGGTCTATAGAAAAACAGCCACGCACATTTGAAAGTTTTCAACATCAGGAAACTGTCCGAGCCCGACTGAGTGAGACACAAGGTGTAATAAGTGAGGGGACGGGAACCCCTAAAGGAGGTGAAATAAGCTTTGGGAAGGGTACCATTTCAAGTGTTTTGTTTTGCTATGAAAGGCCTGAGCCCGACTGAGGGGGAATAACGTGAACATTTGCAGTGAAAGGTCTGAGCCCGACTGAGGGAGACCGATGTGAACATTTGCTTTAAGAGGTCTGAGCCCAACAGAGGGAGACAGACGTGAATGTGTTGGTGAACTGTATTTTAGAAATTGGAAAGTAAGACTAACGTGGAAGGCCAGGTGGGGCTCGATCAACCTCTTGAACTGTCTTTGTGTTAAGAGCCGAGTGTCATCTTGCCTACAGGGACCGCCTTACTCTGTGCTGTCCAACGTGGGGAGGAGAGCTGACTCAGCCACATTTATTGTTTATATTAGAACACTGACTTTCCTTTGCATACATATTCTCCTTTTTACACTTTTTGTACAATATAAAGGGCAGGCATTAGGTTTTGTTAGTATAGGCCATTTTTATTTGACTGACTCAACTAGGTCAGTTTTATGCATTATTTAATGGTCGAGACTACTCCCATTTTAGCTATAGGGCAAAGTGAAGTTTCTGCAACCCCATTAAAACTTCAATAAAGGTTTACCAAAATTGTACCTTTTGTGTCAGTGTCATACTTGTGATAACATGCCTCCCTTACAATACCTATGAAACCAAAACTAAAGATCTCTCTGTGTCTAATCATCAAAAGTAGGCAAACTGTCTTTGTGACCAAAACACACCCTCAAACTAAAAACGAACATCAAAATGTGCAAGGTAGATGTCTGTACTTTAAATTTAGTTAAAAGTTTGTGACAACCAAATATGTAAATCCAATGAAACAATCCTTGTATCCAGGGGATGATTTCCTTCCCCTGAAATATTTCAGGTACAATATTGAAAGTGTTCAGTTCAAACAACAGTTCCTTAAGAGTGGTAGAAATGTTTATTTCACATACTAATTCCTTAACATGATGAAGTGTATTTTCCAAACATGGAGTTTTAAAGATGGCAAAGTATCTGTTGGCAACTTAAGAAATAATGTTTTAACACATTTTAGGAATGGTGAAACAATGGTCTTTTCCAAACAATGGCTTCCCAAGAGTAGTAGAAAGGTCTCTTTTGCACACCACCTTAAGAGTGACAAATAGTATGTTTTGACATTAGTGGTCATTTTTCAATGAATTGCAAAAAGTGTCTCTTCTACTCAGCACTTTATTAAAGAAGGTCCCCTGGTATACTCTCCTGCCAGAAACCCCTTTAACAATGTATTTTCTCTTCACAAACTCTAGATGGATTTCCCGATGTACTCTCCTGCCAGGAATGCCCCTCTGGGCTTAGTAGATCCCCTGGTGTACTCTGCTGCCAGGTATCTTTCCCCCAAAGGCTCAATGCCTGATGCACTTCTTTCAGCAGGTCTTCTAACAATCTTTCAGTTCTCGTTCTATTTAAGTGTAACACCACTGTGTTCCTTCACTGTTTATACTCTATTGGCTTCAGGTACACGTGTTCCAACTTTCCCCATATTAGTATCCCTTATATGGATACTTGTTCAGATTTTGCTTGTTATCTACATTGTTTGCATTCATTGGTGTGTGGCAATACAGATCTTGCCTTTGAATCTCTTTGTTAAAGTTCATTTGGTCATGACAACATTTATTCCAGCTTTCCCCATATCAACATCTCATATCTGGAGACTTGGGTAAATTCAGTTTATGTCGCTTGTTTGATATTTAAAATGGGTTCCCAATTGTTTGTGCATCTGTTGGTACGCCCCAGGGCTCCCAATACTCATGGGCAGACTCACTGTTGTTTGCTGGCGTGTCCAACCCACAGTGTATGGCGGCAGCGGTGTCTGTGTTTCAGGGCAGCATTCCCCGCTTTGCAGACCCTCACGCGGTTCTCCTGGCTGGCTTTTCCCTCATCCACTGGTGGAACTTCTGACTTCCAACATGACTGCGTCCTCAACAACCTCTCCACTGCTCCCGACGTGTCCACGGTTCTTCTGTGGCACCCGCTCTGCTTCTCCCAGCCTGTCGCTGTCCCAGTAGAAAGCGCCTGCTTTCCTTTACAGAGTTCTCCCGTGTGTGTCTGCCTTCAGGTCTGCTCCCTGATGCGCCCGCTCTGCTTATCTCTTCTCCTTCACTGCTGTCATGAAAAGGCACACCAGTTTTAAATATCCCACACAGCTGATGGGCATTACAACAACTACACATTGGTGTTTCTTCTGCTCCACATTAACTTGTTTCTCCTCTTCTTTGTCCCAGTACTGAAGGTTTAATGGGAGTTGGAGTCCAGAGGAGTGTTGGATCTTTTAAAGCTATTTTGCTTTAGGTTTTTGTTCACATCAAAACCAACATTAACAGGAGATGTTAAATGAGCATTATGTACATATGAAGTGGGAATGGTATGTTGTTCAGATTGACAAAATGCCACCAGGATTTCAGAGGTTAAAGTTTCAGGGGGCTAGAGGGAGAATACTACGTCTCTTCCCTTGGAGTCAAAAACTTCCAAAAGTCATCCTTTCTCACATGATCATCCCTCATAATACCACCACCAGGGCCAGGATCAGGTAGTAGCTGCCGTCCTCTGGCCATGTGGGAGGAGAACACCACCGGGGAATCAGTGATGATGCTGTAGGATTCGACACAGTAGTCTGTGCCCTTCTGTGCGGTGGTTTTGTTGGTCTGTCAGGGTTCATGTTCTTCTTTGGTGGTTTGTGTTAAAATGCTTTATTTCATTGAGGCATCCAAGTTTCAGTTCATTAGGTTTCAGTTGTTGCTCTTGTGTTGTCTGTTTCACTTCGAACCCGTTTCCTTTTTAGCTCAGTAAATTAAAGAGCCATGTTTTTAGCAATTTTCTGAATTTTAGGTGGTCTTCTGTTGTTCATATTTCCTTCGGGAGTGAGTTCCAAAGTTTTGCTGGGATGCAGGAGGATGCTAATCCACCACATTTTGGCTTTGAGTATTGTTTTGGTTTGAGGCGAATGTCGTTTCTGGACCTTAGTGTTCGATTTGGTTGGTAGATGGAGATTTTTCCCTTCAGGAATTCTGCTCCTTAGCCGTGGATTGCTCTGTGGGTTATGCTTATGAGTGTTTTGAAGAAAATCCTTTCTTTGACTGGTAGGCAATGTAGGGTTCTCAGTGCTGGCGTGATGGGTTTCCTCATAGTGAATCTGAGGAGCCATCTTGCTGTTGTGTTCTGTATTCGCTGTAGCTTTTTTGGTAAGGTAGTCCAGCATCCCGAGATAGAAGCTGTTGGCGTAGTCTATTCTTAACATGACAAGTGAGATGATGGTGAGCAACCCACTGTTTCAACAAACAGACAATTTCAGTAGACTCGGAATGGGGAATTGAAACAGAAACATCCAAAGCCTTGCATACTTGTTGCAGGTGTTCAGACTGGTTTATATGTTCTACAATGTAGAGACTTTTTTTCTTAGGGCGAGTAGTGTGACCAATTAAAACTGCATACCCCAACTTCCATTATTCTCTCAAAAGGGTTTCTTACTGAATCCCAATAAGACAGGTTTCAAATAAAAAATTCTAGACATACTTATGTTCCCATAATGGTCTTTGATTTTATACCAATCATCAGGATTTGGTTCTATGAAGAGATTCTGTATTGCATGACCTGGCCTGGGTCCACGTCCCTCGCCCACCCTGCGTCCCCCTCCAAGGATAAAAGGGTTCCTGCAATCCATTTTCCCACTTTTCAGCACTGGGAAGAAGGACTTCTTTACTAGTCTTGACTTGCAGTTCAAGTGTTAAGTCGTTCATTCATATTCTGAGGTTTTTAACCACTTTGGAAGGTTTCGGTCAATTTCCCATTTTGGTAGGCCATGGAATGTGATGTTGGTTCAACGGACGTGATCATGATTTCCCTTTTGTCTGGTTGAGTTTAAGGCTGTTGGTACTTATCAAAAGGTTTATTTCTCTGAGGCAGTTGATATGGGTTGGGGCTTGCTGTCCACTAGTGTTGATTTTGTAGATGATTTGTACATCATCTGTGTAGTTGTAGCAAGCGAGACCATGTTGTTTGAGGAGGTTGATAAGAGGGATCATGTAGATGTTAAAAGCAGTGTTGAGAGTGATGAGTCTTGTGGAACTCCTTCAGGTCGTTGTGTGGGGTGCTGAGTTGAAGGGGTTTAGCCATGTTGTTTCTGTTCTTTCTGCTAGGAAGTATTTTAACCATAGTAACGCATGTTGCTGATTCCTATTTCTTCAAGTCTATTGATGAGTGTTTCATGGTGAACTGTGTCGAAGTGTGCTGATAGGTGTAGTAATATCAGTGCCACTCTGACAGTCTGTGTTGGTTTTTAGAGCATCCCGTATAGATAGTAATGCAGTTTCCATTCCTCTCCTGGGTCTGAAGTCGACTTGTGACTGGTCTAGTATCTGATTGTTTTCTACATGTTCCAGGATTTGTTTGTAAACATAGCTTTCTAAATGTTTTGCTGTGCATGGGATGTTTGAAATTGTCTGGTAGTCGGTTAGGTCTTCCATGTTTCCCAATGGGTCTTTAAGGAGTGGCTTGATATACGTCGATTTGAAAGCTTGAGGCACATTTTCAGAGCTAGTGAATGGTTGAAGAGTTTGCTGAAGCATTATGCATGTTTTTGGGGCAAGGATCACTGTTACTTTTGTTCACTAGGCTTGTGAATCTTTCTGTCACAATTGGCAAGTACCTGTTTAGTCTTGTAGTTGGTTCTGGCATTAGCTGGTTAGGAGAGTTGTTGGTGTTTTTGGCCATGCTCTTGGTGAGTTGCTAGATGTTTCCAATTTTGTTTTTGAAGTGGTCCGCAAGGCCATCGCAAAGTTTTTGTGTGGGTGTGTTGTTGCAGGCAGTTGGGTTTCTTAGCTCATTGATGTTGAACATCTCTTTCTAAGTGTTGCTTGCATTTGATACGTTCGTTGTAATATATAATTTTTTACTTCGTGTATTTTGGCTTTGTATAGTCGTATAAGTCTTTGGTATGTGATTTTTTCTGTTGATTGTAGGTGCTTCTCCATTCTTGTTCCAGTTCCCTGTTAGTTTTCTTCAGGGCTCTAGGGCGGGTGTAAAGCATCTTGCCACTGTTTTCTTAAGTGAGGGGGTGAATGTGTTTCCGGTGCAATGTCATCTACTGTTTTTGTGATCCATTTTTGGATTGTGTTAGGTCTTTCTTAGATGTTGGATGAGTCAAAGACAGTGATACGTGGATTTCAAGCTGGTGATTAGTTCCACAATGGATTTCCAGTTTATTTTCTGAATAGGAAGAGTTTTTGGGAGGTTAGTTAGTATTTGCGATTGTGGGTGGATCACGAAAGGTATTTATGAGGCGGTCGCTCCAGAGGATCTGCATTGGGGGTACAGTTGGAACTAGGTTTCTTTTGCAAAAGATTTCATCTAGGTTGTGCCCTGATGTGTGTGATGCTTTCTTAATCAATTGCTGTAGATGCATCGCTGTTAGTTATTGAAATCTCCTAGTATGATCAGGTGGTCATATATTATGCCAATGTTGGTGATGACGTCCTCAAGTGTGTCTGTGAAAGTAGGGTTGTATGTCAGTGGTCTGTAGAAGAGTTGGAATTAAAGGTTGGCTTGGTGGTCTACGGCTAAGTGCAGAAGGAGTGATTCACAGTTCGGGGTGTTTACTGGTGGTGCTGCTGTCATCTTTAGGTGATATTTGTATGCAACCACAAGACCTCCCACTCTTTTTCCTTCACTGTTGGCTTATTTCAATTTGCAGTTGTTCTGTAGGGATTTGTGTGCTACTACCTTGAAGTTTTGAGATAGACAGGTTTCGGCGAGGAATAGGATGTCTGTTCCTCCATCTCTTAGCAGTTTGCATATCTCTGTGGTGCATTTTGACATTGATTTAGTGATTACTAGGTTGCAGTGTATCTTTTGGTTTTGAAGGTTTCGTTTGTTTTTCCTTTTAGATTCTGCATTTGGTTTTGTTGCTTCCGTTTCCTATTTGCGTACATCTAGAAGGTTGCATTTTGGGGTGATGATTTCTTCAGGGTCATCTGCCTGCTTGTGTTTATGATCCTTTATGTCTCACCAATTTTTTTGTGATGAGAAATGTGTTTAGTTAATTTGGATAGTTTCTGCTTCTGCGGATTTCATTTCTGTTAGTTGTGTTTCCAGTACTACTCCTTATTTATTTATTTTATTTATTGTACATTTTTAAGTTGCTTATACATCAAGTGAATTGTGTTTCTTAGCTCCCACAGGGCAACAGGGAGAGAACATGGTAATGAAAATAAAACAATGAAAGATAGAGGCGGTCCTACTAGGCCTTGTGAGCATTTAGAACATGCAAGTGCAGAGAGCGGGAAGGGATAGTGGGGATAAGTGCTAGGTGTACAAAGAGGGAAGTGCTAGGGAGTGAGCAGCTGTTAAGTGACTATGTGAGAGTGGTCAGCTGCCAATAAATAAGTGCAGGCCTGTGGTAGCTTAGGCCAGTGGGTGCCAAGGCAAGTGCTGGGAGCGGGCGGAGGCTGAAGGCCTTGGGTGTGGGAAGCCAGGACCCAGGAGGACACATAATTGCTCTAGTCAGCAATCTCAGCAACTGTGGGGTTTAGCAGAAGAGGGAGGAAGGGAAGGAGGAGGCGAAAAGGAAGGTCGTGAGGAGCTTCTGGAATTTGAGGAGATCTGGCTCAAAATGAAGAGGAGGGGGAGGCTGTTTCAAAGCGGGGACCTGCCGAGGAAAGGGATTGGGCACTGGCTCACTGTTTAGCAACATGCTTGACACATAGAGAGTTGATGCTGGAGGAACATAAAGATCTGGATGGAGAGTATTTAGTGAGAGCAAGTTGTAGAAAGCGTGGTCCCTGGCCCCAGACAGCCTTATGGATGATGCAGAGGGATTTCAATTTGATCCTTGCTGCACATGGGAGCCAGTGAAGCGTTTTTAGGGCTGGATAGAGGCAGTCCCTAGGCTTGAGGCCAAGGATAAATCTTGCAGCCCTAATCTGGATTAGCTGGAGGGGCCGTAGAGATGAAGAGGGTAGATTAAGGAGATGGCTATTGCAGTAATCTAGCCTGGAGAGAACCAGAACTCTAGAGACATTGAGCTTTTGGGAGAAAGTGAGGACAGGAAGAATTCCTTTGAGGAGGTAGAGTTGATAGTGGGCCGCCTTGGCAAGGTCCTGAAGTGAGGGAGGAGGGAAAGAGAGGTGTCAAAGATGACTCCAAGGTTTCTGGCTTCAGATGAAGGTGAAGGGGGAGAGCCCATAGAAGATGGCCAGAGTGAGGGGAAGAAAGAGAGAGCAGGAGTCCCAATAGGAAGGATCTCAGTCTTGCTAGCCATGAGGCAGAGATCATTGGAAGTACACCAGGACTGGATGGCAGAGAGACACAGCTCCACCTCACTGATGAGGCCCAACAAGGCTGAAACACGTGTATGGGATTGCTGTTGGTACTCTTGTTCAGAAAGGAATTGCCTTAGCATTTCAGTGCTGGAATGCCCATGCGGGTTGGACAAAGGCTGATATGCAAAAGGATATTTCCCATTGTTGAAAGGTACAGTGAGCAAAGAGCAGATGGCTGCGAACTCTCATAGTGGGAAAAAACCACTGAACAGGTTATTATGCCATGTTATTTCAGGAGATGGGTGCCTGCTACCATTTATGAAAATGGATGGCAGATAGACAGTCAGGAATGATGGAGGGAGTAAAGAGAGGGTCAGAGGGAAGTTTGAAGAAGAGTTGTGTGTCATCTGCATAACACTGGAAGTTAGGGGAGAGCGTGCAAATGAATTGCGCAAGCAGAGCAAGATAAGTGTTAAAGAGCCAGGGAGAGACATTGGAGCCCTGGGGGACACCGCAGGTGGAGATACAGGTGGGGGAGGAGAAAGAGCCCAGAATAATCAGGGACGGACGGCCATTGAGGAAGGAGAACAGCCAGTCCAATGCCCGCTCCAAGATACCTAGGGTATTGTGGAGCTGTTTTATGTGGATGGAGTTGACCGTATCAAATGCAGGGCAGAGAGCAAGTAGAATGAGAACAGCTGGAGAGTTAGAGTCAAGAGACTTATGCGTTTTAGCTGTTTGTGGGTGGTTGGTTGTGCAAGTGGGTAGTAAATTGATAGGTAGGTCGTGTTCCAGCAAAGGGCCTCTCGTCCAGTGGGAAGTTTGGCATGCTGTTTATTGGTGTTGGTTGGCTCTCGGGTGTGGTGTTTTGAGATGGTTGGTCTTCTTCCGTTTGGTTTGTTCTATTTTCTCTACTTCGTGTGAGTCAGTCTTTCCTGGTACAATTGTTTTTTTGCGGTGTGGACTTGTTAGTTAGAGGATAGGTTTCTTGTTTGATTCTGGGTCCGTTTTCCAGTTAGGGTGGTTGTTTTGGTCTTTTCCTGGTGGGATGTCAACAGGGTTGTTTCTCTTTATTCTCCTTGCTTTTCCTTTATCAGTGTTCCTTGTTTGTTAGCATTTCAGCAGGCAATATTTGATTGAGCTGTCTTTGTTCTTACTATTCCAGCAGAACGGGGAAGGGGGTATAGGATATTAAAGGGTGGAATATCCCAGGGGCAAACTATCCCAGGGGCCAGACTATCCGAGGGGGGTCAAACTATACTAGGAGTAGACCTATCAAACTATACTCGGAATAGACTATACCCCATTGGGAGACTATACCAGCGGCATCAGCATTCCAGGGGAAAAACTATATCAGGGGCAAACTTGTCACCTTATACCAGAGGGTGGTTTGTTGCTGAGGTTTTCCTGTGACAGAGGCCTCATAGTGCTAGAGGCTTGTGATGGCGAGGACTTGCAATGGCAGATTCTCAGCATGCTAAGTACTCACTGTGCTAGGGCCTCATAGGCGCAATACCCCATAACAGTGGTTCCTTGCTGTGGCAAGTGGCTCAATGTGGCATTAGCTTCTAAATGGTTGGGACCGACTTTGTTAGGACCTTGTAATGGTAGCGGGTGCAAAGACTTGTGGTGTGGGATCCTCAGCTTCACTGTGGTACTCAGAACTCAGTTCAGGGTGGCAAACTCAAAGAGGCATTCTCTAAAAAGTTGCACAATCTCAGTGGCCAAGTTCGAAGTGGCAGGGCCCCACTATGGTACAATTAATAGTGTGTCAAACCACACAGTGGCAGAATTCGGAGAGACAGAGCCCGCATGGGCATAATGCAAAGTGAAAAACAAGAGTGAATGGGAATGGCCTTCCTGCACGAGTAGGGATAGCGCTACTGAGTGTGTTCCACCATGCTTGTTTATGGAAGACATTCCAGTGGTGTTGACCAACATGCTGTTCTAGGTCATTCTTGTTTGGAGGGATAATAAAGCCATCTTGATGGCTAGACCACCACATTTATGTGTTTTTCCACTTCTTTCTTTGACCAAGCACCCTGGCCTGAGTTCTTGACAGTAAGATCCCTTCCCCCACCCTAGCAGTGATGCTGTTTTATTTGTACTGGTGGTTGCCTAAATTCTTTTCTTTTAAGAGATTTTGTTCGCCAATACAGACCACCTCTTGTTATAACTACTAGATCATCCCAATCACCAGCTACCTAAGGCCACTGACGCGAGAGGAGAGCCATTGCTGTATTGTACACATGTTTAGTCCTGCATGTAGAAGAATGTAGATTTATGAAGCCATTATGCCTAGAATTTTCATGACCTTTCTTACTGATATCTTTTTTTTCCCACCCGATAGGTGGGAATTTGTGGTAAAATTCCTTGTACTCTATCTGGTTATGGGGGTGCTAGTCTATTATGGTCCCTAGGGACGATGTTTTGTGATTGTACCAGACTTGACTGTAGTTGATGGTGAAACCTAATTTACACTTGCTTGAGTGTTCTTTAGGCATGATTGCAGTGTTTCACCTGTTATGAGCCAATCGTCTCAATACGGGTAGACTGGGATGTTTTGTCTGTGAAGGTGCGCTGGCACTAGCGCAAGAACCTTTGTGAATGGTGCCGATGCTATTCCAACATTTACTAGATGAAATGGAAGTCTTTTGATTGGACTTTGAACCTTAGAAATCTTCTAAGACTGGGGAAAATGGAAATATAAAAGTTTGCATCTTTCATGTCCAGTGTTGACATGCATATCCCTTTTTCATTAGAGGAATGACCACCTCAGAGTTTGTCATTCTGTACTTTTGTGGTTTTGCATACTTGTTTGCTGGTCTTCAGTCTACCACTGGTCTTTTTGCTTTGTCCTTTTTCGTAACCAGGAAATCAAGTCAATAAATGCCTTTGCTTATCTAGTGCTGAGGTAGAGGTTTGATGGTGTTCTTTAGTAGTAAGGCATTGATTTCCTTGTTGGGCAGTTCTGTGTTCCTTTGACATTTTCCTGCCACCTGGAGGTATACTGCATGGAGGCTGAAGTAAATCGATGCAGTACCCCCTTGGTTTCTGTGTCTCACACCCACTGGTCTGATGTTGTGTCCTCCAATGCATGGGTGAAATGTTTCATGCACCCTCTCAATGGAGATGCATGGGCAGGGACCTGAATCTGGGAGTCATCACTTTGAAGAGGACAATCGTCATGTGGATTGTCCTCTTCACCTTGGATTACCTCTGCACATGTTTCTTTGCAGCAAAGAATATGCGTTTTGCTGAGTCATAGACCGAATACCAACCCGTTGACACCTGCGTCTGATGGGTGATTAGTTGTTTATATGTTGAAGGATGGAGAAAAAATAAAACTCTATTGGCTGGGAATACTCTGCTTTGAAAACTGCGTCCCGAGATCTAACAAGTGTTTTTAAAGTGTAATGATCCTTCTTGGCTTGCACTGGAGCCTCATCGACTGCGCTTCTGAAGAAGTGTGTCTCCTCCATTGGTTTGTGTGGCAGCGTTGCTTGGGTTGCTGGTTTGAAGCCATTATCCCTTAACCACCATGCATGTTGCTTGACGACAGCTGCCCCTGCTATCAGATGACCTGCTGTCTTCACCTAAATCAAGAATGTTCTTTATAAAAGCATTGGCAGATTGTTTACCCTCTGTAAAGATTTTTTGGAACACTTCCGGTAGTTCAAGGACCTGCTTGGCTGAATCCTCCATGTCATCCCATTATGATCAGTTGTATCTGACCATGATAGCTGTAGCAATGGCGATCCTCGCACCAAACACATGGTAGCTGCCTTTTTTCCGAAAGCATATATACATCTACCCTCCTTGTCTGGAGAGTATTCAGTGACTGGTATTGGTAAAATAGCTCTTTTACGTGCAGTAGCTACTACCGAAGGCTGTGATTGATGGGCCTTTGATGTACACTGGTCAGAGGGCCTAGGGGCTATGCTTTTTTTGTCCTTCTAGTGACTGGTTACAGTAGGAGAAATTACTTATCAGTAATATTTTTTCTATGGATTTTTCTCTCACAGATTCTGCCCATGATAGACATCTATCAAGCGTCAGCTTGCTTTCTGGTAACATTACGAAATGCACAGCACAATCCAGCAGGAAATGGTCTGCTTGGCAACGGCCCTACCCAGCCTGGATTGTGTGAAAGCAACAAATGGGTCCTCCTTCTTGAAAGAACTATCGCCATATCAAAACTCTGCATCTTCTTGGGGTCCAACCTGTGGAGCTCCTCCTCATCCTCTGAGGCATGGGGAGAAGGGAAGAATACTGGAAGATCCAGACTAAGCAATGTGACATTCTGATACAACCTTCTGCAAAAACTTAGGAGACACTTTCAAGGACACTTTCTCTTTGTTGAATTTCAGGAAGTGCATATTACAGTAGAACAATTGTAGTTCGCGAATACATCTGGCTAATACGATTAGCCCCAAAAAGGCAGTCTTCAGTGTTAGAAGCCTAACGTAAGTGGAATGTAAGGACTGGAAGGGTGCCACCATCAAGAAGATTAAAAACAGATTCAAGTCCCAGTCAGGGACAATGAATAGCATAGGTGGGACAATATTTACACGGCCCTTCAGGAACTAGGCCACCACAGGAATGGAAAAAAATGATCCTTGCTCTGGTGTCTTTTTAAACGAGGACAAAGCAGCCAGATACCCCTTAACTGTACCCCACTTGAAGGCCTGACTTGGTCAATACCAACAAAAATCACCCTAGAGGTGGAACACGCTAGGGAATCTGCTCCTTTAACCATGCTCTTCCTCCATCAGCACGCATACAATAACCTGGTAGAAGGTCTGTGCGCAGCCAACAGCACCTCTAGAACCTCATCATCCAGATCCCAGTCCTCAAACCTCAGCCTTTCAAGAGAAAAGACAAGAGGTCCGGCCTCCGAGAAGGTTGGAGAAGTGGGCAAACTGCCAACTCCAGAAGGTCCGAGTACCATGTCCTCTGCGCCCAACAGGTGGCAATCAGGATGATGTGATTCCTGAACCTTCTCAAACTTGTGAGAACCCACACAGAACAAACAGTATTGCAAAGTGGAGGTTGAAGACCCGCTCTACCAGGAAAGCATCCCTCAGTGCCCCGCTGGGGGTACATTTCCTCAAACAGAACTGTCTGCATTTCGCATTGTCCTTCGTTGAAAACAAGTCCATTGATGGGTGTTTCCCCACCGGGTGAAGATCTCTGAAATGACTGCCTGGCAAAGCTCCCACTCATGGGAGACTAAGCTCTGGCTGCTCAGAGCATTTGATAGCCTGTTCTGCACCCCCACCAGATGCATTGCAGAGGCCGAAATATAATTCTGCAATATCCAGAATCATAGCTGCATGACCTCCCTGCCTGTTGAGGTAGTGCAAAGCCACCATGTTGCCAGTTAAAACCAGAACACGTTCCCACCACCCCCAGAGGGAAGGCAAAAAAGCAGTCAGCGCTAGCCTGACTGCTCGCAGCTCAAGCAGATTGATGTGGTAACAGCTCTCCTTCCGAGACCAGTGGCCGTTGAATTGAAGTGACTGCAATGATTTCCCCGCCCCCACCCTTCAGGGAGGTGCCAGTGATCACCTGCACTTCCAGACAATGTGCCCAGAACAGCTCACTGCCAACATGTACTAGACCCGTCCTACCAGTCGTTTATCATTGATGGCAATACCATGCAAGTTTCGAAAGACACAAAAACCTTAGGCTTTTACCTTGACGCCACTCTATCCCTTTCCCGTCAAACTAATGCAGTCAGATCAGCCTCTGCATACACCTGTAAACTCATTGCAGCCTGCAGGCCGTTTCTGACTACTCCGAATAGTGTCACACTAGCCAGAACCCTCATTATGTCTAAAATTGACTATGGTGGCGCCCTCTACTTAGGAACTAGCCAAGAGAACCTGAATAAATTACAAATCACCTAGAACAACGCTATCAGAGCTGCCTTAAACATCCCTCGAAACCACCACATCTCTGAATCCAGAACCAATCTACAGAGGCTAACCAACAAGCAGAGAATCTCACTCTAAAAACACTTGCCCTCACGCACAAATGCCTGGCTAACAAGGCCCCCCGTACCTCTGCAGCCGGCTTTCCCACCGTGCGCCCACCCGACCTCAAAGAACCGCCCAGACCCACTGTCTTTCGATCCCCAGGTTCAAACTCCAAAAAGCGGGTGGCACAAGCTTCCCTGTCCTTGCCTCCAAGCTTTGGAATGCCTTCCCTATCACCATTAGGTCTGAAGATTCCTTTAACTCATTCAAGTCCAAAACGAAATCATGACTCTTCAATCAGCACTGAGGCATGGTCTGTACACCACAGCCTTACTAGCATTGGCCTACTGATCCTGCCTGTTGTACACTTTTGTCCCTATGTCTCATGTCAAACACTTGCTATGTAAATTATGTATATTGATATTTTTGTTGAGTATCCTTTGTTAAAATGTATGTATCTATATACACGCTTTGTTTAAATTATGTATGTATATATGCTCTACATGTAACCTTGCTTAAGTTGCGCCCTGTTGCCTGCGGGCCTGATGGTGCGCGGTACAAATAAAACAAATACAAATACAAATGTTGGTCCTGTTGCGTCATCAAGCCAGGTTGCTGTCAACTGACCTTTACACTTGAAGACCATCCGTCATCTCGCTTGAGTACTCCTGAGAAGCCACTGCAGGGACCTAATTCTGAGCCTCGCCACTGGCCTCAGGGTGTCCTGTATCTTCCTAGTGCCAAAGGCGCATAGGAAGGGTCAACACCGGAAGGCTGTTGGAGTTCTGGAAAAGGTAGATCAAGTGTGCCACGTGGTGACTCTCCTCTGGGGGGAAAGCTGTCCCCTCGCAAGTGTCCAGGACCACTGCAATAAATTGGAGCCTCTACACTGGTGTTACCTACGAAAAGCCTGAGCTTTTGAGGTAAGATCTGTGCAGCACAGTCTGGGGTTTATAGCACACCCCACACAGTCTGCAGATTCCATCCCAGCTTAGGGTGCCTGGCATGCGGTTTCTTCCCATCCTTTACAATGTCCAGGAGGACATACTGGAATCTCACCTTCCTGGAAGTGGTCAGCAGCTTCTGTGATTGCTCTCCACAGTACGTGGGAATATTTGGCAAAACACAGGCCGCATTTACTGCTTTAAATCCATGCTCCCCGATGCAAATACTTTTTTTGGCAAGCCTGTGATCTTCTTCGACTCCCTATCTATCGGGAGGTTAGATGTGTTTGCGGTTTGTACCACGAGCCCTTTGGGGCTAGGGTGTGTAGTCAAAAACAGAAGGTCGGCCCTTGCCAGCTTATATTTTTTTTCTCAGCTTCTTGTCAAACAATGGTATTGAGCATGGATGCTGCCATGGATGCTGCCAAACACACACAACTGGGTCCACCATGGCGGCGTTGAGCGGTAATGCCCACTCGGATTGCAGTCCCCAATGGGGATTGTCCATATTGTTTAAGTGCCTTCCACAGAGCACTAAAACCGAGCACAATTACTTTCTAAAATGCCTTGCAGTACTGAGCATTCAACGTACAGGGCCACTTGCTGAAACTGTGCATCAGCAGATGTGTCTAGCCTGCTCGCATCTTGTAGGCCACCTCCCAGTTCCAGAAGGCTGCTTGGTCTGCTATAAAATCAGGCAATGGTCCATGGTTGTGCTACCTTCTCCATCCCAAAAGGGTTTGGATTCCTCTCATCATAAATCAATCGCATTGAATCTCGCGGAAGCTCTGACAAACGCAGGATGTCAACGGGACCCAAGATGGTCGCTAATGGTGGTATCCGCATCGGTGCAGGTTTCCTTCCCGAGGGATGCACCTCCTCTAGCTACATTTCTGCTGGACAAATTGGGCACAGTCAGAGACCATTCCACCAATGGCATTGAGGCCAATGCCATACCAGCTGCGGCCTTCTCGAAGACCTGCATACTTCTTAAACTCCTTCCACGAAACCCCCTTTGCAGGGTATGGCTTAACCTTATACTCAGATGAACCAAAGTCGCGCCTATGCCTCTGCTTCTTTTTGTATGAGGAGGAAGAGTGGTGGGATTCGCTCAAGAGCAAGATAGTTTCTTTGATTGGTTTTATGATGGCTGCCCCCCGCACCCTCTTCCTTCTAGGGAGTAGGTTCCCCTCTGTGTCGGGCCCAGAAGATTTCCTGACAGATCTAGTCAGGGACTTTGAAGGGGGTCTGCTGAGCGGCAGTTTCGCAGAGTGTTCCTTCACCACCTTTGGGTTCATGGCTAGGCAGGCACCGCATTTCTCTACATCATGTTCGATGCAGAGACACCTCACACAGATAGTTGGAGGGTCAGCGAGGAACATTTTGGCGTTACTGTCCTTGCAGTGCTTGAAAGTAGACAGCCTAGGCTCTGACATTCTGGCGCAGTAAGTATTTGAATACAAAACAAATGATCGAAAAGATCGAACTGCGTTCAGACCAACGTGCTGAGCGCACGGAACAAAGAAACAGAAGTATGGGAGTGTATTGCTTCCTTTAAGTATGACTCATGTAAAGTCCAGAGTCAAGCAACCGACCATGAGGTAGTCGATAGATGTCAAACCGCACTACACCCCGTGTCAAAGCTGATGCTGGATGGATATCCATCAAGATGAAAAATCTGTGGGAAAATGCAATTCAATGAAAAGAGGGGTTAATTCGGTTTTTAATTTATTTTTACATTTGTAGCAGCGCCCAAAGCCCTGGGGCTTCTAGGCACTAGTTGCATGAGTGCAAGGGAAATGGGGATAAGAAAAGAGGGGGATAAGAAGGGAGGGGAACAAGTTATTTGAGAAGCAGAGTCTTAGGTTCAATCTGAAGGAAAGTTCCACATGCTTAGGAGGGAAACGCGTTATTTGAACAGCCAAGTCTTAAGGTTCTTGAGGTCAGAAGAGTACTGCAGCGAGATATCTGCTTCTTTTCTTAGAGGATGTCTTCTGTAAAGTCAACCTCTTTCTTTGGGTCCTCAGCCAGTATGCCAAAATGCAGAACCGCTCTCCTGAGGATGCCATTAAGAAAGCATCATGGTCCACGTAGTCCCGAGGGTCTGTGTGAGAGTGTCCCAACAGTGTTATCCTGGAATTCCTGCGCATAGTATGTATCATCTAAGGAAGTACTTTACTATCCGCTTCAAAGAAACCAGTCAGAGAGTTGAAATCACCTGTGTACGTATCGAAATTCTCCATCCAAATCAACAAAATCAAGAAGACAATCAGAAAACATTGGAATATTTTCAAAAATGACACGAGAGTACAAGATCTGTTATTCGAACCACCGGTGTTTGCTTTCCATCGAAGTAAGAACCTCAGGGATGAACTAGTACAGACAAGATTACCCTCCAAAAAATTGATCACACACCGTACTGGCACATTCCCCTGTTTACACTGCATCAATTGCAACTCCGTAGTTAAAGGGAATGTTATTTTCCATCCACGAACAGGCAAGAAGATTTTTCTTAAGACATTTGGCACCTGCGACAGCACCAACATCATATATGGTATTAAATGCCCTTGTGGAAAATATTATGTGGGCCAATCCACCAGAGCTGCTAAGATACGGTGGAATGAACATCGGCCCTGCATCCGTAACTCCAACCCGAACTCAGCCGTGGCCCGACATTGGGCCTCAAATAATCACAACCTTTCACAGATTGTTTCTGGTGTTGGAGGTCTTAACCAGAAATAACCCTCACGAAGATCTAGGCTTGAGCCTAAACCAAAGGGAAATATTTTGGATCGATAAACTGTAGTCTGGTCCCTAATGGTTTGAATGAAGAGATTAATTACCACTGTTACGTTTGAATTCGATTTGAAACATCACAACATCTTTGTTCATCCCATGGTCCTGTAAATGCACTTCAAGCGTGAAGTTTGTTGTTGACTCTGTTATGTTTCCATTGCAATTGACTATCATCTTTTCCATATCTTGTACCATCTTTGATCCTGTGTTACCTCAACAACAACCTCACTGCAATTCCCGGACCCTGGTCTGGGACCTAAGGTGCCACCTGTAATGGGCGACACCACCCGCGACGAGGTTGTGTCGTACTTCCAACCATTGTTGATTTTATGTGATTCCATGTACTATCTGCTTTTCTAATAATGCACTAGCTAGAGTTGAATTATCCCTAAATAGGTGTACCTCAAACGAGTTTCAAGTTAATCTACATGTTTTGTGCTACACTAATTGCTTGTTGCCTTTTACGATATATCCTGTTTTCTTTCTGCTGACAACGGACCCCATTGTGGTCCCGTTAACACTTGAGTATTTTTTCCATTTCCATGTATTATCTTCAGTGATTTTCTTTAGCTTGGGCTATATACATTTCTCATACAGAACATTATACTGGTATGCCCGTAAATTATACACTTCGCTTAACTATGCAGGCTTGCACCTGCCTGACACTCCGTTGCGTGACCATCGGCCTCTCAATGGCGTGAGTCGGTCACGTGCAATATAAATGAGCCGTAGCCCTGGCAACCGCCTAACACGGCAGTCTGAGATTCAGCCCGGCATCTGCACGCAGGAGCTTTCACACGCTCCGTGTGCTCAGAGGTACGAGACGCGATTGCAATATTTGCAAACTACCGCTTTGGAAATCCCTGTTTGTTACGCTGTCTCACTCACACTAGACCTTTCCCTTCATTAGATTCCATTCACAAACACGATTGTGTTTAACAACATAGCCGCTGTATTCACGGCTCATCGTTGGGACCGATGCTGCTGCTGGCATTGACAACGAACGTTCTTATCTGTGCAACACTATTAAGGTAACCACAGTTTCTCACATATCTTTCTGTTTTTGTTATCTACAATACACTTTACTTATTGTTTCTTTCTATTTTATTTCTCGTTTAATCCTTTTGGAAACTCTACTGACTGGTATGTTGACATTGTTATTATTTTCACAAATATATGCAATTGTTATGCTGACATTGGTGCATTATGTTGTTTATGTACAATTGATTAGACTTGCCCTGAAGAAGGAATGATTTCCGAAATGCATTGGCTTTAGTCTGTATTACATATGAGTTGCGGCAACTGCTACCTCACTAAGAAAATATTAGTGACAGCTTTGTTTTTCTTCGGATAAATTACTATTTAAAAATCAACAGACTTCCTTTTTTTATTTTTTATTTTTTACCTTTGATACTTGAAAAAGAACTACATCTTCCATCTTTGAAAGAATACCAGCCCTTGTCTGGGCCCCATTGAGAGCGGCTCTGTGACCTGGTATTCCTACTCGGTCTCTAGCTTTTGTTGTATTTTTAAGTCAGGGTGTCTCCAGACTTGTCACAGCCAGCTCCTTCTGAACTACAGTTTGAATACTTCTACTTGTACATTAATTATAAGATTTGAAAAGACTCCAAATCAGTGGTGCCCACTCCCTTCTCTGTTTGCTCTTTTTCATCTAGGGAAGTAGCCTGTCCTTGTTTTCTTGCCTTTCTTGATGTTATTTCACCTTGAGGCAGGGCAGATACCACTTTTGGTTTGTAGCTATATTGATAAGGAGACCATTCTAGACAGTCACCCTAAAATCTTTTAGTAGACCATTCTTTTTGACACAGAGGAGTATCCTCCGATATTGATGTCAATGCGATTTGTGAAGTATGTTCCTCCAGTCAAAGATTTCAATGACGACCTGATTCGGAGATGTCAACCAACACCTTTTTCTGCATTGATGCAGAAAGGGTCTTAGATGCTTTTGTGCAGCCCCGTTTAGGTATTGTGGTCTGTTTGGGGGGTTCCCTTTTCCTTTCTTTGCATGCAACAATTGAGGCGGAATGTTGTTGAGCTTTGGTGTCTATGTGAACCTCTGAACACTCCCTCACTCGGCTTCTGCCATGTTTGTGTTTTGTAGCCTCTCAATTTCCAACGGTTTGCTAAACACTCATTTTGACAAGCCGTCGGATCTGGGGACCAGTTGCAAGGCCTTTCCTACTGGCACATCTGTTGGAATCCGGCTCTGATCCCTGCACATGAAACTTCGACCTACAAATGTTTTGGTACAGACTCTCCCTGTGCTGACTCCATGGCGTATGGTGCCCAATGTTTCTGCTTGAGCTTCCTAAGTGTTTTAGGTTTACATTTCTGGCATGCCCACCAGCATTCCTTGGCATGGTCTCGGGGGTAAATAGTAATTACACATCTTGTGTGCATCCCACCGGGGGAATTGTGAATTGCACCATGGACAAAACTAAACTGTGTATTCTTCAAAAGGGAACAAAAAGTTTCAACACGGTCTTCGTATATGTGAGGGGGGTGGAAGTGTTATGCATTCTCTATGAGTGATAGTATACAACCAGGTTGATCTAAATAATACATGACAAACATTATTTTACTGTAACAATCTTTCTGATGCTTGTATCTGCTTAGATTATCATGGTTTGCATAGGCCAACGTCTAGTTGTTGGTGCAGAGTATTACATGATTTTTGATTTCGAAAAAATCAGTGTAAACAGGGCGGTCCTGCAATGCTATCCCTACTGTGACATGTACTGTACCCATGATCCCTTACAGGTCAAGGCCCTCAGATTGTTATTTTTCTAATTTGAGGTTGCATGAAGTGTATAGCGAAATTTGAATTTTAAGAAATGTGTTGAAAAACACTCCACAAGACAGGCCTTGAATTCCTCCAACACAAGCTTACACGCTACCAACTCATCAGAAGCCTTAGATCTGGATCCGCACTCCTCCTTGTGACCCCCCCCCCACTTTCAGCCCCACCAGAGTTGGAAGATCCTCCTTCTCTGTCCAAGCTTACCCTCTAGAACTTCCTTCCAATCAGTATCCGCTGCAAAGAGGACCAGCACTCCTTCAGGAAGGCCCTCAAAACCTGGCTTTTCCCTCCAGCAATCTGACAAACCTTCCCCACTTCAAGCTCACGCTCACGACCAGAGGCGTTGCTAGGGGGGGCTAAGGGGGCTATAGCCCCTGGTCTTTTGGTTGTAGCCCCAGATAGAATCTCAGGGGCTACAACCTAAAGACTAGATAGCCCAGAGTCCCGACAGTCCCGAAATTAGCATAGCCCCAGATCTTTTATAGACCTAGCAACACCCCTGTTCACGACACCTAGGTCATGACGTCTGTATCCCTACAGCCACCCTTCCCAGCACTTGTCTGCACTTACCTCGCACTTGCCACCAGCTGGCCCTTGTTATTTATCCTGTATGCTGTATGCTAATAACCCTGTACTGCACTTTCCCCTCTCCCTTTCCTCCATGCACTTTTCCCCTCCCCTCTACTCTTGCACTTGCGCGATCTGAATGACACCTGGCCTAGTAGGATTGCTGTCGTCTCCCCTTGTTCCCCCCCGCCTCATCGCGCCGTGAAACACTTGTGTATAGGCGCGTTACAAATGCCATATCATATCATATTATCAGCTTTGATGTGCTGTTGGCAGCTTCAGTTTGGAAAAAACAGTCACTGAACGTTGGTGTGCTTTTGGTTGGTAGCCGTCATGTTGTGTTGAGGTATGATTGTGCATGGGTGCGTTGTGTGTACTTGTATTTGGTTTCATGTTGGGTTTTGTGAGGTGTGCACAGTTTGTGTGCAGTGGAGGTAGGGTTGTGTTTATTTTAGATGTTAAGGGCGAGTATGTAGAATATTTACAGGTCGATTCATGGAAATAATGTGAGCGGAAAATCGCAGCGCAAGCGTGCCAAAGCCGTGCACATCGATTCATGGAAGACCGTGCGCGTGTAAATCCTGGGATGTGCGCTAAAATCGTGGGTGGCACACACGGGCGCACACATCAAACGGTATGCCCTACGCGCACAGCGAAAGCGCACATAGCGCAGCGCACACAGCAAAAGTGGGCGGAACACAGGGCGTAACACGCGGAATGGGGAACAATGCGTGAAAATGTGGGCGTTATGGGGGAAGTACAGGACGTAAATG
Source organism: Ambystoma mexicanum (assembly GCF_040938575.1). Lineage (NCBI taxonomy): Eukaryota > Metazoa > Chordata > Amphibia > Caudata > Ambystomatidae > Ambystoma > Ambystoma mexicanum. The sequence continues at coordinate 653,337,069 of NC_090931.1, read as the reverse complement.
CTCGCAACGCCCACACGCGCGCCTACAGCACGTATTCGTGGAATCGAACAGGGGAAACGCATGCGCCAAAAAAGATGCGCTAATCCGGAAACACGTACGCCAGCAGGAAGCAGGCGTACGTGGCCTCACGCAGCATAAAAGTGCGCGCAAACAACAAACAAGCGCAGATGCTACGATGAATATACAGTTCCTCGCAGCAGTGGTCGTGGGACACCGCTGGAGGAGGAGGTTAGCAAGGCACCAAATGTTTACACCCAGGACCAGCCTTTTGGGATGCCTGATGACAGGTGTATGGGAGGTACAGGTTTCCACCACACATAATACTCGACCTGGTGAGTGAGTGGGAGGATGACCTCACATCACCCACCCTGTGCTCCCAAGCACTGAGAAAAGGTGCTCAATGTACTGCACTTCTTGGCAACTGGTTCATTTCAGCGGACAAGTGCCATAGTGGGGGGGTGTCACAGGCCACGCAGTCACGCTGCCTACACCAGGTGTTGGCCATCATGACTGCACGCTCCTCAGTCCGCAGGCACATATACATGCCCAGAACACTTGCAGAAAGGCAGGCTGCCGTCCAGGACTTTTACAGGGTGGCACACTTCCCCAAAGTGCTAGGTGCCATTGATTGCACCCATGTGGCTCTACGTCCACCCAGGGCAACTGAGCACATCTATAGAAACCCAAGCACTGGCATTCCATAAATGTGCAGGTAGTATGTGATGCCAAGGGAATCATCACCTCAGTATATGCCAACTATCCAGGGTCCACCCATGATAGTTTCATTTTCAGAATGTCACCCCTAAACCAGGACCTAGAAGCTGGGCGGCATGGCGATACATGGCTGCTTGGTGAGTATAAATGCCTCTGCACATGCATGCATGTCAGATACTGAGTAATGTCACAACCCCACCTATGATACCCATCATCACCTCTGCAGGGGACAGCGCCTACAATCTGAGCACCCACATGATGACGCCAATTCGGAACCCCACCACACCACCTGAGGTAAGATACAACACAGCCCATATTGCAACCCGGGCATAGGGGAGCACACATTTGGAGTGCTCAAGTCACGCTTCCACTCCCTTGACCGCTCTGGTGGGCAGCTGCTATACGCGCCCCCAGTAGTGTGCAGGATCATAGTGGCAGCATGTGTCCTGCACAACGTTTCAACCCGCCAGGGCCTGCCGGTGGACATGGTGGTGCCCCCACAAACACATGCATGGCCGCTGCGCATGGGAGGTGAAAGGGCACGTGGTGAGGCAGCCCGTACACAACTGGTGGCTAATTACTTCACCTAAAATCCTACCCCTGTCAAGTGCACACAGCCCTGGCACATACCAGCTGACAATCAATGATGATGACATAAGGGACAGTCAATTGTCACAACCATACCAGCCTGAGATTGGTCACCTGGAAGTGTTACATTGTGTGCATCCCTACCTACTTAAAGACAACCAATGCTGTGTGACAACAAAAAAAACACATTCATGCTGCATGAATGACTACCCCCTTGAAAAATACAACATGAAAATAGTGCCATGTCACCCAACCCCTCCACATCTCAGCTACCCAACACACCACGGCATGTCATGCAATGTGAAAGCAACAACATGAATGCACAACACATGACACAAGGGTCACAAAGTGCACTGTTCCAAATGTAAACAGGCCACAGACAATATGCTCCCAGTAATCAATAAGAAACAGCACACATGAACAAATACTTACCAGCAACACAGAACAGCAACACAGGATAAAACAGTGTCAAAATACGACAGTTCAAAATCAAAGTAGTGCAAGTCTCTCAAACGGACTAAGCCAGCACATCGACCCCTTCCAACTGCAGAGTGTTGCTGTCAGGCAAATGTGTCAGTGTATTGCATACAACATGAACTGCATCTGCAAAGGAGACGGCCCTGTGAAGACATGAAGAAGGTACATGTGAATAAGGAGAAAGTCATGGATGCACAAGCACATATCAATACACCATGCAGTGTTCAATCCAACAACAATCCCCACTAGGGATGTACACACAGTTTTGACTACAGGCTGCCCACACAGCTCATGGGAGCCCAATGTCACTGTGTAAGTTACTGTCACTTGGTCACACCCTTTGCAAGCCCTTGGAAAGGGGAAGCAGGAGGGGTGTGTGTGTCAGGAACCCAAGCATCTAACCCAAAGACAGGACAAGCCTGCATGTGCCCAGCTGGAATACACAGTGGATGCCCACGGGAGCCACACAAGGCAACACACTGTAAAAAAATAAATAAAAAAAAAATATCAAAAATGGCCATGTGTGGACCAGGGAGGGGGGCACCCAGGAGGTTCAAGGAGAGGGTGCACACCAACACCCACATGCGTGGATGTTGCGAACTAAAAAATACCTCCATGGGCTCATGGCCTGCACGGCTACGCTATTGTGGGAGAATTGCTGTCGCTCTCTTCACCCTCTGCTGCTACATCAGGAGGTGGCTGTGCTATGGGAGGCAGCCCACGCAAAGCCCTAGTATGGTCCTCCATGGTAGCAAGCATGCAGGCGTGGAAGGTTTCGTTCTGGAGGATGGTGCAGAGATCCCCATGCAGCACCTCATGGGTATCCTGCATTTCTACCCGCATGGCCTCGCGTGATGCCTGGATCTCCACACGGGTTGCCTGGCGCTCTGCTGAGAGTGAACGTGTGAGCTGCTCCAGCTGCTGTTCTGACCTTAAATTTCGGGAAGCCTCAAGTTCACCCAGAGTCTCCCTGAGGAAATGGAGTTCTAACCTCAGGGCTTCCCTGTGGCCCTTTGACTCTACAGATATGGCTTCGTGCAGTGTCTCCAGTGCCGCCCGTCGGTCCCTGTTGGACGCCAACATGTCTTCCCTGTGTGATTGGCAAATGGAGTCTGTTGCCTGCGTTGGAGCTCCATCTGCCTTTCAGGGGGGAGAATGGAAGTGGCCACCCTATCCATTGACTGAGCCATCATTTCAACCGATGCTCCCTGTTGTGCTGCTATACTGTACATGGGGTTTTCCCATACAGTATTGCCTGGTGGCATACAGCCACCGCGTCAGCGGGCACCACACCTGTTTGGGGCAAGGCGATCTGCACCTTGCTGTGATGGCACTGCCTGAGGCTGCAGGACTGCATTCCCCCTCTGATCTGCTGGCCCAGGAACAGGATCAGATGTTGTGGAGTGTGCCCCTGCATCTGTAACTGCCAAAGGCAGAGTTACCAACACTGACATCCCCATAGAGGGGTCTCCCCCTGGTGCAGGAGGGTTGGACAGAACAGCATCCCTCCCAGTAACACTCACCTGCGACGCCACATATGTCTCACTGTCCGATTCAGCACCTGAATCATAGAGGTCTGGGGAGGTGCACCCAGAGACACCCGTGGACAGTATGGTCTGCAGGAAGATTGGGTTTTCACCAACCACCACCCCCACATCCTCCACTGGTGCCCGGTTGTGGCTGAGATTCCTCCTGGGTCTGCACTATCTCCTCAACAGCATCAAGTGCGTCATCACCTGCAAAAACATGAAAGACAACAAATGGAAACAGGCATGAGCACCATAGCACACACATAGGCCTGACAAGCCAGAGATCCAGTACATGAATTACACATGTCCCACATGACTATAACCCTGGCATGCATGCACTGTCAATGAGTTGGAAGGGGAGGCAAAAAGCAGACACTGAGGATTCCAAAATGGAAAAGCAACACATTTGCTGCATGCTGGATTGCACTGGCATCACACATTAGCCTGTGAGTGGCATGTCCAATACACATACATGACACATGTGGCATGTAGCATAGCCATGGTACATTTGACAAGTACAGCCATATGTTAGTGAATGAGTACTGTCACCCATCCATGTGAGATGGACATGATGAGATGAAAAATGCAAAATAGTGTGACAAAATACGCATGTGCCACACACTGCAACACATCCAGTGTACAATTGTACAGTGATGGCAGGCAGATGGATACATCAATGGTTGGTCACTTCAACATGACAGGAAACAACAATCATGTTCCACATTCAAACATGCCGCAAAAATTAATGTGAGCAGGCACTTACTCAATCAGCCTGAATGATCAAATCATTCCCATAACATGCTAATAAATGTGGGACATTGTGGGGTGTAATCTATGACAGAAGCATGTCACATATGTGGCATTAGGGCAGAAAATTGTGTTGCAAAAATGGGAGGATTGAAACAATCAGACTGAATGAACACTGAAAATTCAGAACAATGTTGTTGCCAGATGACAGTTCAAGGGCAACTGCAGTAATGTGGTGCTTATTGGCTACTGTGGTCAGAAGGGATACTGTCATACCCAAATCCAAGGCTGGTGAATGGTTTGGAGGAAGCACATGGGTGACCCATACCACTCATGAGTACACACCCTCACCTGGCACTCAATCATAACACATCACCCAAGCAACATACACATGGATTACACACACATGCATGGGCACTCACCGGACAATGCTTCATAATCTGGTAGGTCTCCCACGCCTTGGATCTGTTCCTCTGTGATGAAGGTTCCAGCAACAGACTCATGTTCAGTGAGTTGGTCGTCCTCTGGTGGAGACCCACCGCCAGTCACCAGAGTAGAGGCATGATTGGAAGCCATTTTGTTCTTTGCTCTGCGTTTCAGGTCATTCCACCGCTTGTAGCAATCATCAGCCGTGCGCCTCCAAGGGCACTGATGTGGTCCACTATGGTCTGCCAGTGGGCCCTACGTTGAGCAGGCGTAGTCTTGCAGCCTGCAGTCACCACCATTTCACCGCTATGTGCCAACACATAGGCCACAAGTGCATCAAGTTCGGCGTCATTGAAGCTAGGCTTCCTTGACGTGCCGGAGTGTGTAGCCGTGTCTGGGGTCTCAGCCTGTAGTGCAAGAGCACCCTTCCTCCTCTTCTTGTAAGGGTGCGGATCCTGAGTGGTTTACGGTGCTCTGGTCAGTAGGGGCAGAAGCGCAGGTGGACTGGGTACTTGAAGCCTGTAAAAGCACAATGACCAAAGGTCTTGGTGCAGGCATTGGCTGCAGGGTGATGGTTCAAGGGCCTATGTCGGTGTGATGGACCTGGACCGACACTGTCCCGGCTGGGAGACTCAGATCTGGGGTGGATTGAGCTGCAGCTGCCCCTGCTGCCTCCCCACCCTGGCTACTTGGGGCAGCAGATGTCATTGCTGCCCCAAATCCACGTGGCCTGGTGACAGCAACTTTCACCGCCCCACGTGGCTTAGACTTGGTGACCTGGAAGTCAGCCTGGGAGTCATCCTGTGCCGGTTCAATTGACAAAATGGCCCGGTCCAACAAGGGCTGAGCTGGGATGGTGTCAGCTACATTTCCCACAACCATTGGTGGGGGGCATAGGTGACCCGATTGGTCCTCCACACACTGGGCTCTAGTGGCACCCTGCAAATCCTGGCCACGTCCCCTACCGTGCCCACCACGCCCACCTCTTTGAGATCGACCATCTTTGCCTCCCTTACTACTTGGTCACCTCCCAACCATGGCACTGATGCTGTGCGTATGGGAGTTGCAGTAAACAATTGTCCTGGGCAATTGGGGTGAAAGGGGGAGGGTATTAGATGGAATTCATACCCTAGTGCTCTAGCAAGGCTGTCTGTGACCCCTGGGGGAAGATGATGGGTAACGCAACACACAGGCACCCCAAAAACAAAAGTACACGTGCACGCAACCCCTGCTAGACCACGTGCATGGAAAAATGAACCCACACTACGCTGTGGCACCCAGAAACACGAAAATAAGCGTATGCGTGTTACACACAGCCTACAATGAGCTCTGAAGGGGTACGCGACACACGGGGGCAACCACAGTTGGAAAATACATGCGCGACCCAACGTCTGCCTTGAAAAAGAACGTGAAAAAGACGCACGTGTGCGCATTGGCAACACCCCCGCCAAAAGAAGAAAAGAACGCAGTCTGAGGAAACAGGGAGTACGAACTGGAAACGTTGTGAAGTAATCACGTATGAACTGACAAGAAGTACAAGAATCACCCGCTCGCTCTCCACAAAAAGCACATACAAGAAAATAGCGTCATACTCGTACATTTTAAGCCCGCCCACACGTGCAATGTAACTTACGTGCTTATGCGCTAAGGCCCTTTCCTCCAATAGCACGGTGATGTGCAGTTATCTCACGTGCTGTTTCACTATCGACCCGTGTTGTGGGGAAAGCCTGCGCGTGTAACGTCACTTACTCGCTAAGGGCCTTTCCTCGAATTACGCGCTGACATGCACTTTTTTCACGTGCCAAATCACTCCGTATCAAGCTGGCCACGCGAAAACACACGGAAGACCACGCTCCTGCCCAAAAGGCCATTTTCTTGCCCCCAATTGCCCAGAGCACACGCCCACCAGCCATCTGCTGCTGCCTGCCTGCTGCCCACGTGCCCTGCTGTTTGGTGCCTGCATGTCAGCCATCTGCAGGGGTCCAGTTGCTGTGTCCACCCCTGCTGGAACAGAAGACTCCCGAGTGGGATACCATCGCTCCACAGCCCAGCCCCAGGACCCAGTTGCCCACCCACGCCTGCCTCGGGGGTTGCCATGTCGGGGCAAAAACCATCTGAGACCACTGGCAACCCCCAGCCAGATAGGCAGAGGGCCACCAGCTTCAGTGAGAAGGAAGTTGGTGTCCAGGTGGAGCATGTCCTAGGGCATTATGATGCCCTCTTTGGAACATCACGCGCCAAGGAGGGGAGAGGATCTGGGAGGACGTAGTGGTTGCCATCAACGCGGAGGGGGTGGCAACCCGCGACATCAAGCACGTCCGGAAGCGCTGGGAGGACTTCAGGTGCAGAACCATCTACAAGGCCTGACACCTCGTGAAGGCAGAGGATGCAGAGGGGTGCCAGGTCAGCATGAGCAACATCCAGATGAGGGTCCTGGAACGCATAGGCCCAGCGCTCCACGGCCAGATCCTTCAGAGGCAGACCCATCTAGAGTTGAGCGGTAAGTGTCCAAGCATTGCTGTGTGAGACAGGGCATGTTGCAGTGTGCTGGTAGTCTGATACTTGCCTGTATGTGTGACATAGGCCATGTATGGATGTGTGTGTGCAGGGACATCATGGTCATGCATGTGAGACCAGTAATGTGTGAACCACATGGATGGTGCATGTGTTCCAATGCAACATAGGGAGCTGTATGCAGAATGCACAGATTAATGCATGCCAGTCTCTGTTCTTGGACATGGAGGGGGGGTGAGGGATGGGTGCTGCTCTCATGTACATGTGTGGTGCACGTGTGTGTGTGTGTGTGTCTGAGAAGTGTGTGTGACTTTGAAACGCCATGGATGCATGACACATGCCCGTGACGATGTGTAGATTCACTCATGCAGTGCAGTCACTGTTGTATCCACTGTGTCTGTGGTGTACGAGCCATGATGCATGACCCTCTGGTGAGGTGTGTGCATGGGATCAGTATGAGCCATGATGCATGTGAGCTTCAAGACAACATTTTGGTTAACAGAAGCCCTTGTACATGGATGCAGATGTTGATTGCATGTGCCGTGCCTGTTTCTGCATGTGTGTTGCATGCTTGTGTTGCGGAAGGACAGGATGGAAGTGACGTTTGACAGTGCCACTCATGTATTATTGCTTCCTGTCTAAGGGACTATTGTACAGTACCCTGATGCTTGTGTTCTATGTCTCCCTCTACGCAGCGTCCAGTGAAGAAGAGGGCGGAGACGGCGCTGTGGAGCTAAGCGGCGGGGATGCCTCCACTGGGCGGTGACGCAAGGCCCAGCCACCCTCCCAGGAATTGCCATCATCCGGGAGCGAGGGGACTGGTGCCGCATCTGCCACTATGGCTGTAGCGGAAGGGCCGGGTGAGCCCCCACAGAGGCTTGCAATGGCGGAAGACGGTGCAGAGACATCCAGGTTGATGGTCTCCACAGAGGAGGATGAGCCCGCTACTGAGCCGCACATGGGGCCTGGTGGGGGTAGTACCACTGGTGCAAGTGGTGCAGTCCAGGGCCAGGGTTAGGAGGCAGCACAGGTCACCACGGAGGGGCCTGTGCATGTCGCTGTCCCTGACCCTGTGACTGCACCACCATGCACCAGCAAGGATGCCCCATCCCAGGCCCGTCCGCAGGTAGGGGAGAGGCCCACGTCATCTGCCTCTCCACTACCTGCGGACGAGGAGTCCCATGACCGTATGGGCTCCATCCTGATTGGTGTCGCGTTGCGCACGCGTGTCTTTCGTGATGACGTGTGTGCTTCCTGGGGGGAGAGGGCATGCCATCACAAAGAGCAGTATCACAACGTGGCACTGTTGGGAGGGGCCCTGGTCGGTGGGGTCCTACATGTGTCGTGCACTCTGGCGGACCTCTCCTCCTCTGTGGAGACTATGCGCCAGTCGTTCGCCCTGCCGTCTTCTGGCCCAGATTCCACCAGGGCCCCCTGTGGACCTGGCCCGACCAACACAGCCAGCTTGGTGGAGATCCCATCCCTGCCACAGTCCGGAGTCGGCGGTCCAGCATGGGTGGACACCCCAACAACTGGAGACCAGCAGATGGAGGATGTGCAGGCATCATCGGACAGGGCACATGGACAGCAGCAGCATCAGCAGGCTCTAGGTAGGAGCAATGATGTCTCAGGGCCATCAACATCAGAGGGGCAGGCATCGGCCAGAGGGCAGGAGGACCCTGGAATGGGTGTCTCTTCTGTGTGGCTGCGGTTGGGCCAGCGAATAGATGCAGAGCGGCGGCGGGCGGAAGAGGCACGGCTCGCAATGGTAAGGGTGGAGAACTCCATGCGGAGGGCACGGAGGCGGGCCGAGTGCCTCAAGGCTATTCACAGGGAGTTGGAGTCCAACATGGCATCGTCCCTGCGAACCCTCGGGGCCATGGAAGAGGACCGCCCCAGGACATTGACCAGAAGTTTGATGATGACCTGGCCCAGGACATCGGAAAGTGAGCCGTCGGACTAGCCTGACGCCATTGTAAATAGTTTTTATTGTTGGGTTTCATTTTCGTTTTCATTTCTTTTGGGGTGATTGGACTATGCCCCACACTTTTGTATATAGTTATTTCTTACGTAGTTTCTTAGATAGGTTTCAGTTCTTTTGTTTGGCTCATGGACTCTTTCAAAATTGTTTGTACATAGTTGGACTTTGGATTTATGTGTACATTTTCTTTGGATTTCACCATGGGGCAATGGAATTTGATTTTTACTTTCCTTTGGATTTGTTTTGGTGGACAGAGAATTTGGACCATTTTTCTTTAGGATTTATTTGGATTGCATCTACATTTCATTTTTCATATTTTTGGACATACATTTAATTTCATGTGTGTATTTTTTGCCTTTCATTTCATTACATTGATTTTGTTAATAATACATTTTGATATTTTAATTCCATGTGTGGGATTCGCTCATTGGGTTCATGCATGTCAAAATGTGGTTTTACGCAATCTATGGCAAACAGAGTGTGTGTGTGAGACGGACATGTGTTGATGTACATGGTTGACTTTTGATTTGTGTCCAGACATAGGCATGTCAGTGTGGGGTGGATTGTTGAAATCATTGCATGTCAAGACTGGGGTGGCGTGCTGTGGTATTTTGGTGCACATGTGGCCCATGATTATGCAGCTTCCTTTCGTGTTGCAGGGGGACATGAGTCGGGGCCTGCTGGCAGGTGCCTCTCACTGCTGGGTGAATGGGGTTCTGGGGGAAATGAGTCGGGGCCTGCTGGCAGGGGCCCCTCATTGCTGGGTGGATGAGGATGCAGGGGGACATGAGTCGGGGCCTGCTGGCAGGTGCCCCTCACTGCTGGGTGGATGGGGGTGCTGGGGGACATGAGTCGGGGCCTGCTGGCAGGTGCCCCTCACTGCTGGGTGGATGGGTGTGCTGGGGGACATGAGTCGGGGCCTGCTGGCAGGTGCCCCTCACTACTGGGTGGATGGGGTGCTGGGAGACATGAGTCGGGGCCTGCTGGCAGGTGCCCCTCAATGCTGGGTGGATGGGGGTGCTGGGGGACATGAGTCAGTGCTCACTTGTGCATGGTGACATGTGGGCTGGCTGGGGGGCTTCTCCAGGGTGGATGGGCTGCCTGTGGGGCATGGCCAGGGGTGCAGTATGTACCCATGTGTTGGGGTCTGCCTGCAGGCCCTGGGGAGGGGGGAGAGGGCACAGCTGGGAGGACACACGCTGCCAATTGGTTGGGGCACCCCCGAAATACACATACACCGCTCGCACAGGGCCAATCGTGTGTAAAATTCCCAGCGCACCCCCGAAATACACGTACCCCGCTCGCACAGGCCCAATCGCTGTAAAACTTCCCACGTACCCCTGAAATACACGTACTCCGTTCGCACAGGCCCAATCGCGTGTGAAACTTCCCGCGCACCCCGGAAATACATGTACCCCGCTCGCACAAGGCCAATCACGTGTGAAACTTCCCGCGCACCCCCGAAATACATGTACCCAGCTTGCACAGGCCCAATCGCGTGTGAAACTTCCCACGCACCCCCGAAATACACGTACCCCGCTTGCACAGGGCCAATTTCGTGTAAAACTGCCTGCGCACCCCCGAAATACACATACCTCGATCGCACAGCCCCAATCGCGTGTGAAACTTCCCGCGCACTCCCAAAATACACATACCTTGCTCGCACAGGCCCAATCGAGTGTAAAACTTGTCACGCACCCCCGAAATACACGTACCCCACTTGCACAGGCCCAGTCGCATGTGTAACTTCCCACGCACCCCCGAAATACACGTACCCCACTCGCACAGGGCCAATCGCATGTAGCACTTCCCATGCAGTGGGGTACGTGTATTCGGAAGGGTGCGCACAGACTTTTACGTGGTTGGGGGGCTGTATGCTGGTCCACTGGGCTGTGCGCCATGTACGGGATTTGTGCGCTGTTCATGGCGCACGGGGAGAGGTTGGGGGCGCAACTGGCGCGGCTGCAGGGTTGCATACAACTATGTGCATCACATTTCTACCCCCAATAAACATCCAAGGTTGACAATACCTACCCCCAAAGTACAGCCAAGTGCAACACACAGATAACACCTGATACATCTATTGGGCTATCTAGGGGGTGAAGTAGGTAATCTACAGTCTTACAATATGATGGTGGTAACGTAGAAGGGGCAGAGTTTTAATTGAGCACAGTAATGGCTGTATTCACGGCTCATGACACCTTGTCTTAGTTGTATCTCTAGGGTGCTACGTTGGTCGTCCATGGGCTAAAAGGGGCAAACAGGGAGGGGAGCTGCCGTTTGCCTCAGCCCTAAGCCAGCTGGCCAGGCAGGCTGACCTAAGAACCTCATTGATGGTTACTTCCTAGTGGAGGCCACCAATCACAAGTCAGGTGGGTGGGAAGGAGGACAAGGGAGGGAGTTGGGAGGGATGGAGGCCCAGGGTGCGACGAGCAGGGGAAGGTGGAAAGTGAAGAAGTGTGGAAGTTGACCAAGGGTGCTCAATGTGAATCCGAGCAGATACAAGCATCAGAAAGACGATTACAGGTATGTAACTTTTGTGTTCTGAGGCTTGTGGGTCTGCTTAGAATCACATGCTTTGCATAGACTAGCAAGCAGTACCAGAAGAAGTGGGTGGGTTGATAGAAGGGACAGAGACAAGGTTTAAGATACTTACCTGTAACTATTGTTCTCCAGCCTGGGTCTGGCATGCATTCACATGCTCATGAATATCCCCTGTCAGGCTGGGACTATTCGGTAAAAGAAAGAACTGTTTCACTTTCACTTCCAAACTGTATTTCTCCTCTAACCCAATCACTGCCCTCTGGGTCATACTGCCCCCATCCAAAGACAGTCCTCTCCCTAAGCTCCACTCCTGGTGGCCATCTTCAGATTTGGTAAGCATGTAAAGTTGCAGTCTGAACCAAAAAAAGCCCGCCACAAAGGGGAAGGAGGGAAGGTTCAACATGCAAATCCATGCTAGAGAACAATAGTTTGATGTAAGTAACTTAAACTGTCTCCAGCATGGGGTGTGGCATGGATTCATATGCTCATGAATAACGATTACACAGCAGTACATATACACAACCATGGGAGGTGGCAAGGCTCAACAGAAACAATGCACTCACCTCTGGAACAGACTCACCTCAAGTGAACAGGTTACGTAGTACTGCTTGGCTGACTCTGGACTCCTCTCTGGAATCCCTGTTGATGCAGTAGAACCTTGTGAAAGTGTGCGTGGACCTCCACGTATCAGCCTTGCGGATGTCGAGCAGGGGCACACCAGAGGGAAACGCTGTTGTTGCTGCAATGGCTTTGGTGGAGTGGGCTCTCGGTCGGTCTGGCAGCGGTCTACTCGCCAGTCAATGACAGTGCATGATACAGCCGGAGAGCCACCTGGAGATGAAAGCCTTTAATAAGGCTTTCCCGTGATTTACAGGTCCAAAGTTGAGGAACAACTGAGAAGTCTTCCGAACATTGTGTACGTGCCACGTAGAACTTCAAGGCATGAGCCACCTCCAGCGAATGCAAGGCCCTCTCCACTGGCGACGATGGATTTGGGAAGAAGATAGGTAACACTAAAGGTTCGTTGAGGTGGAATTATGATAGTACCTTTGGCATAAAGGTGGGGTGTGTACGTAGTACCACTTTCGAAGCGTGTAACGACAAGTGAGGCTGCTTACACGACAGGGCCTGGATCTCCCCGACCCTCCTGGCTGAGGTGATAGCCACGAGGAAAGCAGTCTTCCACGAGAGAAACGTAAGCGGGTCTTGATGCATAGTTGCAAAAGGACCTGCCATGAGCTTAGTCAGTATTACATGAAGTTCCCAACCCGGGGCTGGAGCTTTCTCTGACGGAAAAGTCCTGAAAAGCCCCTTTAGGAACTCTGACAAGTTTATGTGACCATAGCAAAGGTCTGCCCAGAGACCTGGTGTACCAGGATATGGCAGCGAGGTGCACCTTGATAGAGGCCTGAGCCAATCCTGCCCTGGCCAAGGAGAACAAATAGGGTAGAAGCTTGGGGACCCATGACTCGCAGGAGGATGGAAGGGGGATGGGGTGAGGGGAAAGTGAGGTGACCTTTGCAGTCCGACACCACACAGAGAAACGCTTCCATTTATGGATGTAGCATTTGAACTTTGACAAGGTTTTGGCTCTGGCCAGGATCTCCTTATATTCCATTGGCAAAGCATAACCTCCAAACTGTAAGGCTGCAGGAGCCATGCCCTCAGGTTCAGAGATCCTGGTGCAGAATCGCCCCCCCACCCTCTCTTGTGAGAGGTCAGGGACTTGATGGACTGGGCCACAGACAGGCACAGCAGGTCCAGATACATATTTGCCTCAGCCACATTGGGGCCTTGAGTATTATCTTGCAGTGGTACTGTCCGAGTATGTTGATCACACATAGCATGAGTGGAAACCGAGGAAAGGCGTACAGGAACTTCTAACCGAGTCCCATAGACGAGATGCGGTCTTACACCCACCACTTTAACGCCAGACGGAAATCCTCATTGAGGGATATCTTGTCTGCAACTACTTCGCATCCAGGAACACCTGAAGCGGTCTCATGTGAAGTCTGCAGAGGCCGGACGAGGCCAATACAGGAGGACATCATGCCCAGCAGTAACTTGATGGACCGCACCTTTGCCGTCTGTACCAATGTCAAGCGCTGCACTTTGCCCTGATTGACTCTCACCTCCAAGGGAGACGTCAAACACGACACTGTGTTGAGTCGGACATCTAGGAACAGCATGTCCTGAGATGGCGTGAAGCAGGACTTTGGATCGTTTATGGAGAACCCCAACTCCGTCAGCAGATGTATAGTTCTAGATGCATGCTCACTTGCCAGAGCACGTGAGCGGGAATGCACCAACCAGTCGTCCAGATAAGGGTATACGTGGATGCCTTGTAGATGAAGATCTAGATGAATATGTGCCGCCACCGGGGCCAGGCACTTTGTAAAGACCCACCGGGCCGACTTCTGGCCGAAGGGCAGAGCCTTGAACTGGTAGTGCGGACCCTGAAAAACGAACCGTAGGAACCTGCGCTGCTTTTTGTGAATGGAAACATGGAAATAGGCGTCCTCCGAATCCGAAAACGTCAGAAGATCCACCTTCCTCCAGTTGGCTGAGCACGTGCTGCAACGTGACCATCCAGAATATTTGGAACTTTAAGTACTTGTTGAGACAGGGCAGATCCAGGATCGGCCCCCGGCCCCCAAACCCCCAGGTCTTTTTTCAAACCAGAAAGTACTCCGGAGCTCCAGAGATGCTGGGTGATGGATTCTATTGCCTCTTTCTCTTACATGGCGCGTACATCATGCAGAAGTGTTGGCCCGTGTTTTGCTTGTCGCGGTATTGGCAGAATTCAATGACACCTGCGTTGGAACTCCAAGGTGTGCCCCTGTACGAGAGCATCCAGCACCCATCTGTCCAAGGTGATCTTTTTCCACATGTTGACGAATTTACTGGTTCAGGCTTGCTTGGGGGTCAGAGCGCTGCCCTGTGGGCGGCACCAGTGCTGTCCTTCTCTGCCTTGAGAGCGACCCCTGTGTGCTTATGTGGAGGAGCGTGAAGGCTGTCTTTACAAGGTAGTATAACCCTTGGAAGATCTGCCGGAGTTTCCTCTGGATGAACGAAAGGACGACAGCTGTCATTGCTGTAAGGTCCCCAGGGGGCGTGCCGTTGCTGTGTGGACCTTTATTACTTGCAGAGACTTGTCGACTGCCTTGCCCGAAGAGGTTTTCCCAGTCAAACGGCATATCCAGCACCTTAGCCTGAACATCCTGGCAGATATTTGCCGCCTTCAGCCAACCTTGCTGACGCATGGAAACCCTGTTACCCATCTGGCGAAAACCCGTGTCCGCGATGTCCACTGCCACTGTGATGGCGTGGTCCGAGGCCACTTGCCCTTCTTGAAAAAGTTCTAGTGCATCAACCTTCTTCTCTTCGGGCAGGAAATCTAGGATCAGACCCAGCTTGTACCATAGTTGCCGGTCATATCGGGGAAAAATGGCTAGGGCGTTAGCTGCCTTGATGGTAGAGGCTGCTTTATAAATTATCCTCCTGCCCATTGCATCCAGTTCCCCCTCCACCCCCCCTGTGTTAGGAAGAATTCTCATAAATGTGCCATTTCCTCCCACCACTCTTTTGCTCAACTTTGGGACTTTCAACTTTTAAATCTGTGTGTTTTACTCTTGTGTTTTTCTTTGGTTATGGAGTTTTAGACAACTCCATAGGCATCATCTTTTCATGTGTGTCACACAGCACCCTCAGTGCCGTGGCACAGGGAAACCTTTCCAGGGCTTTCCCAAGGTTTAAATACCTTCTCTGGGATAAACTACTGTTACCCAAAGAAAGTAAAGTGAAATTGACTTTACTAGTCTTTTTAAATTCCTAGACCCAGCACACACTATCTTACAATAGAGTGCTGGAGGGGTTCCTTACCATCCCCTTTGTCTAGATACTCATGTAGCACTCAAACGCTACCCTTTCCTATCAAAATGGCTGGTGGCAGTGGTTTTACAACGAACTACCATGATTTTTCCTGACCGCGAACACGGTAGCTAAAAATCGCGGGAGCCATGTTTTTCAAGATGGCGCCTTAAGCCCCCTTGTTTAAATAAGTCCCGGGCTTCTTTTTTCACCATTTCTTTTTGGTTTGGTCCTTCTAGTGTTTCTCTCTGCGTGCCAGACTAGGTTTGGTCCCTTTGTTTCTATGCCTTTGGCGGGCCTCTGGACTGAAGACTGCCTCTGGCGTCTGAATGTCTGGGGTAGGCAGGAAGTGAGGGAGGTGCCCATAATTCCTTGTGCTTAGTCTCCTAGGAGACCCAAATGCACTCTGCCATGATTGGCTGGCTGACTGTCTGGCAAGGACAGCCACCCTGCTGGGTGAGTGGCAGCTAGGCTGGAATGAATGGGAGGAAACTGGATAAAAGGCGAGTCTTTTGGCTTGGAAGGCAGAGTCGACCACTGGAACGAAAGAACCGAAGATGAGCTGCAAGATGACGGCTGCAGCAACTACTGGATTGTTGGTTTGCCTGGTGGAGCCCTGCTGCAGGTCCGAATCACCACATTCATCTCGACAGAGGAGCCCCTTCAAGGACGACTTCTCCCTTTGAGTTGGTGGGACCAATCAACTTGTAAGCCACCTGGATACCATTCAGCTGGTTAGGATTAACCAGGGAGAAGGACACCAGCTTGTATGCTTGAAGAAACAGCAACCGGAATCGAAGATTTGCCAATTTGCCAGCTTTGTGACCAGTCCCTGTGTAGTGCAGGAGTCCCCCGACGTCCTCCCTCTTGTCCCCACGACTGAGGCTCAGGAACAGTGAGAACTGCAGGAACTGCCAGGAATCGAAGTCTTGAGCTGCATCTTTTTCTTCAATATAAGGTACTGTGAAAACCCGACCAAGAGAACTTACCTCTCACCGTGAAAGTTTGTGGAACTTTGGCAACTTGCAGGCCTAGACATCTTGTGACCTGACATACAAACCTTTCTTCCGTGAACTACTCTAAGAACCGTGGCAAAGACTTTTCCGTTTTAAATACCAGAACCGTTTTTACTTATACAAGACACTAGACCATTGACTTTGGCCTACCTATTGCATTGAATCAAGTCCTCTGGTGAACTCGAATTATTTGCACTGTTTTAGAGTAACTGTAATATTCGTTTTATTTACTTATGCTTTTTTGCTCCTACTTCAATGCCATTTGGTTCCTACTTCAAGGGAGCTCAACTGCTTAGTATTCAGTATTGTAGTATGATTTCTGTGTGATATTGGTTGCCCTATTTCAATGATAAATGATTATGTAATAAATTAAGAAGTGTTTACCTGAATACTTGTCATTGTAGACCTTTGCATAACACCCCTACAAGCTTACACAGCTCGCTACCAAAAACTGTGTGGTATAGACTTATATCAAAGGTTGGTTTTGTTTACACCTGTAGTCCTAGTTGTGTGTAGTGGTCCCAGAGAGTACTGCATACAAACTTTGCCTAACAACCTGTTCCAGAGGTACCACGGCTGCCGACGATGGATTCGGTGAGCGCATCCTGGCAGCAGCCAAGAACGCAGAGTTGGGCGAGGGTTGAGATCTTAAGCACCTGGGTGCTGAATCCAGTACCCTGTACTTTTTCTGTTACGCTTGGCTGGGACCGTTACTCGGGTTCGTCATTAGCGCAAGGCCCGCCTCTCAGATGTCGTCTAGGAAGGAAATGGACAAGATCGCCTTTCTTCTTGACGCCGCTGGTAAAGGAAACCCTCCTTCTTAGTCTCCTCAGCTCAGAGGCCCTTGACATCATGGAATGAAAGGATCCAACTTCCAATGGGGCTCTGTAACGCTCACCTGGCTCCCACGGAGGCACTGGTCTGGGTTGCTGTGACCTCTTCAAGCGTGATGCGTAGGGACCACCGATTGAACAGGACCTCCAAATCTTGCTTGTCGGGCCCGTAGGAATATCCTTCTGCAGATGAGAAAGGGGATAAACTGTCTGCTGAATAGTGTGCTTGCTCCCCCCTTCGTTCTTCTCTGATTCCTCCAAAACCCCCTTCTGGTGCAGGGGCGCACGTTCGTCCAGTTACTTCACTGGTTTTCAGAATGGCGCTGACACATCCGCTTGACTTTTCTGAGCGATTCACCGTAAGTATGAAGATGCAAAAGTTCAAGTGTGAGCCTCCTTTTATGTTGTCTTTTCTGTCCTTTACCTCAGGTGCAGAACAAAGGCGATGAGTTGAGGGGTTAAATTGCCGGTGGTAAAATCAGGTGAGTTAGTGATGAGGGCGACCCTACTAAATGTCTTTATAATTCCCCAGTAATGTCTTTTGTCCTTTCCCCATAGGGGCCGGGGTGCGGTACCTGCCAAAGATGTGGCGCCGACCCGAGATGTGGAATGGTTCACCAAGAAAAGCCGGTAAGTAATATGGCTGAAAATGTCCTTTCCCCATAGGGGCCGGGGTGCGGTACCTGCCAAAGATGCGGCGCCGACCCGAGATGTGGAATGGTTCACCAAGAAAAGCCGGTAAGTAATATGGCTAAAAATTCGGCTTTCCTCTTGTGTTCTCTTGCTCACCTTTTGTCTCTTCTTCTCTCCCCTAGGTGCAGAGATGTGGCGACCGGTGCTGAGAGCCGCGATGGAGCCGGGCGGTGTCTCTGGAACAGGTGAGTGAAGCGCGGCGCTGCAGCGAGCAACGCAGTGCTTTTAAATGGAAGTCTTCCTTCAGGAATGCTGGCGTGAAGATTCCGGATGCAGGTAAGAAGGTTGAATAAGTTCTTGGTTTTCACCTTTCTCTTCTCTTATTCCCTTACAGGTGTTCCAGGTTCGAGGCGGGCGTGGCTGGAGTCCAGGTGCAGGAGTAGACACGGTGAGCGTTCAGCTGCTGGGATGCAGAACAACGCGAAGCACGTTTGGCTGTCCGGGCGTGGCTTAAATAGCTTTGGAAGAAGTTCCAGGTGAGTATTCTTCCACAGCCCCACCCAAGTAACAAAATAGTTCCTTCAGAAAAATAGTCCCTCCTAAGCCTCATTTGGCTTGGTTCTTCATGCAGCATGGTCTGCATCAGGTGAGTGTGCAGCATGGTCTGCTTCAGGTAAGTGCACCAAATACTTCCCCTTATGAGCCTGTGCCTATGGCGCCAGGACTGATGTCCAACATGAGCCTGGCGCCAACGGCGCCAGGACAGAGTCCAAAGAGCCCCTATAAAGGGCCGCTGGGCTTTTACCCGGGGGCGTGATGCCTGCTCCTGGGGGTGCTGGGCCTGGCCTGGTGCTCCGGGGTTAGGCATCATGACAGCACTCCCCCCCCAAGGCCCCTCCCAAGGTCTTTTCCCCAGGAGGTTTCGGTTTGTTCGGGAAATTCCGATGGAACCTTTTTACTAGCCGAGGTGCATGTACGTGGTCGCTGGGTTCCCAAGATCTTTGAGGCCCGTACCCCTTCCAATCAATTAGATAGAAAAGTTTTGATTTTGAGATCTTAGAGTCCAAAATGTTCTTCACCTCGAATTCAGGCTGCCCATCTATCTGGATTGGTTCTGGTGGCTTTATTAATCTGGTTCCTGGTTGCACTGGTTTCAAAAGCGACACATGGAAAAACGGGGTGAATCCGCATGTTAGCTGGTAGATCTAGCTTGACATCCACTGGGTTAATTATAGCTTTGATCGAGTAAGGGCCTAAATACCTTGGATTAAAAGTCTGAGGTCCCTTGAGTGATAAGTGTTTGGTAGCCAACCATACTTGATCCCCTATTTGGTATGGAGGCGCCTCCTTTCGATGCAGATCCGCATTCTTTTTGTATTTCCCTTTCGCATGTTGTAAGTGTGCAGTAGCATCCTTGAAGGCTTGAGTAATCATAGAATACAAATGGTCCACTGCGGGCATTTCGAGGCTCAAAGGTGAGTCCAAGTCTGAAGTATGAGGGTGATGTCCATATAGGGTATAAAAGGGGCTCTGACCAGTTCCAGAGTGTATCGAGTTATTGTATGCATATTCAGCCACCCATAAAATATCCTTCCAATTACCCTCCGATTGGTGCAACATACATCGTAGATATTGTTCAAGGGTCTGGTTCGTTCTCTCCGTTTGACCATCGGTCTGTCGGTGGTGGCTGGTTGAGAGTCTTACGTCGATTTGTGCCAGTTGACAACACTTTTTCCAAAAATGAGAAATAAACTGGCTTCCCCGATCGGAGATTAGTATGGACGGGAATACATGCAGACGTATGATATTTTCGAGGAATTCCTTGGCAAGAACAAAAGCTGAAGGTAATCCTTTCAACGGAATAATATGGGCCATCTTGGAAAATAAATCCACCACAACCAGAATAGTATTGTATCCATTACGAGAGGGCAGGTCCGTGATAAAATCTAGTGACAAGGTGTGCCAAGGTGCTGGTGGAATGTCTAAGGGTTGAGGAAGACCGGCGGGTTTTGTTTTTTGACCTTTGTTTTGGGCGCAAACTCCACAGGACATCACGAATAATTTAATATCCTTTCGCCAGGACGGCCACCAGAATTGTCGTTTAATTTTTTTCCTCTGTTTTGGCAATGCCAGGATGTCCTTCCATCAGAGTATCGTGATGACGGGAAATAACCAGTTCTTGCAATTCCTTTTCTGGCAAAAATAAACGTCTTTGAAGTAAGGTAAGCCATCGTTGATTGAAAAGGAAGATCCCCTTTTGATCCAATCCTGCAAGGCTGAAGAGTCCAGGAATAGTTTTACCCGTGCTTGAATGTCTCCAAGGGTTTGTAAAGTGGTTATCCCCAAGATTCTTTGTTCGGGAATTAATCGGCACAGGTTCTGAGTTTGTGCCCATTTCTCCCATTCCAATTCGAGATAGCGCGTCCGCTTTGCCATTCTTACAGCCGGGACGGTAGGTGATTACAAAATCGAACTCAGCAAAAAATAAAGCCCATCGGAGCTGTCGTGAAGACTGAGCCTTGGCAGTTTTTAAATATTGTAAATTTCGGTGATCAGTGATCACAGTGATGGTATGCCTGGTGCCAAGAAGATAATGCCGCCAAGCCTTAAAGGCGGACTTAATGGCTAATAATTCCTTACCGGCGATTGCATAATTTATCTCCGGCGGCGAGAACTTTCTGGACCAAAATGCTACGGGGTGAAGTTGGTTGGTTTCGGGGTCTCTCTGAGACAGGACAGCTCCCATGGCTAAGCTGGATGCGTCGGTTTCGACTATATATGGGAGATCAGGACGCGGGTGTTTAAAAATAGGTGCGGACGTAAATCTAGCTTTTAATTCCTGAAAGGCCTGTTCAGCTTCCTCGGTCCATTCAAAACGTTTCTTCTTCCGCAAGAGTGCAGTGATGGGTTGCACCACCCGTGAAAATTCCGGGATAAACCTGCGATAAAAATTGGCAAAACGAAGCATGCTTTGGACACCTTTCACCGAACTAGGCGATGGCCATTTGAGGATGGCATCCACTTTCCGTGAGTCCATTCGGACCCCTTTAGGTGTCAGGATGAATCCAAGAAACTCAACCTCGGTGGTATGGAAAATGCATTTTTCCAGCTTTGCAAACAGTTTGTGCTGGCGCAATTTCTCAAGGACGGCCCTGACATGTTTTCTGTGATCAGATTCCGAAGAGGAGTACACCAGAATGTCATCGATATACACGACAACACAGACATCGATGAGTTCCCGAAGGACATCATTCATGAAGAATTGGAAGGCAGCAGCGCTTTGCACAACCCGAAAGGCATCACCTGGTATTCGAATAGTCCATATTTTGTACGGAAGGCTGTTTTCCATTCGTCGCCTTCTTTTACTCGTACCAGATGATAAGCCCCCCGGAGATCTAACTTGGTGTATATGCAAGCGTCCTTCACCTGGTCAAGGAGTTCAGGGATCAAAGGCAGAGGGTAACGATATTTAATAGTTATCTGGTTCAATGCGCGGTAATCGATACAAGTTCTAAGGTCGCCTTCTTTTTTTGGCACGAAGAACAAAGCCGAGGATGCCGGAGACTTTGATGGGCGAATGAAACCATTGGCTAGGTATTGGGCTAAATATTGTCTCAAATGCAGATTCTCTGGCTCAGTAAGGGCATAAATCCTGCTACAAGGGGGTTGTGCACCGGGCACCAGATCGATTTGGCAATCGTACGATCTGTGAGGAGGTAACGTGTTGGCCTGTTCCTTTTGGAAGATGTCATGAAAGTCTTGGTATTCCGGAGGTAGTTGCATGGAGACAGAGGTTACTGATGCTAGACTGATCTTCCGATTTTCTGGGTAGCAGGTTCGTGCACACTCCGGAAAGGTTATTCTCTTCGCTCGCCAATCAATTCGAGGATTATGTGTCTCTAACCAAGGGATTCCAAGAATAACCTGAAACTGTGGAGCCTTGATTACATCAAACACAACTGCCTCCCGATGGCCGTCCGGACCTACAAGTGTCACCTCAGCTATGGAATGTGTTACCAGTCCCGAGGCAATTTCGGTTCCATCAACTGTGGTGATGACATCTTTGCTGGTTTTAAGACGCAGGGGAAGGTTAATCCTGGAGACCAATTCATGATCCACGTAGTTTCCTATAGCCCCACTATCGATGTATGTCTTTATTGCATGCAACCGCTTAGGCTGTTCCGGATCGACGAGGACCATTGGCACAAAGAAATGCGAGGTCTGAGAGTTTGTTTTCAAGCTCGGCAAGCGGACCCCTATGCTAGTCGGGCGGGGTCGTTTCCCGATACAGAGGTTTCATGGATTTTATAAGCGGCTCCTACCACCTTCCTGGGCGGCCTTGCCGGGCAATCTCGTAGAAAGTGTCCAGAGGATCCACAATAAAGACATAAGTGCATCTGCCGTCTTCTTTCACGTTCCTTTTGCGTTAAAGGTCCTTTAACTCCTCTGATTTGCATTGGCTCAGAGGCTTCAGCCCCCTTGAGGTTAGCGTGGGTCTTGACTAACACCCAAGTCTCAAACTTGGACCGATCAGCTTTTCTGTTTTGCAGTCTGTGATCCAATTGGACCACTAAGTCTATGTATTCTGAGCATTCTTGGGGCGGATTTACAACTTGGGCCAGGACATCTTTAAGTTCTCTGCGTAGACCTCGATAAAATAACGTGATTCTTTTATCCTCTGGCCACCCAGTTTCCACAATTAGTCTATTAAAGGTTGCAATGTAGGAAAGGAGGTCTTGATTGCCCTGTCGCAGAGATAGAAGTTTGTCATCTAGAGCCTGCCCCTGGGAGTGACGAGCAAATAACCTTTCCATGCTTGCTTGAAATCCTTGAAAATCACGAAGAATCGGGTCATCTCGAGTTACCAGTGGAACTGACCAATCGGCAGCACTGCCGCTGAGATATGACAATACAAAGGCTACCTTGGTCTGGTCATTAGGGAAGGCCCCAGGTCTGCACAGGAAATGCAAACGACACTGATTCATGAATATGGCTAATCGCTTGGGGTCCCCAGCAAATCGTTCGGGTGGGGCCAGTGGCATGTTTCCAGGTAGATTAATCTGCACCGGGTTACTGGAAAGCACAGGAGTGGGGTTCCCTCCGGAACCGGGTAAAGGGGTTTATCCAGCTTGACCTTGCAAAAGCTGTCTAGCCTGGTCATCAGCTCTTTCCTTTGTTACAATCACTTCCCTCCTAAGAGCATTAGTCTCTTGACGAGCGGCGTGTACTTCGGCCCGTAATTCCCCCAGTAGTTGGGCCAACTGGTCAGTCTCGGAAGTTTCCATAGCGCCTGGGTGGGAATTTGTAGGAAGGCTTCGCGTTCTATAACGCTCACCTGGCTCCCACGGAGGCGCTGGTCTGGTCTGGGTTGCTGTGGTCTCCTCAAGCGTGATGCGCAGAATTCGGACCACCGATTGAACAGGAACCCAAATCTTGCTTGTCGGGCTCGTAGGAATATCCTTCTGCAGATGAGAAAGGGGATTAACTGTCTGCTGAATAGTGTGCTTGCTCCCTCCTTCCCCCCTTCGTTCTTCTCGGATTCCTCCAAAACCCCCGGTTTAAGCTCACCTTATGGTTTGGAAGGATGAACTCTCCATCCTGCTTCTGGTGCAGGGGCGCGCGTTCGTCCAGTTACTTCACTGGTTTTCAGAATGGTGCTGGCACATCCACTTGACTTTTCTGAGCGATTCACCGTAAGTATGAAGATGCAAAAGTTCAAGTGTGAGCCTTCTTTTATGTTGTCTTTTCTGTCCTTTACCTCAGGTGCAGAACAAAGGCGATGAGTTGAGGGGTTAAATTGCCGGTGGTAAAATCAGGTGAGTTAGTGATGAGGGCGACCCTTCTAAATGTCTTTATAATTCCCCAGTAATGTCTTTTGTCCTTTCCCCATAGGGGCCGGGGTGCAGTACCTGCCAAAGATGCGGCGCCGACCCGAGATGTGGAATGGTTCACCAAGAAAAGCCGGTAAGTAATATGGCTGAAAATGTCCTTTCCCCATAGGGGCCGGGGTGCGGTACCTGCCAAAGATGCGGCGCCGACCCGAGATGTGGAATGGTTCACCAAGAAAAGCCGGTAAGTAATATGGCTGAAAATTCGGCTTTCCTCTTGTGTTCCCTTGCTCACCTTTTGTCTCTTCTTCCCTCCCCTAGGTGCAGAGATGTGGCGACCGGTGCTGAGAGCCGCGATGGAGCCGGGCGGCGTCTCGGGAACAGGTGAGTGAAGCGCGGCGCTGCAGCGAGCAACGCAGTGCTTTTAAATGGAAGTCTTCCTTAGGGAATGCTGGTGTGAAGATTCCGGATGCAGGTAAGAAGGTTGAATAAGTTCTTGGTTTTCACCTTTCTCTTCTCTTATTCCCTTACAGGTGTTCCAGGTTCGAGGCGGGCGTGGCTGGAGTCCAAGTGCAGGAGCAGACACGGTGAGTGTTCAGCTGCTAGGATGCAGAACAACGCGAAGCACGTGTGGCTGTCCGGGCATGGCTTAAATAGCTTTGGAAGAAGTTCCAGGTGAGTATTCTTCCACAGCCCCAACCAAGTAACAAAATAGTTCCTTCAGAAAAATAGTCCCTCCTAAGCCTCATTTGGCTTGGTTCTTCATGCAGCATGGTCTGCATCAGGTGAGTGTGCAGCATGGTCTGCTTCAGGTAAGTGCACCAAACACTTCCCCTTATGAGCCTGGCGCCTATGGCGCCAGGACTGATGTCCAACATGAGCCTGGCGCCAACGGCGCCAGGACAGAGTCCAAAGGGCCCCTATAAAGGGCCGCTGGGCTTTTACCCGGGGGCGTGATGCCTGCTCCCGGGGGTGCTGGGCCTGGCCTGGTGCTCCGAGGGTAGGCATCATGACAGGCTCACCTGCATGTGGTGTTTCTCCATCATCTGGGACAAAGTCGTCCTCCTCGGTGCCCGTGGCCGTGGTAGCTGTGTCCGTGCGCCTCTGTGCAGAGCTGGGGCTCCAGGTGGGGTTGTGTCGCAGCCATGTGGTAGTGGTGGAGGATGACGCAGAGGACCAGCACCCCCTTTTGGTCTTCTCTACCACGGGGGTGGGCTCATCCTGAGAGGCTCTTGAGGGTCCCGTGGAGGGATAGACTCCCGGTGCTGTGGGCATCCTCTGCTGGATCTATGTGACCAGTGTGTGCAGAGTAATTAGATTATCCAGCTACATGTTCCTGAGTCTCGGGGTGAAAGGAGCCAGTGGCCTAGGGTCTGGACTGACACGTCTCCTCTTGCGAGCAGGGGACTTGGGTCCAGTGCCCCCAGATCCTCTCCCTTCATGAACTGTGTAATAGTCGTAAGACAGATCATCTCCTTTGTCAGAACTTGAGTAAATGTGCTCCGGTCTATTAGGAGCAGCCTGTGGGTTCACATACCAAAGATGTTCCACTGGTGGGAACTTCTCCCTCTCAGGAAGCTTTTGGGTTGATGCAGTTGCCAGGTCTTTCACCGAGCCCTGAGTGGTCCCTGCCTCTGCAGCCGTATCTGGCCTCAGGGAGCAAGGACACTGTTGGGGTGGTCATGGCAGACACTTCCTTCGCGGACCCACTCTCCTTCAATGTCGTGGTGGTAGACGCGGTCAACGATGTACCCGCCTTTGTTGACGGGACCGCTGTGGACTCAGTTGACCTGGCAGGCTGCAAGGTCTTGGGTAGCTTTGACGAGTCATCGCCGGACTTGTCCCTCATCACTTTATCCACTGACGGGTTGGGACAGGGTTCGGAACTTTCTCTTAGAAGAGGTCCCTTTCATCAGCAGGCTCAATGTGGAGGCTGATGGTGATGAACGCCTTCTGCCCAACTCAGGATCTGCATTAGCGGCGAACACAGCAGAGCCAGCGTCAGAGTTTGGCCTTTACTTGGATCCCCACGAGCGAGGCTTTCTCAAAGCATCTTGACCTCCTCCCAGAGGGAGTCCTCTCCTTGGACCAGCCAGTCCTAGATGAGACGTGTCCCTGCCTGGAGGCCAAGTCAGTGGCCTTGCTCGACTTGAGCTATGCTGAAGTATGCAGTCTTTCTTGGTTTTCTTCAAGAAACCACAGCACACCTCGCATCCCTCCTCATCGTGGTCCGGAATGCAGGCCATATAAGCATGTATGATGCTGATCTTCCACGTCTATATTTCTTAATCCACACTTCATGCAGAGTTTGAAGAGGCTTCTGCTTCCTTCTCCTCAGACATGGTAGGCCCAAGACCAGGCCTTCTTGAAACTTCGATGACGATCCGCTGGTGGATCTCCACTGCCGGTCCTTGTCCTT
The DNA here is from genome assembly GCF_040938575.1 of Ambystoma mexicanum. Lineage (NCBI taxonomy): Eukaryota > Metazoa > Chordata > Amphibia > Caudata > Ambystomatidae > Ambystoma > Ambystoma mexicanum. The sequence goes on along the minus strand of NC_090931.1, from coordinate 653,310,950 downwards.
CGTCGAATACAAAACAGGCCAAAAACGGCCAAATTTGTTTTAAACTTTTATGGAAGAAATATCAGAGTAGCACAAAAATAGCTCAGACAGCAACTTGAGGAATCCAAACACTGAAGCGTGCGGTAAAAATCTGAAGATGGCCACCACGGGTGGCGCTTAGGGAGAGGACTGTCATTGGATGTGACCAGAGGCCAGTGATTGGTTTAGAGGAGAAATACAGTTTTGAAGTGAAACTTTTTTCTTTTACGGTGGATTCCCAGCCCGACGACCGGGAATATTCATGAGCATGTGAATCCATGCGAAGACCACATGCTGGAGAAACAATCGTTTCAGCACCGCCCGTTAATCCTTTCTAGCTTGTGCGCAAACACAATAAAGTTGTGTGAAAGTGTGCATTGAACTCCATGTGGCTGCTCTGGAGATAGCTTCTAGTGGCACGTTTGCAATGATTGCTAATGTAGCCAATGTACAACGTCTGGAGTGTCTGTTTTTCTGAGTGGTTTTCTGAGTTTCCCTTGTTAACATCTTCTCTTTTGTCCACGGCTGTAGTGCTAAAATCAGTATTTGCAAAACATCCACTAGATCGCCCCTATTGCCTTCTGCCTGCGACCATTGTTTTGCTAACCACTTTTGCACTAGGCGCATTTTGTAACATTGCATGTAGCACGATGAAGATGCATGATGCCATCATGGCGAATAGGCGCATTGCTTTCCTCTCTGTTATCTGCCAACCAGCTGTATGAAAAGGGATCTGTTGTGTTTTTGGTATGAATGACTGCTCCTAGGAATAGTTTTTGTTGCCTGTGGATTAGGCTCAACTTCTTTTCATTGACAGAAAAGACCAGCTAGAGCAGATTTGTTTTCTACCCGTTTCAGTGAGACTTTTGGTGTCTCTCCTGTTATTAGCCAGTCGTATGCATCTTTCATATGCAGTATTGCCATAAAGTCTCCCTTTTTGAGCAGCAGGATTACTTCATGCAACAAAGAAATACCCTGGTTTACCTCTGATGGCAGAATGGGTTCTACGGCTCCCTTTTGCAGTATTTGTACTTTGTCTTACAGAATCCATAGATTCTATAACTGTATTCTTCTGGGTCTTGTTGGGGGAATGCGCAGTTGTTGTTCAAACTCCATGCAATGCCCGTTTCTCACTGTTGACAGCACCCACTTTTCTGACGTGATCCCCTCCCATACATGGGCAAATGATGTTATGCAACTCCCCCAACTGGGGTGATAGGGGAGGGAATGGAAACAGTCATTGTTTTGGGGAAGCATGCAAACTTCTTGCAGTTTGGCCTCTCCCTTTGCCTATTCCTCTTCTACATTGTTTAGGAAAGGAGGACCGTGTGGTAGACAGTTGTCCTTGGTTCCTGAACCATGAGGAGAAGCCTACACCTGAAGAATAAGACATTGAGTAGCTTTGGCCACAAAACTCCATCAGTTTGACTATGTTCCCCTTTGAGGAAAAGGTCAGTTTGTAATCTGGTTCAATGTCTTGTGTGTTTTCATGCTCCTTTTTAGCAGTTGCCAGGGCTTAATCGACAGTTTTACAAAATAGTACCTAATTTTCTATTGCCATATTTAGTGATGTAGCTTGAGTTTCTGCTCAAAAACCTGAGTTTCTGAGTCAAGCATGTCTTTTTATTAAGGTTCCCTCATCAATTAGTCTACCAGCAGTATCTGCTGCATCCACATTAGCAGTTTTCCCCTTCGGATAATGCTTTGAGCATTTCAGTTTTTAGGTGTTCATGTCCATTGTTAGTAAGTTCTTCGATATGGTCTTGTTGGGTTCTATTGAACTAGCCATTAAAGCTGGATTGTTGTCAATGAGCAAAGACTTAATTCTTTATCAGGAGGAGGCTTCTGGCCTTGCCAATGGGGTACTCGCCCTTTTTTTGCATGTTGTAGTTCTGACCAGGGAGTCTGGTTTTAGATGTCCCTTGATAAAAAGAGGATCTGTAGGGGCTGGTTTGAACCGGTTCTCAAGTCGTGGGTGTTGGGGAGGATTTTGATTTCTGTGCCAACTCCCTTTAATCTTAGAGACCGCCAGCTCTTTTGCTGGACTCAGGGCTTTTTAATTTTTACTCCTGATTGAGTGGGACTTTTTCCTCACTCTCCCATGTGCTTTTTCTGAATAGGATTTTGTGTTTCCTACTGTTTAATGAAGTCTGGTAAACTCCATAGGCATCTGCTATTTGCATTGTGACACGCAGCACCTTTTGTGCAGTGCCACTGATAAGTCCCTTGGATTTCTCTTAATGTTCAACTACATTTTCTTGGGTGAACTACTGTTAACAAGAATAGTAAGAGGACCCCTGTCTTTCTTACCTTTTCTTTTGTGGGTCCAGCACACACCACAATATGTGGAGTGCTGGGTGGTTACATAACTCCTTTATCCCACTTCTCATGTAACATTCGGTTACACTAACGTGAATGGCTGGTGACAGTGGTTTCTTTTTTACTACCTTGTGCCGTGTATCTGCAGGCTGATTTCTCAGTTGCAGTACAGCACCAGGTGGTGACTATGTTCCCAAAATGCACCCCTAACCCCCCGCACCCCAGCCCCGGTCTTCTTTTTTCACCATTTCTTGTCAGTTAGTTCCTTCTGGGCTTTTACTCTGTTTGAATCGGGTTTGAGTCCTTTGTGTGTTTTGCCTTGTAAAGTCCCACACCAGTTAGACTCTACAAATTCTAACCCAACATTGGTGGCAGGTGGTGGGATTGTGTTGAGTGAATTACAGTGACTATTGGTTGTACTTGTGACCAAATAATCCATCCACAAGGCTAGCGCCACCAAAAAAAGTAAACTTGTAACAGAAAAATGCCAGAAATTGATAATTTTAATGAACAGTCCCTTACAATGGAACAATTGAAAGATGTACGTAGAACAAGGGGACAGAGTTTAAAAGGAAGAAAACATTTGTTGTTTACAAAGCTGTTAAATCACCAAAATCTTAGAGGTAGGCCCATAACCCCTACTTCCAACATTGATGTGGAGGAAATTGAAGAGAATGATAATTCAGAGCTTAGCTCCAATCTGCCAAATGGGTCCTCCACAGCCTACTCCTGTACCTAAACTCCTCCTATCATGACCCCTGTTGGTCACAATGTAAGCACAGAATATCTCTCACTTGAAAGAATGAGACAAAATAGAATTCAAGAAACTTGCAGTACAGACCGAGGACAGAGAGAAGGCTCAGAAATGGATATGCAACATGAGTATGACATGAACAAGATGTCCCTTAATTCTGCTTTCTTTACAGGGCCCCCTCCGTCTACTAGCCCCAAGAGACCTCACTTATCAAAAGAGGCTGTACGTATGTATGATCCTAAACGTGATGTGTTGGATTTGTGGAGTACTTTTGAATTCACCTATGGTTTGCAGAAAAAGTGTGGGAATTATTTTGTTGCATGGATCATGTCTAGGCTCACCCAGAATGGTTGTAATGCCATTATGGAGTTGAATGCTAATGGCAGGAAAGATTATGAACTAGTCAAACAGGCTCATATAGCCAGATTTGGGAAGGCTCTTTCTCAATACCTTAAAAGATTCAGAAACAAAAAGAAGAATGGTACCCCTTGGGCTACCTGGGTTTGTGAATGCATGAAAAACAAATGGTTGGGGTAAGGTTACAAAGTGAGCTCCTTTGAAGGAGTGAAAAATGTGTTTTTACTAGAGAAGATCTTTGATGCCTGCTCTCCTGGGCTGAGACAGCACCTGGCAAACTCAAAGGAACTTGATCCCAAGAGGCTAGCTCAAGCTGCTGACGCATGGGTAGCCAACAGGGACACTCATAAGGATTCTGGGGCAACTCAGAAAAAGGATGAGGGGAAAAAGCACAAGAAAGATGGTAGCGAAAATTCTAATCCTCCACCACCTAAGGAAGGTTACAAAAACCATAAGGGTAAATACAAAGGGGAGCCATGCAGGTCCAGTGAAGCCTCTGGGGCCAAACCAGAGGGAGGTTACCAGAAACCCCCATTCCAGAAACTCTTTGGTAAATCTGTGGTTTGTAGGTCTGGTGTCCATGTGAAAGGGGATCCCAGATGCAAGGGTAAACCTTCAGGGGTCCACACTGTCTCCTTATCCTTCATTCCGGAGGATGAAGCTCCAATGACAGGTGCTCACTTTCACCTAGCAGAAGACCCAATTGGAGTTCAAGCTACTGTTTTAGTGTCCTTGGGACTGTGGTAACAACAGATTATAGATGTGTATAATACCATACCTGACAACACAAAATAATACTATAAGGACAGTGTGCTTGTAAATGGCCAGGAGACTGCTGCCATTAGAGACACTGGGGCCAGCTTTACAGTGCTTGAGGAGTTTCTTCAAACCTGAGGCTGTAGCTAAGGCACCCAAAGATCCCTCTAAACTTGCTGGAGGCCCCATCCAAATGGATCCCATTTTGTCAGCCCTTATCCAGTGCAATGACATGACTGTGTGAATTCCTGTTAGTGTGAAATCCGAAGTACCTGGGAGAGTCCGGTTGGGTAATGACTTAAACACTCTGAGTAGTCTCCAGTACCCCCCAGGCTTCCCAGCAACAACAAAAAACAGGAGCTGACAAGAGAGGCAACCTTGAGAGACTCTCAGTTTGAGATTAAGGAGAAATCCAGAATCTCCAACGAAGAGGCAGGCCAACCTTCTACTTCAAGAAAGAAGAAAGAGACCAAGGAGAAATCCAGAGTCTCTAATAAGAAAAAGGGTCTGAAACCCAAACATGCTGTGAAAACCAGGACTTCCCCCAGAGGTCAGTCCAAGGTCACCCCAATGACCCCATCCCCAGCTGAGACTGAGTGGGTGGACAAACCAACTCCTGAAAAACCAGCTACTGTTGAGACAGAGCTGCAGGAAATCCTTCCCCATCCGTCACCACAGCACAGCCATCTTGCTAGGCAAGGCGTTTTAGCCGTTACCATGACAACACAGTTGTGCAATCACGGACGGGCACCACAGCTTCAGATTCTGCCACCGCTGACATGCCCGCTCACAGATCGGAGGGATAACAGTAAGTCACGCCCGCAATAATATTAGTGTATAACTATTATCAGACACATGCATGCTTACACTTATGTTACCTCCCAGATCAGTAAGCACGGAGCAACGTACGGCAGATAGCTACTTCCATTGAAGCACAGGTTAGTGTACTACTTCACCGGGTGACACAGGGCAGCACACTCACCTGTAACATACGAATATGCTCATATGGGCTCATAAGTGGGCACATATACAATCTATACTGGGCTAATATCCTTCATACCTTTCACTGCAAGCTTGGCAGAATTATCCCCACCTCTTCGGCACGGGTGATCGCGAAACTGCACCGAGAAGCACTGTAGCGAGTTTTAGGCATTGGGTGTGGGCAAATACAACACAACAGTATAATTTAGAACATTACAATGTTATTGATAAACTGGGACGGTACTTAGGAATATGCACGTTAGCTAAACCGCGATGAGATGAAAGCCTAACACAATCTTTGTGCATGAAACGATGTATATAGAAGGAAAGCGCAAAGTTTACTGTTTTCTTTTGTTATCTCTTGTCATTTATGTTCCATGTGAATGTATGTCTTCTGTAACTTGGTGGGCACCCTGTAAATTGATTATGCAAATGTATGTGTGAACAACAATTACATAGTCACTATATGTGACAATGGCATGATGTAATGCTAGGACTCCTTTTGACAAGTTTTGACAACATTACTGTGTTGACTGATCGCTCTATTATGTAACATAAGGATTATTTGTGACAAGCAAGGGTACGAGGCCCTGGCGAAGGACCAAAGGTCTGAAAATGCATTGGCCTATTCACAGATTTGCTATGAACTTGAAACCAACCTATGGTATTAAATAATTTTTTTGACCCTCACAAATCTCAATGTTTAAATCTTTACAACCTGAAGAAATCTGAATATCGAACATTTAAGCTTCCTCTTAAACCAACTAACCCCTCATGGGCAATACGGTGTGCGGCACACACCGAAGGCTAATTAGCCTTGGTCTATTTCTTTTACCTTCTACTGCCATGCCTTCTATTTGCCTCAAGCTTGCACCGTGAAAGCCGCCCAGCGCTTCAACTGCCAATCTTTGTGTTTTCAGCTTCAAAATCTTACACGACCAACATTTATCTTCCTGGTGGTCACCCAGAAGACAATTACTGACTTGGTGTGTCTTTCCATGGAAACCATTTGTTGCAGGTGGGCCAGAATTTAAAAAGGGATCTTCGAAGCCCCTGTGCACCTTGTACGATGATCGATCCTGCAGTCATTGTGATCTGTTGAGATGCAGCAGCAACAACAGTTGAGTATATGGTAAAAGGTCTCTAGATATAGGTCTTAATCATACACCCAATCACAAGCAAAAGTACCACATCTGCAAAGTGCAACCAAAAGCAATGGCGGAAATAAATAAAATGAGGACCTCAACATGCGAGGGATCATGAGCACAGTACATGTCACAGTAGGGATAGTATTACAGGAACGCCCTAAGTCCCTTTTCAAAATCAAAATAAATCAAGTAATACACCACATCAACCACTAGAATATATATATATATTCCAAAAACTCTTCCTACATACACCTCAAAGCTGTAGCAGCCGCACTAACTCATCGTCCGTGTAAGCTTCTTTCTCAAAATCTTTGATCTCGCCTCTAAAATGGCATTTAAAAGTTCTGTCTGTGTCGAAGCTGCTGCCAACCGATGGTGATAGGTTATTTATAACGCGCTTAATACCCAGAGGTTTCTAAGCACGGATCCGGGGATCAAACCTGTGTTACTCCGTGTTGTCTTGCTTCCAAGGCAAGCACGTTGCTGCTGAGCTGTCCTCCCGAGACGATGGTTAATGTTAATGGATATTTATACCGCACACTATCACCACCGTAGTAGTCCCCTGGCGCTCTGGCAGATCTGAAAGAAAGGGGGGTAGGTTAGGGTGCGTTCGTAGGACAAAGTTTGGAGAAAAAGCAAGGGAGCTGTGACGTGCTATTGGCAGCTTCAGTTCGGTTAACAGCGTTCACTGAACTTTTTGGTGTGGTATTCGGTCGGAGTCCATTATGTGCTGTTATGTAAGGCTCTGTGTGGTGTGTTTAGTTAGGGTTTGAGCGGTGTATGAAGAGGGGTGAGGTTTTAGTAGGGTTGGTTATTAGCATTGTCTGGAGAAAAGCACTCATTTTGTCTTTCGAGATTTAGACATTTCTTCCTTACACTGATCTAGTTTCAGCACGATAAGGCTGTCTCATCTCTCTGTCCATATGTTGCATTAGTTAATCTCTACAATTCTTTGTTCTTACTCAGGCCAGCCCCTACATCCCAGTCTGTGCCTGATTCAAACTGGTCCCTGCGGATCAATCTAGTTGTGACCTATGCCCATCCCCATAGCTCGGTCTGAGTGCGACGCAATACAATTCAGTCCTTACTAGCTTGTCTGGATCGACGCAAGTGAATAAACATACCTAGGTCTCAGATGATTTTGTTGTGTGTGTTGGGTTAGTCGTTTAGGAAGTCAGTACATCTCCAGGAATTCTGCTAGGTTTTTGTGTATGTCGGTCTAGTGCATTCCATCTTCTACTTACTAGCTTGGGTGTGGGTTTCTTAGGGTGGTGCTAGTGGTCTCATTTGGCTGGGGGTTAGCTTATATGGAGGGGTTGGTTTGAGGATGGTTGTCTTGCGAGCGTGAGGTAGTAGTTGGATAATGTGGATGCACAATTGCGTTGGGTTGGGGTTTACATAAGGTTCATGTTGTCATGTCTGTCAAGAGGATGCTTGGTTGTGGGTAAAGATTATAGTTGTGCCTGTGAGTCACCTTTGTTAGCTAATGTCCTGTTCTGATCGATTCTGCCTTCGATTGTCTCTTTAGTTCTTGCGGGTGATCTCCCCCCCCCACCTCTGTCGGTTCCAGGTGTTATCTGTACCGTCATGGGATCGGGTAACTGGTTCTCTTTGCATTTTCAGTTTTGTTTCAGTTGCTTCCGTCTGCTTCCAAGGTCTTGAAGAGCCAAGTTTTTAGAAGTTTTCTGAATTTAAGGTGGTCTTTGGTGTTTCTTATTTCTTTAAGGAGGTTGGTCCAGGTTTTTGCCACCAGGTGGGAGAAAGAGGAGCTCCCAGGTTTTTTCCTGGCGTATGGCTTCGGTTCCAGGCGGATTTCATTGCTTGATCTAAGGAGTCTCGTCGGCTTGTAGATGGTTATTTTCTTTTGTAGGAATTCTGCTCCCTCGCCGCTGATTGTCCTCTGTGTTATGCACATTGTTTTGAACGTGATATGTTGTTTGATTGGAAGCCAAAGTAGCATTTTTAGCGCTGGTGTGATGTGGTCTCTTCTAGATAGTTTGAGATGGAGGAGTCTGGAAGCTGCTTTGTAGTTTCTTCAGCAGGTGTTCCAGTATTAAAGGTAGAGGCTGTTGGCATAGTCGATTCTTGACATGAGGGTGACGATTGTCAGTGTTTTGTGGGTGAAGGACAGGAATGGTAGGATTCTTTTTGTTGAATGAAGGAGGAAGAAGCAGTTCTTAATTATTGCATTTACTTGTGGTTCTAATGTTAGTGCGTTGTCCATGGTGAAAGTGAAAAATAAAATAATCTGAGGACATCAACGCGTGAAGGGTGGGGGTCCCTGTACACGGATATTTGACGCCAAGTTTTTCAAATTTGAAAAAACACGCAATAGAAGCCAAATTTGGTTTTACAATATAGATTGTGTTTTACATTATGCATTTTACATGTTCTGTTATCATTTATTTTTAGCAGAGTGCTGCCATGAAAAAGACCTGTGGAGGTCGAAACATGTGTTGGCACACAACTCTGACTCCTGAATATGGACACTATTAAATATTGAAATACAATTTCGAGATTTCCATGAGTAGTATCTTTGAGGACTTGCTTCATTGGCAATATTGAACCTTATTATTGAAGGCTTTGAACTCTTATGGTGCCAGCAGCGCATTTACTTGGTGAAACAATTACTGTTTCTGAAGCCAAACAGTAGATGGCTTACTATGCATGTGAATCTAACCAGATTCACAAGCCCCAGAAACAGAAATTTCTTATTGGAAAAATCATGTTGTATTCACTTTCAAACCATTATACATATTGTTTTTGAGCTTGTTTGTATTATGGAAAAAGGACTGAATTAAAGAAAGAACATGTGTAGAGACTCCTTTGGGGCGACACAACATGAACAGCTTGAAAGGTGTACTAGAGGATTATAACGGAGAGCCAAGTGTAGGGAGGACAGATGGCAATTCCAGTCATTGTCGGGGGGGAGGGTGTTCTAGCAGGATTAGGTGATTTGTAAGCAGGGGTGGTGAGCACAGCCATTACTGCGTTCAGATAAATCCCTACCACTCATATTACTGCCTGCTCATGACATTGTGCTGATCAGCACTGTGCGGGTTTACCTCACCATTGCACCGCCAGCACTCCACACCTAGAGAATTGGGCAGGGTTGGCAAACAGTTACGCTGGGGAAGGGGGTGGGGGGGATAGGTATCCCTGCACTAGACAAAGTTATTGGTTTCAGGCAGACTTCTACCCGTGCGTCATTGAATCTTCTTGCATAGTGTGTAGGGCATTCTCCCACTACAGTGTATGCTTTAAATCTAGGTGCATTTTCCCACTACATTGTATGCTTTGAATCAGAGTGCATTCTCCTACCACAATCTGCCCCCTCCACATATTTTCCTACTCTCTCAGACTACACCCCTGCCACCATCCCGCACACTGCCCAGATCCAAGCTGCATGCTGGCGCTCCAGAAACCCAACTAATGACCTACCTGGCCAACCTCTTCCTCTCTTCTTCCACACACCAGGTTCTCTCCTCTGTCACCCCCCCCCCACACAATAATACACGCAGTCCCCTCTCCGTTCTTCACCACTCCCAGCTCAACGCTCACCTACCCTCCAAATATCAACTCTCCCGCTACCCCATCCAGCCTCCATGCAAATCTTGCTCCTCCCAAATCAGAGCTGCACACTGGTGATCTAGAATCAAAAACATCTGTCCCTTCAACCACCCTCCCATCTCTCCTCCCCAGCCCCTCCACCCCAACCAAACTACCCTCTCACACCCACAACCATTTCTCCACTTCTCCCTCCACACACATTACCCGTACAAGCACCCTTCCCTTCCCTGAACTTCCCATCCCTAAGCGCAGCAAGGGCCACCCTGGCCAACACAAATCTCAACAGCCCCCCAACTTTCAACCACACTCCTCTGGTCCCCCCCAAATGGGCACTGGTTACATCCACCTCAACACATCCCGCACCCACTCTTCTCCCCTGCTCCTTCATCCGAGATACCACTTTGCCCGCTTCCTATTCCTCCCGCCTCAAGCCTGTCCTAGTTCTCTTCCCCTCTGCCCCAAAAACCCCAAGCTGCACCAGTTGGCCATCTGTCCCCCCACACAACAACCCTCCCCATTTCTTCATCTGAAAACCCAGCCTTTTATCTGTCACCTCCCATCCCCCTGCTGATCCTACAACACACCTCACCACCGTTGCCCGGTAAGACCCTCCCACTCGCCATTCTTCTCCAGCAACGCACACGCCAACCCCTGTTTTTACCCCTAATGCACTCCCCCTCCGGAAACCGAACCTGCACTCTTGCATACTCATCAACACCAGGTCAGTCTCCAAAAATGTAACCTCTTTGACTACACCTCAGACGAAAATCCAGAAATCCTCTTCATCACAGAGACATGGTTCCCCGATGACTATGAACCTATTGCACACAGGACCTTCCCCCCCCAGGGTACAACCTGATTGTACAGAATAGATCCAGCAGAGGAGGAGGGTTCGCCATCCTCCACAAACATCAGATCACAGTCCTACTTAAGGATAACTTACCCTGCAGCACTGACTGTGAACCACTGCGAGTAGAGTTTCAACCCACCCCTCCATCACCCACAGCTTTCTACTCCTATACAGACCCCCTGGCTACAACAGGAACTTTGCAGATTACCTCAGTGATACCCCATCAGCCACCCTAATTCAGCATCCTAAGCTCACCGTATTTGGAGACTTCAACATCTGGTTCGACACTCTGCCAAACCCCCTTTCACTAATAACCTCAAAGTTCTCAACTTGACCCAATTGATCTCTCCTCACCCACTCCCCAGGCCACACTCTCGATGGTGTATTCAGCACCACAAACTTGATATCCACCCTACCCCATAACCCCATAACCCCAAACCAGACCTCTAATCTGCACAGATCACTCCACAATCATCTTATCCCTCCTGACCTCCCCATCCTCCCTCTCCAGACACACCAGCCTGCCCTCTCAACACCGCCCCCCTCCTCAGTCCCTCTCTGGAGTAAAGTCACTATTAACACATATAGCCAACTCTCTCCTAAATTCACTCCCAGCGGACTCACTCCAGAAAGGGCCCTTCCACCCCCGATTAAACATTTCTATCATTGGCTCTCCAGCGCTCTCATCCCCCTCACTCTGAGACGTACCTCTCCGAGACCGCGCCCCAATCCCAAGTGGTACACAGCCCACCTCACATCTATCAATGACCGAATGGAGCGGACTTGGACAACCAAACCCACAACTCAAAACAAAACCTCTCTTGCAAGACTGACAAGGGCCTATCGGTGAGAAATTGGAAAGGCGTAAAATAAGTGTAGGAGAACCAAATCTCCAACCGTCATAACCATAGCCAGAAACTGCACTGAATCATCACAGAATTCAAGATGCTGTGCTGCTCTTTCCTCCACCCTCCAACTCCCAATCACACTTTCACACTATTGCTATTGATACACTATTCCATCCTCTCCAAACTAGCTTTCACGCCCCCCCCCACCGCTTACAGCACTCCACCTAATTCCAGCCCTACTCCCACCTCTAGAATGGTCTCCTCTTTTTTCTCCCCCATCTCACACCCACAGTTGCGCAAACTTCTAGCTCAAAGCTGACCTTCAGAGTCTCCTGGAGAGCCCGACAGCCCCGCTCTTTAAAAAACAAAAAATAACTATTTGTGGCAGACATGAATAAATATAGCAGTTTTACATAAGGCAACAATAGGTGGAAGACTACGTTTTTACATTCATGCGGCGAGGCAGAAGGTCCCAGATACAAAACAATAAAAGCACAGTAAGAAGTCACAATTGACATGTTATACATATCACCCTGTTTGCTCAACGGCCCAGCGACATTTCAGGCAGTTATATCACTGTAGTTGGCCCAGGTAGGTGTTCAGCGTAGCCAGGAGGCTGGGCAGGTAAGCTCGGAAGTTGCTCCACATGTCCTTTGGCTTGGAAGAGTTTGGTCACATAGTAACAAATACATCTTCACAGTTTTCCACCCACACTAGGTCCGATAACCACTCTTTCCCTGTCTGTGCCAGCGCATCTTTCCATTTCTTAAGTATACATTGTTTGGCCACTATGCACATGAGAACAACGCACATGAGATTGCAAGGAAGTTATCATGAGAACCAGTTGACTCAGAAGAATAAGGAGACTAAAAAGGATTATGAATAAGTTGTATTTGTGATAAAGTATTTTAGAAACAACTATCACATACATACAATTTTAAGGAAAAACTGGCATCTACTCAAGTTAGATTCGCATGTGCGGGAGCATGTAGAGGACAAGCCAAGAATCATTTACAGAAGAGTTAGAACTCTGAAAAACAGTCTGAGCCCATTGCTGCTATCAGATGTACACGATATACAAACATGGTTACAACCGAGCAAGAAAGGGTTTAGAAAATGTGGAACATGCACGATGTGCAGATATGCACATGATAGTGCTGAGATTTTCATAGACAACAATGGAAAACAAATCAAAATTCTAGACAGTATTAACTGTAGAACAAAGTTTGTTGTGTACGCTATAATCTGTATATGTAACCGAATATATATAGGTAGCACAATAAGAGTTAAGGATTAGGATAAGAGAACATCTGGTGACTATTGGTAGGCAGGATCCAAAACATCCATTAGCACAACACTGTCAAACTCATCAGACAACAAGAAAAATATCTGATGTATAGGTTTGAAAAAGATCAATTTAGGCAAAAGAGGAGGTAACAGATTGCTTAGGCAAGCTGAGGCGAGGTTAATTTGTAGATATTCGGCAACAGAAATTGTTTAAATAAGCACAATGAGATGGCCTAATTTCTGTGAAAATACGATGGAAATTGGAAATGGGGTGATACAATGGAATACATCCTACCAATTGAGATTGGTAATGTTAAGGTGCTATCCATGAATAAGGCTAGAACATGTTAATGGTCACACAAGGTAATTAAGCCTAAAATCTTATATGATAAGCCGATAACTAACAAGAAAGATATAAGGTCAATGATTTAATCTCATCCCGTTAGATGAAATACAATGGAATGGAACTGACAAGGCAGTAATGTGGTAATGGCACATTAAGATACAAGACATTGATGTTGAACGCAATACGTTAATGTAAAAGGTGAATACTGCCGTAGTATTTATAATTTAAAATTTACTTATTTACTATATGAATAAATTAAAAAAGGAAGATAACTTAAAAGGAATTCAGCAAGGATATTATAATATATTTGGATTGAAATGGTGAGTTGGGCATGCCTTATATCCATCCATTAGGGACCAGAAAACGACATCCCAAAATATGGTGGCCTCTTGTGAAACAAAGCGAAAACAGCACTCGTTTCCAGATCACCTAGGAAATGAGCGTAAACATTAGGGAGATGGCGACGGCTGCTCGCTTAGAACACGACAGCCAACGCGAATGAACACAAGCAAGTAACATGCAGTAAAATCAGCAGTTAAGACAATGGATTAAAAACAATATTGGATTGGAGCCTCACGGAAACAAACATTAATATTTGATCACAACGTAAATATAGGAGACAAAAATGCAAATGTAGCATAATCTATTTGAATGTGAAGCGCAAACAAGGGTAAATGAAGGAAGACTTGCCTGTAACGGGGGCTAATAGTAGCCATGATTATGCACTTTATTGCAGGTGAGATTATCCCAATATGGGGCGAACAAAGAAAGAGTAGACTATAAGGAAGGTAAGACTAATGCGTTGCTTATTTAGCAAACATATGATACTTTTTTTAAAGTAAGCAATGTCTTTCTGATTAAATATAATCAGTGTGAGCTTGAGTATAACAAAGGTGAGAAGGTATGATAACTGTATATAAACGCATGGCATATAAGAAACACACTAATAAGGCATATATATTTTTTCTTGCTACACTATTTTTTTGTTTTTTCCAAAACCTGAAAATCCCCCCCCACCCCCCCACAACCAACCCTTGATTTATGTTAGGGAGAATTCTCAGAAATGTGCTAATTCATCTCTACCTTAGAGAACCCCAGCTCTTTTGCTGGACTCTAGGACTTTTTCATTTTTACCTAGACAGAGAGAGACCCTTTTTCCCCACTCATGTATTTTTATGTGATTTTAACTCTGTTTATTTTGGTTTTTGGAGTCTAACAAACTCCAAAGGCATCCTTTTACATTGTGCCACACAGCACCTTCAGTGCAGTGGCACAGGGAAGTCTTTCAGATTTCCCAAAAGGTTTAAATACCTTTTCTTGGATAACTACTGTTTCCAAGAGCAGTAAAGTGAAATTGATTTTACTTACATTTATAACTTTCTATACCCAGCACACACCATCTTACAATAGGGTGCTGGAGGGGTTAGTTAGTATCCCCTTAGTGTAACTTCTCATGTAACATTTTTATGTTACCCTTTCTGCAATTAATGGCTGGTGGCAGTGGTTTAATTTTACTACCGTGATATGTCTTCACCGCAGACTGCGTTCGCAGCTGCAGTAAATCACCCTTGGGTACCATTTTGTCAAAATGGTCCCAGTCTTTTTTTGCCATTTCTCTGTAGGAAGGTCCTTCTTAAGGTTTACTCTGCGCGCCAAACCAGGTTTGGTCCCCTTGTTCATTTGGTCTTTGCCAGGATTCACGAGTGAAGCCCACCTCTGGCTCCAGGGTGTCTGGTGAGGGCAGGAAGTGAGGGAGGTGCCCAACACTCCCTGTGCTTAATCTCCTAGGAGAAAGGAATGCACTCTTAGGTGATTGACCGGCTGGCTGTCCGGCAAGGACAGCCACCCTGCTGTTTGACTGGTAGCTAGGCTGGAATGAATGGGAGAAACCTGCATCAAAAAGTTGAGGCTTTTTGGCTTGGAAGTTGACCACTGGACGAAGGCATCCGAAGAACTTGAAGATTATGCCTGCAGCAACTCCTGGACCGTTGGTTTGCCTGGTGAAGCCCTGCTGCTGTGCTGAAACTCCACTTTCGTTTCGACTAGAGAAGCCCTGCAAGGACGACTTCTCCCCTTGAGTTGGTGGGACCAATCAACACCAAAGTAAGCCACCTGGACATCCTCTCGATGCTGGTTGCACTTCCACTGCAGTTGCTGCTGGAAGCATAGAGCCAGGGAGAGGAACACCAGTTTGTGTTTTGCTTTTAAGCTGGCCAAGAGCTCCAGGAAGATCCTCCGGACTCCCAGGAAGCAGGACTGACCAAGCCTGAGCCACCTCAACAGAGTGCTGGACCCCAGATGCAAGGAAAGCCCATCTCGACAGCCAGGAACCGCAGTGGTGCTATTTGCGGTAGATGCAAGGCGTGAAACACTGAAGTGCCACTTGTTTGAAGATTGCCTGTTGCTGTCGGTGACTGTCCCCTTGCAGTGCAGGAGTCCCAAGAAGTCCTCCCTCTTGTCCCCATGACTGAGGCCCAGGAACATCAGGATCTTCAGGGCTGCACAGGAACAGAAGTCATCTGCTGCATTTTCTTCTAACTAAAAGGTACTGTACAGTCTAAGAGAACTTACCTCTTGTTGTAGAATTGCTTCTACTACTCACAAGTCTAACAGCTTGTGCCCCTACATTGATTCTTATTTTTCTTCAAAGACTTATAAAACATTGAGCAAAGACTTTTCTTACTTACAAGAACACTTCCACCTGAGCAGGAGCTCCTACAACGACAACCGTGCTGCAGGAGCAGCTACCTTGATGGAATCCACACTATGAATTAAAGGTAGGCTTCAGGCACTATTGTGTGCCTGAAAGCCCCTTTTTGGTATCTCCTTATTTCGTCACACTACGACGCTACTTTGCAGTGACATCCGCTACAGTAATTGCAGATTACTAGCGGTACCATCCGCGACAGAATCCCTGTGATATCGCCAAGAAACAAAATCACCACCATTGTTACACACAAGGCGATTTCCGTGCTAAAATGGCCACCACTGTGTATTTCGGCCACCCTATCCAAAGTATGAGCCCACCAGATTGCTAGGAGCTTGCGGATTGCCACTGGTCCCTACTGCAGCCAATCAAGCTGGGCCGGCAGGTGAGCGCCGGCCCACGAAGGCCCAGAAAGAAGGATCCTGTCCCGAGCCTGTCCAGAGTTGCCAGAGGCCAAAGTACACTAAGGCCACTTCAGGGACGACTGAAACAACCTTTCCAGCTTCCTGATCGCCGGGTAAGCGTAGACTTGTCTCACGTACTCTCCACTTCCCAGACACCAGCGCTGCACATCGCCGGGCTTCCATTACACACCTTTGTGTCCCCATTGTTTAAGCTCGACTGTCACATGCTTCGTACTGTTCGACTTGTAATCTTTGCTGATTGCAACCATTGTGCGATCTGTATCTGCCTATCATCGTGCCAGTATCAAAACTGCGCCACTAAGCGTTACCTAGTGTGTACACTTAATTCACACCAGCCAATAGATTGCCTTAGGTTTCCTATTGCACGAACTGTAACTTTCTGCATTGTTGATTACATTTACTGCGAGGTTTGCATCTGCCGATTGAACGTGCCTGTATCACAAATGTGCTACAGAGTGTGAATACTTGACTTATACGAGCCATATTTCTCCGCATTAGTCTGTCCATGCGGACCAATATACTCTGCTGATTGTGCTTATTGCGATATCTGCATGCACATCTTGTCTGCAACTCACTGGCGTAACAGGGGCCCCCGCAGCGCAGGGGGCGCTGTGACCACATGTCCTGGGACGGGGCCCCACTTGGATGGAGTAAAAAAATAAAAAATAAAAAAAACATTTTTTTTACATTTCTTTTTTAATTCACTCCTGCTTTTATAAAGAAATTATTTCTGTAACAAAAATAATTTCTTTATAAAGGCAGCGTGAATACAAAAAGAAAGTTTCTTTTTGAAGTCCCGGAGCTGCTACCACCCCATGAGATTAAGACCCTAGGCTAGAGACCTCCATGTCATGGGGTGGAGGCAACCCTATGACTTCAAAAATAAATAGTTTATTTTTGAAGTCACTCTGCCTTCATAAAGAAATTGCCGTTATGGTTAGGTCCTTAAGGGAAATAATGTCTTCATGAAGTCAGAGTGACTTCATAAAGAAACAATTTATTTTTGAAGTATTATGGCTCCCCTCAACCCCATGATGTGTGCGTGTGAGTGCATGGTGAAAGAGTCCACACAAATGTATCGGTGGCTGGGTATGCGTGTGTACAATGAAAGGATGCACACTTAAATGTATGGGTGGCGGCCTTGGTGTGCCTGTATGGTGAAAGGGTGCACACTTAAATGTATAGGTGACTCTGTGAGTGTATGGTGAAAGGGTGCACACAAATGTATGGATGGCTGGGTGTGTGTGTGTGTGTGTGTGTGTTTGTGTTCAGGGGCACAACAAAACCTACATTTCAGGGGAGCTAACCCTACAAATGTTGGGAGAGGCGCTAACTTCATGTGTGGTGGGGGAGGAGCAAACTTATTTGTGTGGGGGCATCCAACTTCTTTACGCATTTTAATGAGACTATTCTAGTGCAGCCTCAATGTTACAAGCAGTTAACTCTCTCATTTAAGCTGAAAGCACCCACTTATGGACTGCTGTGAGAATGACTGGTCTCTTGTTCCTGTTCTACCCTTCCAATCACTCCCCTGGCATGCAAGTACTAAACCCACATCACAATTTCAATTGCCTAAAAAATTTGGCATTTGAATGCAGTTACTAGCAGTGAAATGCTGTACATTAGTAATTGCTGGGCCGGGCCCTTGTTAACAGCGAAAACCAGGTGCTGTTTAACATCTGTGTCCTTTTCCGTCCGGCAACTGCTCTGTAGGTCAGCCAGGTCAAGTCAACATAGCCCACAATTTCAGGGTGGGTGGGGGAGTGCTGAAGCCCAGTCAGCTCTATGGCGTTGCACCACTACTTGTGTTTAATGCCTTGATTACTTATTGGTAATCTGCATTAGTCCTAGCCCTATTCTTCCTCATCCGAGTACTTGTGTATGAGGCAGTACTTGTGTATGAGTCAGGTGTCCGGTCAAAGGTTCGACACCAAACGGATCGAATGACCAAAGGGTTTGAGGTAATAGGACCGAAAACCAAAGTATCGAATTTTTTGTTTATATATATTTATTTTTTTGGTTTTTGTATAGAGAAAAAAAAGTGTTTTTGCACCAGAAACGGTGGTTTGGGGGGGGGACCACCCCCAAAAAAATAAAAAAAAAATAAAAAAAAACCCACTCAATTCGACCCTTTGGTTTTCAGTCCTTTTGATTCCACCCTTTGGTCATTCGATCCTTTTCATTCGAACATTTGGCCTATAACCTTCGAGTCACTATGCCTCATACATAAGTACTGGGATGAGGTAGAGGTACATGAAGGTAATGCCTGACTTAGCTACCTGCAATCTTCATTACTCCTAGTCCCACTGTTCCTCATCCCAGTGCTTGCCTATGAGACAAGGAGCCTCAGACGTAAGCACTGGTACAGGAAGAGGGACGTGGAGGTATCTCTGGGCCAATGAGCCGATTTTGGAGGTTGAGGTAGGGGATGGGAGGGAGAGGGGATGTGTGGGGGGTGGCATTGTGCAATACATCATAATGGTCGACCATGTCCATGTTAAGCAGGCATGATATGTGGTATTAGTGGCTAGAGAGGCATTTTGGTGCAGCCAGTCTAGTCATTCCTCAGTTTGGTATGACTTTTTTTAACTGGGCATTTCTGATAAAGCAGTCCTGCCAAGTGTAAATACCTGGCTAGACTCGCATTTGGGTTCTGCCAGTCTAGCCGTGTCTAACTGCGGCATTGTATATTTTTCTGGCCATCTGTGATAAAATTATGATATGATAAGTCATATATAATGCGTCTGTACACAAGTGTTTTTAGGCACGACAAGACAAGGGAAAGAAAATAGAGGGAGGACAAGACAAATTATCTTACTAGGCCTTGTGTCATTCAGATTGTGCAAGTGCGAGAACGAGAAGTCCAAGGGGAAAGGGAGGGGGAGGGGAAGTGCAAGGGAGAGGGGAGGGGACAACAGGGCAGCAATGCTCTGAGCAAGTGCAGCCAGGGCAGCGCGGCTCTGGGTAGTGCAAGGAGAACAAGGGACTGTAGGGTTAAAGTTGCAGCCCGTAAGTGTGTGGTAGGCCCAGAGGCAGTACAAGGGTGACTGATCAAGAAAGAGCCTGGACTCAGTGAGCCTGAGGGGAGGGAGAGAGAAAGCAGAGGAGAAGAGGAATGGTTTGAGCTGCTTCTGGAACTTCAGGTGGTCCGGCTCAAGTTTGGGAGGGGCAGGGAGGCCATTCCAGAGCGATGCACCTGCAGAGGAGAGAGATCTACTCCCCCATTATCTGCCTGGAGAAGCATCTAACCCTTAGGGCTTGAGAAGGAAGGTATTTTGTCAGAGAGCGTTGGATGTAGTGTGGATCCCAGCCCCAGAAAGCCTTGTGGACAATGCAAAGGGTCTTGAACTTGATCCTTGCAGCCACCGGGAGCCAGTGGAGACATTTCATGGCTGGAGCGATCCGGTCCTTGGGCTTGAGGCCAAAGATACGTCTCACAGTCCTGTTCTGGATTAGTTGCAGAGGGCGGACAGTAGTGGAAGGCAGATTGAGAAAGTGGATATTGCAGTAGTCCAGCCTAGAGAGAACCAAGGCTCTGGAGATGGTGAGCTTCTGGGGGAAAGTGAGAAAGGGAAGAATCCCTTTGAGGAGGTGCAGCTGGTAGTGGGACTTCTTGGTGACGTCCGAGATGTGAGGAGAGAGAGAGTAGAGATGAAGAGGACACCAGGGATGAGGGAGAGAGGGGAGGAGGCTGAGGGGAGCCTGAAGGAAAGATAAGTGTCATCCGCATAACACTAAAAGTTAGAGGAGAAGGCAGAGATCAGGTGGGCCAAAGGGGCCAAGTAGAGGTTGGATAACCAGGGTGAGAGGATACATACCGGGGGAACACCACAGGTAGAAAGAAGTGGCGGAGAGAAAGGGACCAAATTGGACCTGGGAGGGGCGGTCCAAGAGGAAGGAGGTCAGCCACTCCAGGGCCTGAACCATGATGCCAAGGTTCTCACAGTCGATTGATCAGGATGGCGTGGTTGACCGTGTCGAAAGCAGAGGAAAGTTCAAGGAGGATGAGAATAGAAGGAATGCTGGAATCCAGGTTAGAGATCAGATCTTCACAGGTGTTCAGGAGAGCTCTTAAACCAGGCTGGTGGTCATGGAGACAACCAACAGATTCAGTGTGGAGAGTAAGCTGGGAGATGGACAGCTTTTCCAAGAGTTTGGGAGAGGGGAAGTTCCAGTGGGAATACAATGATTACAGCAATCGGCCAAGGCTTGAGCAAGGGTGTCAATATGGTCCTCGATGGTTCTGGAGGAGCGGGTAAGCACCTGTTTCGACGACACTTCCACAGATGGGACTTGTCTAGAAAGCTTGTAAGGTGTTAGAGAGAAAGAGGAGAAAGGAGGAGGAGAGGGAGAGATGGCCAAAGGGGGGGCGAGAGAGGTAGAGGAAGAGATAGTGGACAGGATGTCCTGAGTTTTAGCAGAGAAGTGAGAGGCTAAAGCGATACAGAGGGCCTGTTGAGGTAATAGGAGAGGTAGAGACCGCAACAGGATTGGCCAGTTCCTTGCAGATTTTAAAGAGTTTGGCCGTGTTTTTAGATGCCGCAGACACGCAGGCTTGAAAGTGTGCTCTCTTCTTGATGAGTGTTACTGCTTTGACTGGCATTTTGGTACAACCAGTCTAGGAATGTCTAAATGTGGCCTGGCATGTTTTACTGTAATGTTATTACGTGTCTACAGTGGTCTACATTGTGCAGCCAGTTGGACATTTTTCCATTGTGGCATGCATTTTTAATAGCAAAGCATTAAAAATGCTTTGCTATTAAAAAAAGGTGTGCCTGAACACACCTCTGGTATGGGTTCAAATCATCCGCCATCCACTAACTCTAAGACCTACTAGCAGCGGATTAAAACTTTGCTATTTGCAAATCACTGTTGATGATTTGCATGTATTGGATTGGTGTTACCCTACAAAACAATATCAAACACTGGCTTTTCAGCCAATTTTTCTCAGAAAGTGTGCTCTATATTGCTTTAATACACATTTATATCTTTCTCCTAGTGCAGTGTGCGGCATACCCCTTCAGCAGCACGTTCATGCGTATTGCGCAAGCGTGGTAATCTAGGCCGGTCGAGAGTGTGACGCGATCCGCGATTTGTTGCTGAGTTGGGAGGGCCTCCTCAGCATGGCTCGGAGGGGCGCCCCCAGATCTTGTGTTACGCCACTGCCGCAACTGTGTACTGAATATGCTACAGATTACGAAATTGCGATCCGACATTCAACCTAGCTTACTACTCTGCCTTGGATGCTCTATGCTTATATTCTGTGCCGTGCCTAGTCACTTGTCTAGTCGTTCTGTGTGTTCCATGCATGCCTAGTTATACATAGATATCAAACTATTCCTTACCTTAGTCCCAGGAGTTTTGCCAAGTGATAACCTGAACTGAATCTGCTCACTGTACTTGTCCACGCTGCATCGAAAATGTGTCATCGTCTAGCTACTGATTTGTACCTACCTGCATACAGGCCCGTGCATGCATGAGTCGTGTGTACTAAAAACTATAACTCATTCAACTGATTGCTGCCAAAGCTTACCCATGGTCCTGGCAACGGTCCCTTGCCTCTGGCCTTACATAAAGGCCTTTCCTGGTTCAGGTAGCTGTTCCGACCCTGCCTACCTACGGCCTGTAACCCAAGTCCTCTCTACCATCTATTGGCATGTCCATCTAATATGGCTAACCTTCAGCACTATGCAGGTTCCTTATTTGCTGCTGTCCATATCTTTGTATGCCTTACTGGCTGCAGACACACAAGTTAATGCACCTACCAAAGACTACTACAACCGCCTAAGGATACCCATGGCCAACAAGGTCTTCACTACTGGTAAAACTACCAAACCTCCTGCTTTCAGCCTCTAGCTTAAATGTGAAAAGCGACCCGTAATCTCCCAAAATCCTAGCCTCGCATCACTTCTGCATCTCAGCACCCAGCCTGCTGTGCCTGAACACACCTCTGGTATGGGTTCAAATTATCCGCCATCTAGTAACTCTAAGACCTACTACCAGCTGATCAAAACAAATCTTCCTTGAGCTTCCACAGCCAGAAATGCCTGACTTCATGCTAGACTTACCAAACTCCACGAACCACAGTCAAACACCCTCACTAAATCTAATATTACTAATAAGGGGATCAAAATTAAATCTCAGACCAATACAGAAATAAAAATCCTGCTGTAGCACTAAACAACAAGCCTGACTCATGTTACATCATGCCAGAGTAGTCCCCGAGCTCGGACCAACTATATAAGCCATCCTAGCATCAAGGTAGCTTTAACACCAGATCCCTAGTGGCGCACGCTACAGAAATAGCAATTATGATCACAGCAGACAATCTCGATTTCCTTGCCATAACAGAGACCTGGCTGCATGCAGCTGCAGGCTCTACCCTCCTACTACCGGTCCCCGACAACTCCAAAATTATAAAAGAGCAGACAGAGGTGGAGGCATTGCTCTTCTTGCTACGTCAGACCTAGCTTTAGGACTAGTACCATCTCATGATGTCAGCTCATGTGAACTACTCACAGTCAAATTACCAACCTCTAACTCTGGTACCTTAATAATCAACCTACTCTACAGACCACCACGACCCTTGGATTCCTTTCAAGAAGACCTCTCTGTAATACTGTCAGATCAAACTAAATTGACTTTCCAAATTCTCATGCTAGGAGATTTCAACCTAGGCTTTAACGATCCGAATGACCACCACCCTCTGGCCATTTCCAATACACTAACAGAAGTAGGGCTCACCCAAAGATTGACCCAGGTTACTAGTAACAAAGGGAGAACTCTTGACTGGGTGGATGACCTGAACTGCGCATTATCGATCACATCCATTTTGCCCCAAACATTGACAGATCACTTCTTTCTGTCCTTTACCTTGATTACCAACTCTGTTGCGAAGGTCAAATCAATCACACCTGCCCTCCTTACGAGCAACAAAATGATTACTGAAGATAAGCTTATTCCACTCATCGTGCCTACTCATAACTCACTACCGGACGCTACCAGTCCAGATAATCTAGTAGCTGCTCATAATGCCAGCATGACCAAAGCGTTAGACGCTATTGCTCCACTCAAAATGCGGAAAAGCAAACCCAAAGCACATCTTAACTCTTGTTCACCCCGTACCTAAAATCTCTAAGATTGGAAAAAAGAAAAAACTTGAAACCCTGTGGAACTTTTCCCTGATGGAAGATAACAAAAACTAACCTGATCAACCAAGCTACCGTCTACAAAAAGGAAATAATTCACACCAAACAAGAATCGTATGACGAGAGGATTAATTAAGCTAGATCAAGCACCGAGGAATTATTCACCATTTTAAAGGGAGCTGGAAATACCCACGCCCCAGACAGACGAGTGCCTTAAGGACAAACTCTGGTGCACTAATATTCAGAATGCCCTAGCAAATAAAATGTCTCTCCTCCAAAGTAAAATTGCAAGTAAAAAAGCCAATCTACCTAAACTAGGCAAACACAACCCAGCCTCATCCAACAAACAGTCACATCACTTAATCTTCTCTCGAGTCTTCTCCCACGAGGTAGAAA
Organism: Ambystoma mexicanum; assembly: GCF_040938575.1. Classification (NCBI taxonomy): domain Eukaryota; kingdom Metazoa; phylum Chordata; class Amphibia; order Caudata; family Ambystomatidae; genus Ambystoma; species Ambystoma mexicanum. The sequence continues at coordinate 653,287,040 of NC_090931.1, read as the reverse complement.
AAATCATCTCCTTCCTCAAACCTTCAAAATTATCAGGGAGACAGCTGCCCGGCACAATGAATTAAAGATGCCGCTAGAGACAGGTCACCTTTCATCACTAAATGAATGAACTCTTCCTTCACATCGAATACTGTACCTAGAAATTTAAAGGAGTCTTGGGTCTTACCCCTTCTCAAAAACCAGTTATTGGACCCCTTAATTCCCACTAACTATAGCCACAGTATCATTCTTACTCAAGATCATTGATGAAGTGGCCTATTCTTCACTCCCTTAACAGCGGCCGACCCCGATAACCTGTGGTGTGCCACAAGGTTCTTGTGTATCCCCTACAATGCACAATATATTCACAAAGCCACTATTCGATGATCTAGACCATCTGGGTATCACCTACACTAACTATGCAGATGATACCCAGATCCTCATACCTCTCACTGGAGAGTATGACATGGATTTGGCTTTGGTGAATAAAATATACCTCATCATACAGGCCTGAATGGCCGCACCCGGCCTATGCCTAAATGATGACAAAACCGAGCTACTAATACTCGGAACAACTGCCAAACTTAAACTGAGCTCAAACTACACAGCATTCAATATAGACGGTAACACCATTAAAGTGGTTAAGGAAGTAAAAACGTTAGGTTTCTACCTCGACTCTGCCTTCACATTCAACAAACAAGTCAACGCCTTGGCATCCTCGACAGCGTATACTTGTAAATTGATAAGGACTTGTAAACCTTTCTTGTCCAAAGAAAGTTGCACAATCCTGGCCAGAGCACTTATCCTCTCCAAATTGGATTATTGCAATTCTTTGGAACTAGTGGTGAGCAATTCTATCACCAGCAAAATACAAATCCTGCAAAATAATGCTCTCAGAGCAGCCCATGGCATACCAAAAAGAACATATCTCGCATCTAAGGAGACAGATCAAATGGCTCTATACCAATGCTTAAACCTCTATCATGAATGCATAAATGCCTAAATCAAGCAGCCCCTCCCCCCCTTCCATCTACCTCGCACATGGAATCATCAAAAAATCATCTTCACGACCCACAAGGTCATTTTACTCCTTCCGCCTGGTCGTGCCTAAATTTAAACTAAAAAAAGCAGGAGGAAGGAGCTTCCCCGTTATGGCAGCACAAGCCTGGAACTCCCTACCTCACTCACTGAGATCCAACCAACCGTTCCTCATGTTCAGGCGCAATACCATAAAGTGGCTGGCCTCGCATGACATTACTAGTTAATTGAAACCTTATTTATATGAGATTATCTGACTTCTGAACTCTGTATATATAGCTCCTCTTCCATCTTGTATATTATATATGCTGCTTATCTGCCTTTCCTGTATTATTGTCTTGCATTACCCATTGCATTCATTGTATAGATTGTTCATCTGACCATCCTGTTTTTAATCATCATGTATAATTGACCGTATCTGTGGTCTACTTACACATCCTTTATAACACTGTATTTATGATGTTCGTCTGTATCCACTGTAACTAAGTGGTAAGCTTTCTTGTTTCTGCCCGGCAAAGGTACCCAGATACCCCCGGGTCGGGTGTGCCATACACATAAAATAAACAAAATAAACAAACTGCAAGAAATGCTTCAGCCACATAGACTTTTGCCCATTGACTTTGGCTTAGCCAGTTTCACTGAATGACTCTTCTCTCCTCTAACATTGTGTTGCACCTATCCTTCTAGGAAGGGGTTAACTTACTCTGCATTGGGGGGTCCAAAAGTATTTGCCTGCTTAAGAATATTTGTGATCTCTTGTTTGTTCTAATAACCTTTTCTTTGACACTCATCTCAGTACTATCCTAAATGCCAACAGTAATATATCAATGTCCACAGTGTCCTAACTATTGAAGTCATCCAAGGGTGTAGGAAGTGTCTTTCATCCTCAATGGGTATTTGCGGATTTAGAAACTAAGTGTATTTTGAAGGTATTTGTGTGTTGCTATTATATTGCTCCCTTCTAAAGAAAGCTTATTCAAATGACCGCTAAATAAATAAATAAATAATTGTTTTATCAAGAAACATTGAGTGTCAGTGTTTATTTGGATACTTGTCACTGTGAATCTTTATGCAACCATTCTACAGCTCACATTGACCCCTCTTGAGATAAGCATGGCTGCTCAGCCACACTACCTACCTGTGTAGTTCAGACTTATACCAAAGGTTGGGTCCTATTGCCAGGAGGCTAAGATTGTTGTAGTGCACCCAAAGGGTACTACCCCAGATCTTTACCCAACATCTGTCAAATGGTCATTAATTGAATAAGGTGTTCACTATTGTAAATAATCAGCACAATTTGAAACATAGCCCGGATTTGAAAAAGGCACAGAAGCTGAAACATGTGTTTATCCTAAGGGCTGACCCATAAGGGCTGAAAGATTGATTGAAGTAATAAAAGGAGATGCATCCAAAATTATAAATTACTCACCGTAGTTACAAACACACTCTTATTCCACAATGCCCTTTCCGCCATACTACATGGGCGTCCCTTCCAAGGGACGGGAGACAGAACCTTTTTCACCAGAAAAAAACGTGTTCCCCTTAAATTAGAGGTGCGTGGGGGTGCGGCCATGGGAGCATGCGCTGCCCCGACTCCGCCCTCCAGCACCACAACTCAGTCCCCATTGACGCGTCGACAATAGATTTAACATTGCCTAATGACCCCAGTATTATTAGGGGGAGGATGGTGGGACGTATGGAGGAAAGGGGGCTGTGGACTAAGAGTATGTTAGTCACTACGGTGAGTAACTTCTAATTACTCTTACATCCCATCCCCTTTCCTCCACACTGCATGGGCGATTACAACTGAATGTATCCCAAGGGTGGAGAGAAGACCCTCCTTAAGCAAATAGGTTCCAGAGTACCTACCGCCTGTTCGAAAGCCACATCAGATCGGGAGCTGGCATCCAAACAGTAATGCTTGCAGAAAGCCGCGGGAAAAGCCCAAGTGGCCGCCCTGCTTATGACTTGCCAAGGGACATGGCGCTGGAATGCGATGGCCGTTGCCTTGGCCCCGATTGTGTGGGCATGCAAGTTCGCCGGAAGCGGCTTGTGCTGGCCCTCGTATGCTTCTTTGATGGCCGAGACCATCCAGCGGGATATGGAAGCCTTGGAGGCTCGATAGCCTTGCCTTGGACCTCCAAAAGGGACAAACAGGGCGTCTGACTTGCAGAAGCCCTTGGTCCAGTCAAGGTAGAATTTCAAGGCACGCCTGACATCCAGGCAGTGCAGAACTCTCTGTGCCTTGTCCTTCGGATCAGCAAAAAACGTAGGAAGGACCATTTCCTCGTTCAAATGGAAAGCAGACAGTATCTTAGGCAGAACTGCTGGGTGTGTCCGCAAGACTACTTTGTCCCTATGGTTCTGAGGCGACCAGCGCCTGGATTTCGCTGACTCTGCGAGCCGAGGTGAGGCTGACTAGTAAGGCCGTCTTAATGACGAGCCTGATGTCCGCGGATGTCATTGGCTCAAATGGTTTGTGCACCAGGGCGCCCAAGACTATGTTCAGGTCCCACACAGGGTGTGGCTTCTTGGTGGGCAGATACAGCCTTGCGAGCCCTGTCAAATGTTTGACAATTGGATTGGAGGAGAAGACCCCTTCCTCCGAGTTCCTGTAAGCCCCTATCGTTGTGAGGTAAGTGCGGCAGGTGTCCACCTGCACGCCAGACTGGGCGAGGTGCGCCAAGAAGGAGAGCACGTCGTCCAAAGTACATGCCACGGGGTCGATTTCCTTGGAGTCTGCCCAGTGGCAGAACCGGGTCCATTTACTTTTATACTAGGCCCTGGTAGCCTTGCGCCTTTTATGATTTCCAGATTAGCCTGGTAGAGGCTGAGGTGCCTTAGAGTTACCTGCTCAGGAACCACGCTCTGAGGGCTAGTTTCTGTGGCGCGGGTGGATGACCCTGCCCCCCGCTGCGCCAGAAGATGTGCTGGGCCCATCGGGAGGTGAATCGGAGGCATCTCCATGAGGCTGAGCAGCTCCGAAAACAATGTCCAGGCCGGCCACCATGGAGCTATTAGAATGATGTTGAGCTTGCGAATCACTGTCAATCATCGTAGTGGGGGGGGTGGAATGGGTATGCGGACATGCTGTTCCACTGAATCCGAAATGCGTCGCCAAGGAAGCCGGGTCCCTGTCCCTGCCAGGAGGCGAACTGAGGGCACTTCTTGTTCTGCCAGGTGGCAAAGAGATCCACCTGGAGCAGACCCCATCTATAGAAGATCTCCTGAATAAAAAAGGTTGTTTAGCTGCCACTTTTAATTGTCCGCTCCAAACCTGCTGAGCCCGTCTGCCTCCAGGTTGGATTCTGCCGGAAGGTGGACTGCCGTGAGGTAGACGTTTTCCAGGGCCCACTCCCACATGCCGATTGCCAATCTGCACAGTGCAGGGGATCTGGTGCCTCCCTGTTTGTTGACATAGTACATGCTGGTCGAGTTGTCTGTCTGGATGAGGACAACCTTGCCCCTGAGAAGTGGAAGGAATGCTCTGAGCGCTAGCCAGATGGTGTTAGGCTCCAACCAATTGATGTGGTATCCCTGCTCCTGTCGAGTCCAGGTGCCGTGGACCGAGAGATCGTCCAGGTTGGCTCCCCAGCCCTCGAGTGAGGAGTCCGTGGTGATGGCGACCTGCAGGGTGGGAGGCCGGAAGGGCTTGCACGTCCGTCGGTTGTAGTCCCGCAACCACCATGTGAGGTCTGGGCGGAGCAATGGGGGAACTTTCATAATCTTGGATTGAGCGCCCCGCTCCTGGTTCCATGAAGCCGCAAAGTGCAGCTGAATCCTCCTTATCCTCAGTCTCGTGTGTGGGATGGCTAATAGGACCGCCGCCAAGAGACACAGAAGATGCTACCACCAGGCCGAGGACACTTCTCTGCGGAGAAAGTGAGTGGTGGCCTTCTCAATGGCCGAGATCTTGTCCTCCGACAGAAACACCTTCTCGGAGCACGTGTTCCAGATGAGGGCCAAGAATGTCAGAGTCTGCATGGGCTGCAGCTGCGACTTCAGAATGACCGAAAAGCCCAGATCGTGCAGTGTGTTCATAAGGGCATGGGAAGAGTGGTGAACCGCTTCCGGAGATGTAGCCCCGACGAGCCAGTCGTCGAGGTATGGGTAGATGGAGGCCCGGCGCTCTGAGGAGGGCAGCCACAAAATTCATGAGCCTGGTTATAACCCTGGCGCTGAGTTGAGGCCAAAAGGAAGGACCTTGTATTGGAAATGGTAGCCCATGATCCTGAACCGTAGAAGAGAACGATGGGGCTGCCAAATCGGGATGTGTAGGTATGCATCCTTCAGATCCTGGGAGTACAGCCAGTCTCCCTTGTACAATGTTTCTGCTATAAAAGCTGGCATAACCATCTTGAATTTTTGTAGAGGTAAGGAGAGGTTGAGGGTGGACAGGTCCAGCACAACTCTCTGGCTCGCCTGGTTCTTTTTTTCTGAATGGTGAAAATCCTGAAGTAAAAGCCTGCTGGGAGGCTGGGACTTCCTCCACTGCCTGGCTCTCTACGAGCGAGCGGATCTCTGCCAGAAGAGTTGCTGTCTCAACCTGAGGGAGTGGAGGAGGGTGGAGACGGTGGGATGGGTAAGCGGTACCCCGTGGATACTACAGAGAGGATCCAGGGGTCCGCACAAGCCTGCCCCCCACTGGAGACACGTGGACCTGAAGGGACATGTCATGCCTTCTTTCCCTCAGAGGCTGTTGCGGAGGAGGGGGACTGGAAAAAGCCCCTACCCCCACCCCCTTTTTGTTGCTTGCGCCGATTTGGAGTCGGCGAGCGGTCCGGTTGCCTTGATCTCCGTTCTTGGAAGCTGCTGTGACTGGGTGTACGATTTGGGTGTGGTCTTTGTCAGGATGGATTAAGACTTGGCCATTTTTGAGCAGTTTTTCTTTTTGTCCAGCTCCTCATCCAGAGTGGAAGACCCCTCCCCCCAAACCTCCCCCGAACGGCAGGTCTAATATGCGTTCCTAGACATCCGGATTGAATTTAGTTGCACAGAGCCACGCTGTCCTTCTCATGTCCGTGGCAATACAGATGGCACGGCCACAGGTGTCATTATGGGCCACAGTGGACTCCATGAGGTCTTGCGCCACCAGCTTGGTGTCATCCAGTACCGCCTTGAAACGTGATTGGATCTGCGTGAGGAGTTCCGGGAGGAAGTCCGCAATTTCCTGCTTTAACCTCTGGTTAGCCGCAGCCAGCATGGCATTGGCCTGATGGAGATGCAAGGATGCGTTTGAATACAGCTTCTTCCCGTACGTCTCCAAGATCATCTCCTCCTTGCCTAGCAGCGTCGCTGAGGATGACAGGCTTGGAGTATAGTGATGCCGCAGCAATCACCGAGGAGTGTGGCTGAGGATGTGCTGATAGCAAGAGTGGATTCCCCTCCATCTGCTTGTACTTGGCATCCAGGCGTCGATTGACCGGCTGGGCAGAGTGGGGCTTAAGCCAACCCTTTTAGGCCAGGGAGACTACATCGGATTGCAGTGGAATTCCCATTTTGGCAGAGGGGCATCGTGTGAGGACTTCAGCAAGGACCCCCCCCCCCCCCCTGTCAGTTGCTCGACCTCTGGTTGAGGCAGGTCAAAGTACTTCGCCAGCCCTGCAAGACGTTTGTGGAAGGCCTTGGCTGACTAGGGCGTGTCAGGGTCCTCCTCCTCGTCCGTGTCTTGTGGGTCAGGAGGATCCTGCGTTGGGGGAGTAGCGGGAGCTGGCAGCTGGGGTACCGGGACCAAAGACTGTGGGGGAGGCTGGTACTGAACTGCCTGAGGAATCAGCTAGGGGGCCAGAGGCAAAAGCTGCACCGGGGCTGGGGGCACCGGTGGAGGAGCCTGAGGTGCTGGAAGCATTGGCGGAAGCACGTCCCTGATGGCATCCCTGAGGATAACCCCCATCCGAAAGGACTTCATGAGTCAGAGGAACCTCTCAAAGAACCTGTCCTCACAGGCTGGAGGGATCGTAGGGGTATAGACTGTAGCGGGAGCCTGCTGGAGCCACTACATACCCTGCCCATACAGACGCAGCAGGAACTTGCCCTGCGCAAATGAAGGATAGACTGTAGGCCACGTACCTGGTTGAGGCCAGTCCCACCTTGACACTCGTTCCTTGCCGAACTCCAGGAATGGCGACAGACGAGTGCGGATGTCTGGCACGGTGGCCATTTTGTTGAGGTGCCTGCCACGTGCCTGCGTCGTGTTGCTCGGCTCTCTGGGTCCAGCCTCCTCCAGGACTCTTGAGTGTCGATCACGAGGACTACCCTGCTCCTCGGAACTAGACCTGGGAGGTGTGACACCCTCGGCACGGGGCCAGTAGAGCTGCGTTTAGGCACTCCCTCGGACGTATTGCCGGTACTAGTGGGTGGCCAATCTGACATAATGTTGGTACAAGGGCAGAGCCCCTCGGGTGAAGACCCGGTCAAGAACCTTCCGGTCCCTCAACACTGGATGATCCGAGGATCCCTCGGCCTGTAGCTGGAGCAGCCTTGGTGCACATGTTGGTACGAGAACCTGAGCTGTCCCTCCCGCGTGGGCAAGTCCTTGAGAAGGAGTCTGCCTTGCGGGGTGCGATGGAAAATGGAGGCCCTACCTTGGGCCTGGATCGATGTTTAACAAAGTCCTTGAGGTCCTCTGGAGGCGACCTCTGGAAGAGCTCCCTCCACCCGACTAGTCTGTTCGTCAGATATCTCGATGACAGGGCGTTGCACGCTGTAAAAGCTTGCCAACCGTGGTCTGGACCAAGGTAATGTAGGCAGAGGGCGTGGGGGTCTGAACTTGGGAAGAGCCCATCGCAGGATGGACACCTGCTGAACCCTGTGGAAGACGACATGCGCCGGGGAGGAGCATGACGCCTGAGGACCGAGAGTACCTGTGTGATAAGACAACAAAAAAAAGACAGTAGTATCCGCACATGGAATTACATAGCTAAAGCCAAACCCAGGAGCGCTAGTGAATTCTGCCCATTCCCTTCGACGCAGAAAAGAGGACTGAAGTGTGGTGCCAGAGGGCGGAGTCAGGGCAACGCATGCTCCCAGGGCCACACTCCCATGCGCCTCTAAATTTAAAGGGGAAGAAGGTTTTTTCTGGTGAAAAAGGTTGTCTCCCATCCATATGGAAGGAACGCCCTTGCAGTATGAGGAAAGGGGATGTGATGTAAGAGTATTAGACTTGCCGCTTCTTTTAAGAGTATATAATGACAGTTTATAGATCAGAGTTGTTTTTTTCTCTGCATTACTCTAAAGACGCGACAGAACTCAGACACAACATGAATTGAGTCCTGACTGATATTAAAAAGAAAAACCAACACATCTAGAAGAAAATGTATATTGTCGGTCCAGGGGGTGTGTGAGTCTCCAGGAGTCGCACAGCTCAAGTCTTTCTGTGTTTTTCAAACTGCGAGCAGCTTTCGAAATTGGCCTCGGGGCAGATGTGGTGCGGACCAGCACTTGATCCAGTAAGCAGTTCATTCCCCCCCAGATGATAGGGACAGATTGTCATGAGTCGATATTAGCGATATTTTCATAGAATTTGAGAGTCTATATTGGGGGTCATACGTATTAACTAAAAGAACCTCTGCCCCTTCCAACACCCCATAAACAATAACATACTGCCCCCTCCATCAATCTGAGCCCTTTCGACGTAACCTCAAGTGTTTCATGGATCAGGATCGAAACTCCTCTTTATTGAGAGGAGTAGCATGTGTAAAATCGTTTTTTTTCCCAGGACCCTGCCAGGTTTTTATTAGTCGTCCAAGGCATGTGTTTCTTACAGGAATAATATATTGGTTTTGTGCCTAGTTGCATGAGCAATGATTTGCCTGGATTTAGCATAGCTACCTAGACCTCTGACATTCCAACTTAAGATATTAAGTGCTATTTACATCGATGAGCAAGATGGTTAGGTGCCGTGTATACATATATCTGAGGATCAAACCCTGCTCCTGTCTAACAACTGCCTCGTGCCTTGCATGCCAAGACCAACTTTATAACTTTTTGTTTTTCGTCCCAAATACCCCCCTGCCCCATCCCGATCAAGGCAATGTCAACACCCACCCAAGTACCCCAATCTTAGAACTTCTAGCAACCCCCCCCTCCACCACCACAAACCTTCCTGAAGACACCAGGAATCGCACCACACTTTCCCAGGGGTCCAGAACACTCGCCACCCCCCAACTTAAACAAAATACTATTGAAGGATATGGCTTTTTGTTACATTGGCACAAGGATTTAACCTTTCATCCAGAGCCTAGCAGCAATTATTCCTCCGTATTTCTTTCCTCTACGAGCAAAGGGAAAAAGAGCCTTCACCATCAGTAGATTTGCTCACTATGGAGCCCAAGGAGGTCACAGTTCCCTTTCTCAGTCAGCACTTAGGAAGTGTTTATCAAGGAAGGACATTACTTCAGCAGGGTCAGAGAAAAAGTGTGTTTTATTGTCAAAGACCACCCGTAGCCTTGACGGGTATAACATTGCGTACTGCATCTCCCAGTCCCGTATGTCCTTTTGCCGCCGCAAAGTAGGTCCTGGCCTTCTGCACTGCAGGGGTGAAGTCGGGGTATATTGAGATCTTGGAGATCTCCGATTTTCCTGGCTTTCCGGAGTATGATGTCTCTGTCACAGTTTAACACAATCTATCACATGCCTTGGACTCTGGCCAGGTTTAGGAATCTGGGCTGGTATTCAGTGTGTTCTTTCCACCAGGAATTGCTGGGACAGGCAGGGAGGGTTCTTTAAGCACATCTTGTAGCAGAGTTTCCACAAATATTTCCATAGTCTGGGGCTTCACTGACTCCAGGATACCTACTATGTGAATATTATTACTTTGATATCTCGCCTCGAGGTCCTCATTCTTAGCCTTCACCCCAGCAACCTCCTGTTGTAGGGATCTAAGTAGTGCAGACCGCTGCACTGGTGCCCTCAAGCTGCCCGATACGTTGCTCAGCTTCCATCATCCTACCGCTCTCTTTGTCAATTCTTTGCTGCATGCAGTCAACTTTATATACCAGGCGGTCTAGTTTCCCATTCACAGAGTCAAATCCTGACTGCATTTTCTCAAGGATGATCGCCATATGAACATTAGCCTGAATCGCATCTGGATAGAAATGCAAATGATAAAATGCACCACATGTATATCACTTTGTGGCCTGCTTTGCTGCTCCCCATACTGTTGCTATATTCCGTATCCCCCTCCTGTCACTGTAAGCCCACCCCCATGTCTCCATGTGTCTGTCTGTCGCCCTGTTCCCTGCCATTATATCACATCACTAAGCTTACTCTTTACTATACACCATAATTCAACTAGAACACAACTATACCAGATTCATTTGGCCTAGCTGTTCACATACGAATACGACCCCACGAACACCTCATCATCCTAATAAAACACAGCTAGCTGAGCACATTCCGGCCTAGTTGCTCACATATGCATCCTTCAGACCTAACTCAGCCAGAGCCCAGTCTGGGTGTCCACCCACCAGACTGCACACATCCAACTGATATCTTCAGCACCACACCTAACGCTAGGATGCAGCTACCATCCGGCAATTACATCAGCTGCACATATATCTGGTGCCCCCAAGCACCCTACGACACCATCTCGCTCTACTGACCAGAACAACAGTTCCTGATGGCGTTCAACCTAGCAGCGCTTTGAGGTCATACCAATGATGTATAGAGCACTATATAAATGCCAAGTAACATAACATCTGTCCTTTCACCATTTGATGGGTACCTTGCAGGGGCATTACTACCCACTGCACTACAGGTTCAGGGGGTGAACCCAAGCCGCATAATGTGTCTGGATAGGGGACAGAGACAGATAACCAGGATTGCCTCCGGTGAGCGGGCCCCGGGAGCGGTGCACATATGGGGTGGGGGGATAGCAGCCAGTATCAGGTGGGGGCAGTGGGAGCACATACCTCTTACAGTGACACTCCCTCCCAGGGACAGAGCAAGGCAAGCTGCGTGGGGAATGCAGTAAGTGTGTTTTTCGCCCTACTCCAGGATGGTCAGTGGCAGCATTTCTCCTTGCTGAGAGCAGTGTATCAGCTCTCCCTCCAGGCTCAGCACACAATGGTCGATGGCAGCGTTTCTAGCAGCTGGGGGGTAGTGCGTCTGGCTTTCCCTCCGAGCACAACCACCAAGATGGCCACCTATAACACCAAATCAAGTTTTCCCTCTGGGACGTCAGCACGCCCTCGGTAGCACAACTAGCATTCAGCATCACTCCAAGGGGGTGGGGGGAGGAGCCGATACTGGTGCAGATTGTATCCCCTTCATGGGACGCGACTCGCGCACACCCCCCGTGTAACCAAGCGCTGGCGCAGGTCCTGCTGTTCACCAGTCGCCGCAGGGCCACAATGAAGGCTGTGCTGTCACTCCGCCGACACGTCCACAAATGCTGTCAAACTTGGTCTTGGTATGTGCCTAGGGCTAATAGGCTAGCAGCATAGCTCTGGTCATGGTATTTTGGAATTTCAGGGCAGTTGCAGGCCTCCTACGTCCCGGCCCTCCAGGAGCTCTAAGGACAGACAGACATCCATCCATACATCTTGGTGCAGTGCCCCCTGGTGTCCTCCCCTCCAGTTCTTAAAAACATCCTGACAACATGTGCAGGCAGCTTTGCAGGGTCCATCATAAAACAGTCCCTCACGTTAGGTATCTTCCAAAAGGCCATCAAAACTTCTTGCATCAAATCTATTCTGCAACAAACCCTTCACGACCCCACCCGTCCCTCCAACTACCACTCCCACTTCATTGCCAAACTCTTGGACTGCACTGCATACAAACTGCTCTGCCTCTTCACAGAAACACAACCTTCTTGACCCAGCTCAAACAGGTTTCAGACCCCTTCGAGGAACTGAGTCTTCTCGTGTGTCGGTTTGGGATGACCTAAAAACAGCAGACTCTCGGAAGGATGCGCAGCTCTCATCCTTCGAGCAATCTGCCGCCTTCTACAACATTGACCACACCAAACTCACAAACAGGCAATACTCTTTAGGAATGAAAGACTTTCTCCAACATGGATCTCCTCCTTCCACTGTTTACAAATTATGCTCCTCCCAGTCTTCCACTCTTCTTCAATATCTACCCATAGCCCACTCCCTCCACTCATTCGATCCCATAACCTTTTCTGCTACAACTATGCGGACAACACCCAGATCCATCCTCAAGATCACCAAGTCGCCGGCCTCACCCCGCCATGACCTCTCCTCTGGTCTTTCTGAAATCGACCAGCGGTTGACAGTCAACCACCTCCTTCTCAACCCTGGCAAAAACGGAAATCCTAATATGGAGCAAATATTCTCTCCTCCCCAACCTATTCCCTGGCCAGACTCCCTAGGTCTCGCAGCTGCAACATCCACTTTTGTAAAAAAAAAAAAAAACACAAACTCAGATGCACGCTGGACTCTAATCTATCGCTCTCCCACCACATCAACTGTGTCCAGAACCTGCCTCTTCCAACTACGCACCCTCAGGCAAATCTTCCCGTACCTCACCTACCCACACCCAATTTCTGCTATCCTTGCCATCATCCTCTCTTGCATAGACTATGCATACTCCCTTTACTTCGGCGCTCTAGCATACCAGCTCAGGAAACTCCAAAGAATGCAAAAGTGCTGCCTGTCTCCTCCTTGTCCTCTCACCAAGCAAGAGAACATATTGGCCCCGCACTCAGGTGCTACACTGGTTCCCTATCGGCCGACAGACTACCTTTTTAAAGCCATGTGCATCACTCACTCTGCCCTTCATAACAATGGACTCAAATTCCTCAAGGGTAAACTCACATGCTTGCAACCCACCAGAAACCTAAGACCTGGTTCTGCTCTTCTCCTGGCTATCCCCCATTACAACTCCACCAGATTGGGAGGATCCTTATTCTCCATCCAAGCCCCGCCATCTGGAGCTCCCTTCCACTCCACATCCACTGCATTGACAACCATCTCTCCTTCAGAAAGGCCCTCAAAACCTGGCTATTTCCCACTACAACCTGAAATCCTCTTCCCCACACCCATCTTCACAGTCACGTCGTAATTCACATGCATCAGTCTCTCTCACATCAAACGCCAAGAAGGGCCTACTGGCGGATGCTGGCCGTTGTTGTGGCAGCCCACCTTTACACTCAATCTGCACACCACTGTGTACATGAACACAACAGCCCAACTGGCCCCCTACTCTCAGACTGGTGCGCCCAGGCTTCCTGTATACAGCTGCTAACAGTTTGATGGCAGCTGTATTTTACCAAAGAAATGTATTAAGCTAGCTGCCCAGGGCACGAAATTAAGTACTGTGTACCAGTCCATCACACTTCACCTTGGCTACTCACCTTGAGAATCCATACTGGTAGCCTATCTGCAGTCAAAGTCATGGGGATTGCTGATAAAGCACTCAGAACATACTTGAAATAGGAATCATAAGCTCAAAGACAACCCGTCTATTATAATTAGAAGATGTATTAGGCCAGCATGTCCTGTTCCAATCTAGTGATAACGCTTTATAGATAACCTATGCACTACTTCAAAGACAATTGCACATTAAGAACTGTGAAAGCTACTACATGTACTGCTCTAGAAGAAATTGATTGGCCATCAAGCTTCCTCCTCAACACAAGCCTAATGGCCTGGTGTTTCGGCGTGGCTACAGCGCCATTGCGACCTCAGGCCAGGTGAGTGCCCTTGCCCCCCAGCCCCATAGGCATGTTTTTCTAACATCTTATGCCCACAGTGCCTTTAAAATCTGAACAGTGCGTGTGGGCCCCCTTTTCCCTACCCCTTCCCCATACTGCCTACTCCGCGACTCCCAGCCCTCCCATCGACCTGATTGGCCAGCCACACCCTCATAACTTACTCCCCGGGGAAGCCCTCTACCCGGCAGCCCCTGCGGCTAAGGGCCCCGAGGCAAAGGGCAGCTCTGAACTGTGTCTGCAGGTGTCAGCAGGGGAAGCCAGCTGTCAATCAGCAACGACAAGGACTAGTACGGTAGGAGTGGCCTGGGTAGAGAGTAGAGCAATTACTCTACCCTGGAAACCCAACCACTTAGCAAACTTACCTACACCTGTACAATACTGTGATTACATTCCTCTGCCTCCCTCTCTCCCACTTTGCAGGACTCTCAATTCTAGCTCTGCTTAGCCTTGTACTCAAATTGCATTGTTAGGTGTAGGCTTCTCTCCCACTATAGAGGACTCAAAACCTACTGTACTACAGTCTGAAACCTATGGCACTGTGAAGCCTAGGCACCCCTGCCCACCATGCAGGATTCTCAAATCTAGGTGTAGCCTCCTCCCTGGTTTACTATATGAGACCTACTGCATTTTGAGACCTGGGCTTGTTGCACACTATACAGGAACCTCAAATCTAGCTTTAGCCTCCAACTCTGCCTAATACATGTGGATACATGCTACAGTATGAAAAGCTAGGCCCATTGGTATAGGACACAATTCTAGACCTAGACATATTTTGCCCCAGCCGAGCAATCTTGCAGCCTACAGTATTTATATCTTCACACCACTAGTGTGGACACAGGCCGCAAGCACGGCCAAGCATCCATGCACGATAGAACACGGCTAAGGACATCTGGCCTAGTGCACACATAGCCGTCAAGAGAAACACCGGACGTACCTCACACTAGCATACAGCGACCACTGCCCGAAAGGAACCGGTATAGCTGGCTTCACAGACTCTCTCAACAATAGCAATCTATCTCTTACCCTCAACAGCACCCACCCACCCATCAGACCTCTCTTGGGCGGCTAAGTCGAGCTTTGCTAGCCACCCAAGTCCTAGAACGACAAACATGCACACATGCATCTCCTAAGCTAAACTCCCTAGAATTTCCAACCACATCTACTACGGTAACCAAGGGCGTTCAACAAAGGAAAAAGCACATTGAGGCCACACAAGTGGGGAAAGAGCGCTATGTAAATAACCAAATACAATACAAGGTTAGCACATGTATCCTACTTAGATCTGTGAAGGTTAGACGGATTGGAGGGTGGGAAGTGTGCTGTACTTAGATGGACCAGGGAATGGGCACTCTGGGCTGCACCTATAGTGTTAGGCCTCCTTGGTGCTCAAAGATTTATGATGGTAACCTATCCATCGCCCTTAAAAGATCTATAAGTCAGCAATGTTAACACATATGCAGGTATCCTTGATATTGAACTTTGATGTCTGATGGTAGCCTATTACGGAACTTATAAAATATAAAGTAAGACTATAAGGCTAGCCTGTCTATTGCATTTAGCGAATCCTATGATCCCTACACCTAAGGTAGCCTGTCTGTCCCGCCTAGAAGGCGCACTAAGATAGCCAGTCTATGTGTGGTTTGAAGACTGAGGGTAGCCCGTCTATAGTGCCTAGAAGAGCCTATGAGGGTAGCTTATCTTTTAACACAGACTATCTGACCAAACAGCAAGATCAAAATAAGCTCCATCTGAGCTTAAGGTACGTATAAACACACCGCTTTGGCGGACATATTCCGCAGGCATGGCTTTCCATCCACACCCTTTAGACGGCAGCTACGACTATGACAAATTCAGTCTAGCTGGACACCTTACACCAGACTTGCCTAAACACCTCTGCCATTAGAATACAGCAACAACCCATGTCAATATTTGGTCTAGCTTGTCACAAAACTAGTGTCCTGCACTAGCACACTGTCTTGACCTCTCTCAGCACCCATCCACACACCTGACTCCTTGGGTTGCTTACTGGTGCCTAGCCAGCCCACCCAATTCCTAATCTTGGCCAAATGCACATATGCATGCCAAGCCTTTTATGAGCATGTTCCCATACCTGGATTTCGGTCCCGGAGGGCGTTCTCACCACAAGCATGCTGAGGCCATATAAATGGGAAAAGGCCCTATATAAATGACTACTACTACATATGTGCATTGAGACAGACTCAATTACCCATCTTTGTGAACTCTAGAGTTGGGGAGGCCACCTTCGTAATTATAACCGATTTGATTACAGAACTTCTTTAGGTACTTTCACATGATTCACAAGGTCAGGGCCTATAAAAAGGTGGAGATTAGGCAGGAGGGCCAGGCTGTGGAGTTTGTACTGGTAGGGTAAACAAGTTGTTCACAATTGTCTTGCAAAACAAAGGTGTCTCTGACTTTGCTATCAAAATATTTTTGTGAGCCTCGTTTCTTCGACAATGGTGTGAACCTGTTGAGTCTTCAGCTCTTGTTTATTGAATATACTACACACATTACCATAAAACTAACATTGATCATCAAAATGTGTTTCGGGATGTTAGGTGATTGGTTTCACACAACCCTCCACTGCCCACTGCTGCATGTATATATAAACAGGGGGTTTAAGAATAATACGAAAGATGTCATGATAAAGAATCACAAATTCCATATACATTTATTTACAAAAAAGTGGGACCAAAAATGCTGTTCAAGACCCTTCCTCACAAGCAGAAAAAAACCAAAATAAAACAGTGATTGGTCTCTGCAGGTTTACACTTAAAATGTTGGTATAAATTGATTTTATAAACGTATATGTTCATATATTTTGTTTTCTTTGCACCCCAAAGATGAAAAACATGACAATCCACATTGTTTTGTTTTCCTTTTTTATTTTGTTTTCAATTTTTTCCTAAAAAAATACTTTAAAAATGAAAACTAAATTGGGAAGCAATGTTTTTTGTAATAGGTTCCCCAGGATTCGGGCCATACAGATATTCAATTGCTCATGATGAATAATGAACATCATGTGATGTAGAGCCCCTACCCCGGTTCAGTAACAATCCTCCCAAGCACTGGAATTTGAATGGTCACATTTTAGCAGAGCACAAGCAGTGAGGATATAAAAGTGAGGAGGATAACAAGTGTTTTTGGACAGCCATTTAGTACTATTTGAGAATCTGCTCCGGAACCAGAGTCAAGGCAAAAATGCTTAGATGAAACAGAAGTGACCTGCCGGTGGCATACTGCACGTTACTTCTTAAATTGCAGCCTTGCCTTTTGTAGAATGGACTATAAGACAACACCTAGTGGACAATTAGCCTTCTGATAACAGACAAGGTAACAGTTAGAACCCTGGAAACAAGAAAACAGTATTTTTGGCCTGATGCAAATTAAAAGCCTTTTTTTGCCATCCTGGGAATTTCATTGATTGTTCTACTGCTGCAGGCTTCTGAAGGAACTCTGGAAAATATATTGACATCTAAAGTACCGTTCAAAAGAAACTGTAGGGCCAATAAGTTTGAAGGTCAGCCCCACAAATAGTTAGGGAGGGCAAAGTATTTCCTAAAGCACATGGTGTTCTGCAATACTTGCAAAGTAAAATGAGAATTTGTTAAAGAGCAGTTGCAGAAGAATAAATAATGACTCTAAAAGGAAAGGCCAGAAACCCAAACCATACCGCCAGCAAATTCAGTAAAGAGTCACACACACAGCTAAGATTACAGATAGGAATAACTGACATTGCTTCAGCCCATTCACCTTATTTAAAAGAAAAGACCCAACATTGATCAAAGCTATTTAGAGGGTGACTGAGAAATACATCCCTCCTTGATAAGTGCATAGACCAGAAGAAAGGGATAGAACAGCAATGTGTGGAAGTCGGAAAAGGTCACTAAGCCGCTCAAGAGGGATTACAGTTTATTTACTTTGTACACATTTATTAAAACAATATACTACAAAGTGCACTGCTTCCAGCAAGAGGCAACCTGGGTAAAGAAATTCACACATGTACAAATGTTGCAGAAAAGCACAGCATTTAAACTGAATAGAAGGGTGCAACACAACTCAAAAGAGCTGGTCAGAAGCCATAAGATCAACAATTGTTCTGTGTTCAAGGACCTTCTGTTGAATATCAACAGACTAAGTCAAGTTTATGTTTTGATCAAAGATCGATGGGCTTAGGCATAGAGGTCCTCACGATCGGCAGAATATACTTCTCCTTCCTGTAGCAAGGCAAAGTTCAGGAAGTGTGACGGTCGATGAACTTCGTGGTAAAACTCCTTGGGGTTGGCCAAATGCAGCTCGTATTTCATGTTTGGATCGTGACGAACCCCTAGAGTGAGAAAAAGATAATCCATCATTGTGGCAGAGTCCTGTATTGCAGAACATTTGCATAGTCGCAACATACACCAGAAACTAGGCTTTCCCTTCTCCAATTGTGACTTCAATGGTTTAATCGTCCGACTGGTGGGTGAGCTTTTACATCCGAAGTATCAAGTGAATGCAGCCTTGGCTTCCTGACTCTTTCAGTATCTGTATCGCAGCCCTCCTCCATGCACCCACCCACCCCCGCAGTCTAGTTCTGCAAAGACTATTTCCTCAAAACTGACCCATTTCTAATGTGTGTAGGGCAGACATTTAAGACCTAAACATTCACATGAAAAAAAGCAGTTCAAGGTATTCCTGGAGATAAGACACTGCACCTTTTGATGCCAGGCAAGCTATTGCAACAGAGTTGGATAAAGCACTGTGGTGTGTGGATTCTGTTCCTTACAATACCAAAACAGTTTGGAAAGATGGAAAAGGAAATGCTGGTGTAGGGAAGGGCTCGATGCAAAAAATAAGGTTGTGTCTTGACTGCTACCACAGCTCTTAACAGCTGCACAGATTGCCAAAGAGGTTTACTGCAATTTAGCAGTCAGGGGAGTAGTCTTAAATTTCGAATGAAGAAACATGGGCCAAATGCAGAGCGTGATTGTTAGGATGGTATCGCTCTTCCTGGTGGTGGTTTTTTTTCTCTCAAAAGTTGCTATCTGGGACAGAATTTAGGAAAGCCCTCCTTAGGTGAGCAGGGTTACACTTCTTAGGTTTGGCCTGAACCAACCAAGGGCTTGGGAGAATGGCGAGCAGCCAGGTCTAAGGAGGCAGGAGGGCTGTTGTGCGGTACAAAGAACTCAAACCATACACTTAGTCCAAGAAAACACATACACTTAGAAGTCATATAAAATTAGCTATTTCTTATATACACACAAGGCACACTGTTGTAACTTTCAAGTTAAATACTATAACACAGTAAAACAATAGAACACTTGCAACAATCTTAGGTTAGTAAACCACTGTTGTAGTCACATTAGAATAGCATTTTCAATAACATCAAATCACTTAGTAAAACCATGTGAAACACATATGCAAACTTGCAGGATAGAGATCAATGGGTTGTCCACCATATTGGAACCCTATGGGAACCTGGAGGGTTGCGAGATAAGCTATCTGCAACCCCCAGGATCAAGCAAGCAGACTCCAGGGAAGCTGTACCAGGAGCAGGACAGTACCTTCAAGTGAAGCAGTTGCTGCAGGACAGTTCCAGCAGTGAGGTGACAGAAAACCCGGTTACGAGTTTCTCGGTCTTGCCGACAGAAGAAAGGGACTTTGGAGGATATGGCGACAGCTCTCGTGCCGACGGGTGCCCAGCAAAGGATCTTCGCGGTTCTGGCTTGGACGGTTGTCGTGTCGGTAGACTGTTCTCCTTTTCTCCGTCCTTGTCTATGGTGAGGGGACTTTAGATACCTGGCTCGAGTCACTGTCCAAGCGAAACCACGCTTCAGTAGATGCACAGCGATGCATCACAGGACCCTGGGTATTGGTGAATTGCAGGTCGTGGAGGTCGCAGCTCTTCCAGGGATGGAGCAAGTTGTAGTTCGTCTTGGGACTGGTTAGTGTTAGGCAGAGTTTGTATGCAGTACCCTCTGGGAACACTACACACAACTCTGACGACAGGTGTAAGCAAACCAACCTTTGGTATAAGTCTGTAATACACCGTTTTGGTAGCGGTGCTGAGGAGCCAGGCTCATCTCAAGAGGGGAATGTGAGCAGTAGTGATGTTACACAGAGGTCTACAATCACAATTCAAATAAATTCTTACACTCAAGGTTTCTTGGATAAATACTTAATAATGTATTTATCAGTCAGTTATAAAACATTCAATAGAAGGAGGCAATCATATTACACACAAATATACTTCAGTACTGTACACTAAGTTTGAGGCGAGTAAAAGGCAAAGGTTATCAGAACATAAAGACTACAATTATTCTTAAACAGTGCAAATATTTTGAGTTCACCAGAAGTGTCAATTCAATTCAATGGGCTAGGCCAAAGTCAATGGGCTAAAGTCTTGGATAGGATAAAGCGGTTCTGGCGAGTAAAAGGAAAGGTCTCTGCACAAGTTCTCAGAAGTAGTTTGTAAAAAGAAGAATCATATGTTGCGTCACAAGCTGATTAGGCCTGCGAGTTGCAAAAGTTTCAAGCACTTTCACCGCGAGAAGTTCTCTCAGTCTTGTTTCACAGTACCTTACAAAGAAGAAAAAGAGGCAGCTGATTACTTCTGTTCCTGGCATTTCCTGCAGATCTCACTCTTCCTGGGCCTGGGTCGTGGGGACAAGAGGGAGGACTGCACTTGAATGATCAACAGCTCGCAACTGGCAAACTTCAATTTCGGTGGCTGTGAGTAAAGCACACAAACTGGTGTCCCTCTCCCTGGTACTACTGTTTCCTGCAGCAACTCTTAGGAAATTCAACCAGCTCCGCGATGTGTGTCCACGTGGCTTCCTTGTTGATTGGTCCCACCAACTCAAAAGGGTTAAGTCATCCTTGCAGGGGCTTCTCTGTCGATGTGAACTTGGCGATTCGGACCTGCAGCAGTTCTTCACTGGGCTAACCAACGGTCCAGGAGTTGCAGCAGCCGTCCTCTTCAAGCTCTTCTTCGGTTTCTTCGTTCCAGTGGTCGACTGCCTTCCAAGCCAAGAGACTTGTCTTTTATTCAGTTCTCTCCCGTTCATTCCAGCCTAGCCGTCACTCACCCAGCAGGGTGGCTGTCATTGCCATTCAGCCAACCAATCACCACAGCGTGCATTTGGGTCTCCTAGGAGACTAAGCACAGGGAGTTTCGGGCACCTCCCTCACTTCCTACCCACCCCAGACACTCGGGCGCTAGAGGCGGTCTTCACTCCTGATGACACCAAACCTGGTTTGGCGCGCAGAGACAAACTCTAGAAGGACCTTTCCAAAAAAGAAATGGCGAAGAGAGACCGGGACCTGTTTTTTTTTAAACTTAAATTTTATTAATTTTGACATTGGATGTGAACATATAGGTGGGTATATATTATGCATTAACAGCTATATCAAGAAATTGTTCCAGTCCACCCTAACAATACTTAACAACATTGACATTCGTCGTTCCAATAAGAGGAAAGTGAAAGCCCTGCCCTCCACCGTCCCTCCCGGTTCTTGAGCCTCCTTTGTTAGTGGCATTGTTGCGCTGAATCGTAGTGGGCTGCGTGACGTTCATCTTTAATCGTCCCTGGGTCATGGATCTCCAGTATGGTCTGTGACAGGCATGGGTCGCTGGCAGTGAGTCGTTCGGCGTTCTGCCAATGTTGGTGTAGGTTGGGTGCTAATTTCTTTGCTGCGTTGAGTCATCCGTGGCTGGGCGTGTGATATATTGTTCAGTAAAGTCGCACCAGGCTTCATCTTGTCATGCAGTATTGCCGTTATTTTTTCCATTGTATAAATGTTTGTGGCGATCTGTATATAGTTATTTTTTATCAGGTAGGTGTGAGGATTTCCACTTTATAACGAGGGCTGCTCTCGCCGCGAGTAACAGGGGGGATACTAGACCTTTTACCCCTATCAGTTTGTCTTCTTCTTCTTCGAGGCCAAAAAGAATCAGGAGGGGTGACAATTGCCTCTCTATGCCATCCAGCTGTTTGATCCATCCCAGGACTTCTTGCCAATTGATGCGGACTTTGGGGCAGTTCCACCACATGTGCCAGTAGTCGGCATCCATACCACATTGTCGCCAGCATCTGGGGCTGGAGGTCTGGAACATTTTGGACAGCCTGTATGGGTCGTACTGCCATCTGTGGAGCAATTTTATAACGTGTAATTTGTACTGAGCTGCGATTGATATTTTGGATGGCGTATCACAGATTGTGCATCAGGCCTGCTGGTCAAACTCTCTGCCAAAGTCTCTTTCCCATCTTGCCTTGAGACGGAGGCTCGGCGCGTCGTCCTTAGTGATTAGAGCCCTGTACATTCACGCTATGAGGCCTTTGGAGGTGTTGGTCGTGTCTAGGATCGTCTTGAAGGGCGTTAGTTCTTTCTGTGTGGTGGCCTTCCATTCCCTTCTGGATAGTATGCCTTTCAGTCGCAAGTACAAGACGACTGGTATTGGGTGAATTCGGAGGGCTTCCTCTAGTTCCGTAATTGAGATGAATTTCCCTTTTCTCCACAGCTGACCGACTCTCTAGAGGCCGGCATCGAACCAAGTTTGGTATCTAGCGTGTTCTGGGATTTCTTCTCTGATCCCAGGGGACCAGAGATGGCTCAGGGGCGAAGGCCACGTGGTGACTTCCAACATCGCTTTCCCTTTCTTCCATATGTTCCACATTGTGCCTAATATTCGGTGGTTGCGCAATCTTCTCGTGAGTTTTGGTCTGGGGACCTATAGCCATTCTGCCAGAGTTACGGTGGCTAGAATGTGGTTGTCCAGTTGGACCCATTGGAGGTACTTCCTATCTCGCAAGTGTGGGATCAGAATTCTGAGTTGTGTGGCTTGATAATAGCGTTCTATGTAGGTAAGCCCACTCCCCCTAGTTCTTTGGTAATATTAAAACATCATAGGGGATTCTGGGTTTCTTTCCATTCCAAAGAAATTCTAGTAGGGCCTTTTTAACTTGTCTGAAGAAATGTTCAGGGATTGTGATGGGCAAGACCTGAAAGGGGTATAGGAACCGTGGAAGGGTCACCATTTTGATTGCATTTAGGCGTCCATCCAGGAGATTGTCAGTGGTTTCCATTTCGTGAGATCAGCCTTGAGGGCTTCGAGAAGCAGAGGGAAATTTGCTTCGTAGAGGTTGTTGAGGTGCTGCGTTAAATTGATCCCCAAGTATCTCAGTGTTGGGTCTCCAATGATCAGCCGGAGGTGCTCGAGGGCGATTTGGTTTTCTGGAGATGGATCATGGAGTGGAAAAAGAATGGATTTGGTTTTGTTAATTTTGAAGCCCGAGAGTCTGCCGTATTCCTCTGTCAGATGGATCGCTCGTGGGATGGAAGACATTGGGTTTGACACATGGAGCAGAATGTCATCTGCATACAAGGCTAGCTTATATTCTTTGCCATTCACCTGAATCCCTTCCACTGCAGGATCTGCTCGAAGCATTACGGCAAGAGGCTCCAGGGACAGTGCGAAAAGTATTGCCGAAAGGGGGCAACCTTGTCTCGTACCCCTGCTGAGAGGGAACCAGCGGGAGAATTGGGAGTTCACCGTCACCGACGCTCTTGGGGTCGTATAGACAGCCTTGATCCCTCGACGGAGTGTGGGGCCAAGGCCTATCTTCTTTAGCGTGGCCTCCAAGAAATGCCATTCTACTCTGTCGAACGCCTTCTCTGCATCAATTGAGAATAACGCTGGCTTGTTCAATGATGTTGGGGCCTCGTGGATTAAGTGCAGGGTTTTCCGGGTGGAGTCCGCGCCTTGTCTGCCTAGGATGAAACCCACTTGGTCGTTGTGGATTATTGCGGGCATGTGTGACTCCAGTCTTGTAGTTGGCCTCCTTAATATTTTGTGGTCTATCCTGTTCAGCTGACTGTGCCATGAGGTCAAGTTGGGTAATTTCGTTTCAGAGCCTATTTTCCATCAGTTGGCGTTCTCCTTTTTTTGCTGCTCCCTCTTTAATAAGTAGACCTCTCCAGGTAGCCTTGCCAGCTTCCCAAACTGTGTTCATGGAAGTTTCGCCCATGTTATTAAGCTCAAAGTATTGGGTGATGCCCTGCTCAAGTTGTTCCCGAAAAATTGGGTCCTTAAAGAGAGTCTCGTTGCAACGCCATTTGGAGCTCCTTCGAGGGAGGGTCATTTGATCAAGGATGACCGTGACCATATTGTGGTCTGACCACGAGACAGGGGGGTTATGGAGGCTTCAGTCATCGCCGTGGTGAGGTCTGCGGTTAGGTATATGTAGTCTATTCTGGAAAAGGTTGCATGCGGTGCTGAGAAGAAAGTAAAGCCAGTTCGGTTGGGGTTCATATGTCTCCACGCGTCCGACGCCAACTGAGGGACCGTAATGGTGCGACCCGATTGTCTATCCTGATTCGGATCCATCCACGTGTTCAGATCACCCCCCAGTATTACATCGCCCTCTGCTTTGTTCATGACTTTCGGGATTATCCGCTGCAGGAATATAGCTTGACCTGTATTGGGGTGCGTACACTGACGCAAGGGTGATGACTGTGCCTTGTATCCTGCCCACTAGGACTATTGCTCTGCCATTGACGTCCATCCAGGACTTCAAGAGTTCAAATTGGATCATTTTATTGACTAGTATGCCGACTCACGCTTTCTTCAGTGGGCCGGAGCCCAGTATTCTGAGCCTAGTTTAGCATATAAAACCTTCCTCTCTTCTCCCTTGCTGTATCAGGTTTCTTGTAGAAAGAGTATATCTAGTTTGGCTCTCTTGAACTCTGTTACCAGCGATCTTTTGGTAGGGGAGGTAAGTCCCTTAACATTCAGCGTGCCAATTTGGAGTATGCCATGCCCGTCACTTAATTCGTTATGACTGTGGGTCATTGATATGTTCGTAGAAATCGGTCGCGACATCACGCTGCCCATTGCAGGTAATTGCCATGATGCAGGTAGTGTAGTAGCTGCCCCTACTTAAAGGAGGCTTTATGACTTGGTGTGCCCTTTCCTCCCACCTACCCCCTCTGGGTATTAAGCCTCATACCCATTGTCCCCAGATTCCGCTGTCCACCCCTCATTTTCCTCATGGGGATCTGTGTCCCAGACTGATGGCGTCCGATTTGGATCAGATGCATGCAGCCGGTTTACTGTCGGATCACCAGTGAGGGTTCATAACCGCACGACCCCTACCGCGGCTATCTATGTAACTTTCCGAGCCCCCCCTTTTTCATTTCTTTTCCATTTTGCTCCCAACAACATATTAACAAAACAATGATAACTGTTACCGAAATTGATTAGTGCATCAACACGTGTCGTTTTAAGATTCGACCCCACCAGTTGTTCGTCTCTGCGCTTCGGATGGCGGTGTCATGTGCCAGAAAAGACCAGGCAACTGGACTAAGTTCTGAAATGCTGGTGGACGCTGGACAATGGTGTCAGAGCGTGCTTCGCCGCGATGGAGGACCACCTAATTTTGTTTCATTTGTTGCTGTCTGGTGTGTCATTGGGTCGTCTGAACTTTCTTATTCCCTTGACTCTTTTCCTTCTCGGGCCTTGTGATCCCCATCTCTTTCGCTCTGTTTTGTGATGGTTCCTCTTGCATACCCTTGCTTGGGGCATTTCCGAGAATGTCTGCGATGCACTCACGGATTTCTTCTTTGGAGTGGAGGGTTACCTTCCTGCTTCCATGCTCAAACATGAGGGAGAAGGGGTATCCCCATCTGTATCTGGTCCCTTGTTCCTTACGCCATTTCGTTAGGGGGCTACAGAGGTGCTGCAAGGCCAGGGTGAGTGAGGATAAGTCTTGAAAAATAGTTATCTGGGCTCCCCATAGGATGAGAGCGTTGCAGGGCCTGGCCTTCATGAGTATCCTGGCTCCATTTTGTATTTGTGAAATCTGACATGGACGGGTCTCGGGCCGCCCGGGGGACCCCCGGCTCTGTGTATTCTCTTTATTGTCGGTTGATCGATGTTCTCATCTGCTGCTAAGATTCTGATGATGTTGTGTACCGTTTGCTTGAGATCTTCCTCTGTTTCCCCCTCATGTTCCGGAATTCCGAAAAATCGTAGGTTATTTCTCCTTTCTCTATTTTCTAAATCGTCAATTTTCAGGAGAATTTCGTCCTCCCTCCTCTCTATGTTGTGCATTCTGAGGTCTAGCTGGGTTTCTAGTGCATCTATTGAGGCTTGATTATTTTCGACACCCTCCAGTCTCTCTTCAATTTTGTCCACTCTTTGCGTCATCTTATCAATTTTGCTGCCAAGATTCGAGCCCATGTTTCGAATTTCGCTCAGGAGGGTGGCAATGTCTCCCTTTGTGGCTGCCGCTCCTGCCTCCGACACTTCCACTGACATTGTGGCGTTTATGTCCGGTTCTAGGTGTGGTGAGGTGTAGGCGAACCTGGCCAGCTTGCTTTGGATGTTCATATGATGCCTGTACGCAAGGAGGCACACGCCCCTAGCATGGGGGCCTTACCATGGGGACCTTACCCTCTGCACTGGTGTAGTAGAGAGACCTCATGGTACGTAGTGGAATGTGATTCCGGGAGTCCGCGATGGTGGGGTTGTGTTGGTGGGAGGAGGCACACGCCCTGAGACCAGGGGCCGTACCCTCCGCTTGCGTTGTTTTCCGGATCGGAGACCGCTGTTAATGCCAGGGGGCTAATCTTGTTGGTGGGTCCAAGAGGAGTTGTAATAAGCGGGTCTTGCAGCTGAGGGCTCAGGCCTTGGTGAGGTTCAGGTGGTCCCCTTCCGGGTATTTTGTTTGTTTATATTGGTGGTCCGCCTGTGCGGCTCTCATCGGGGGCATCTGGTCCTGGGTTACGCCGAGGAGGGCACACGCCCCATTGGTGGGGGCCCAACCCTCAGCGTGAGGCTAACCTCTTGTCTGAAAGCGTAGTCCCTCCTCCGCCCCAGAGGAAAGCGAAGGAGACGTACTTCCAGGGATGTGCGTTGGGTCACAGGCTGTAAGTTGAGGCGATATTTGCAGTTGTTGGGGAGCAGATCTCAGCTTGGGGTGGTCTTGTCTGTAGAACACCACCTGAGAGGGATCGAAGGTGGGTCTCCCGTTGCCACCTCCTGGGTAGGCGAAGTGGCCACAAGCCCCCCCCCACCCACAGGGACTGTGGGGGAAGCAGCTCCTTTGGGTGCTGTGTGCCCTATGGAAAATCTCTTGTTTGAATGGCCTGTGTTGTGGCTAAGAAGGGGTGCTCGGATCACTTGTTGGGGGCTGGGGCGACCTTCGGGCCTTCAGTTCACTTTTTATGGGGGCCCACCGGGCCTCGTCAGGATGGGAGGTGTTGGGAGAGACCCCCGTAGAGAGGTCCCCGTGGAGGAGTGTCTTTTGAAGGGGCCGGCTGGCAGATGACACCGCTTACGGCCCGAGTCGTGGGACGAGGCCCGAATCCCTCCGCGTCCCGTCCTCAGCCGAGGGCGGGAAGCGGGAGGGTCTCCTCCCCCGCGAGCAGGCCAACGGAAGGCACTCCTGGTGGAGGCGAGGCCTCGTCAGGGGGCCGCGCTCGCAGGCCATTCGGAGGGGGGGGGGGTGGAGGGTGGGGCACCTACCCGCTCCGCTGCAATGCTTCCTCCTCTGTGGCGCCGGGCCCTGACACTGCCCAGGTGGGGAGACGGGGGTAGTGCATGGTTGCGCATCCGTCCGCAACCATAAGATCCGCGGTGCGGGCGGGGAGACTCCGACTGCTCCGGTGGACCGCGGCAAGGTCTGCGTTCCGCACACGCGGGCGGTGGGAGGGGCAGGGTACTCCAAGTCCTGCTTCCGCGCTGCCGAGTCTTCACCCGCTGCGTGTGTGCTCGTGGAGGGGAGGCTCACGCCGTGGGTCTTTTCTCCACACTAGAATCACCGGTTTCCGCCGAAACTTCGATCCCTTGGTGGAGGACCGGTTCACGGAGCATGGGGCACTAAGTCTGCACACGGGGGGGGGGGGGGGGGGCACCGGTGTTTGGGGACAAAAGTGGGGGCTGAGCTCACTTTTGGGGCCCTTGCGCCAGAGCTCACACGGAGGTGCTGCTCATCCGTGCGCCCCCTGATGGCCAATGGGGACCTGTTTTAACAAAGAGGGCTCAGATGCCATCTTGAAAAACATGGCTCACGTGATTTAACGTTACTGGAGATACGAATAGTTTGCGGTCGGGAACAATCATGGTAGTTCGTTGTAAAACCACTGCCACCAGCCATTCTGAGAGGAAAGTGTAGCATTTGACTGCTACATGAGTATCTAGACACCGGGGATACTATGTAACCCCCCTCCAGCACTCTATTGTAAGATAGGGTGTGCTGGGTCTAGGAATTTAAAAAAACTAGTAAAGTCAATTTCACTTTACTTACTCTGGGAAACAGTAGTTTATCCCAGAGAAGGTATTTAAACCTTGGGAAAGACTGAAAGGCTTCCCTGTGTCACTGCACTGAGGGTGCTGTGTGGCACAAATGAAAAAGATGATGCCTATGGAGTTGGTTAGACTCCATAACCACAGAAAACACAGAGGTAAAACACATCTCAAAATACATGAGAGTGCGGGGAAAAGGGTCACACTCTCCAGGTAAGAAAAGTCCTCAAAATCCAGCAAAGTTGCTGGAGGTCTCTAAGGTGAAGGGAATTATCACATTTGAGAATTCTCCCCAACAACGGATTTCATCTGTACAGCTCTACAGCTAACCTTTACCCCTCTTGAGCTAGGCCTGGCTGCTCAGTCAGACTACTAACTTGTGTAGTACAGACTTATACCAAAAGGTGGGTTACTTAATACCAAGCAGATAAGTGTTGTGTAGGCTCACACAGTGTGACTGCACCAATTCTTCCCCAACAGAAAGCTTAAGGGTTAGGGATAGAATTAGGGTTAAGATTAGTGTTAGGTTAAGGATAGGATAAGTGTCAAGAGCCAGTGATTGTTTGGCTTTATAAGGGGTGGTCATTGTTGAGCTAACAGCCTGTATGTTCCGAGTTTTAAAATAGCTTTTTTTTTAGCTACCTTATCACTGGCAACATTTTCAAACTTTACATTTGTTTGCATAGAATGACTACATTTTGAAAACTACTTTTACGGACTACATTTTCACATTACATTTTCCTGGCAACATTTTCAGATATAAACAATGCAGCAGGTTTTTGTAAACTGCTGTAATTTGATCCTTAAGCATCTAAATGGGCAACAAACCAGAAGCCCACAACGAAAGCTGTGCAACAGCATCTTTTGGGAGCCACGCAAACTAACAGGAAGTTTTGCCAATCAGATGACAAGAAGGAACCTTGTATGGTGTGCGCTGACCTCATTTCCAACCCACAATCAAAGGCGAAGGTGCTCACCAGATGGACGTTTCCACTGCACATCACACAAGGGCAGTGGAGAACAAATGCAAAGACATCTTTGCCACAACCAATACATCTTTTGAAGTCTGTTGTATATGGTGTATTGCAAAAAGATGGGAGGTGTAGATTTTAAAATAGATAGGTCAATGACCAATTAAAAATACAAAAAGGACAACAGTAATTAACAAATTCCCTTGGTAGTGACTAAACCAAAGTAACAAAAACATAAGATGAAAATAAAGGATGGAGACAACAAAAATGTTTTGCTGACCTGGTGGAAAAAAGTTTGGCTTTAGTGACAATCCTATTGTCATGTAATTGAGTTTTATGCTCTGCAGCACTGCCAACTGCATTTATAGGAACGAGGCCAAGCATGTAAAGGGAAACAGCATACATCCTAAAAGACAAATTGTTAGAGATACTTTATATGGCCTCCAGTGCATGCAAACCCCAACTGGTGGGAATGAGGATGGGCCAGATGGAGCAGAACGGTGGTAGCGCTCGATTAAGGAGATTAACCTGTCAAGAGAAGAACCAAAGCTTTCATCTAAAACAATACTCAATGATTATTTGAGCATATAGGCAACACTCACCCATAAAATTGTAGTTCCATGATCCCTGCCCAGGAACCATAAAAAAGCCGAGGAACCTATCGGAGAGCAACATCTGGACCCTCTCATAGTGTGATGGTAGGTATCCCTTGGGGTTGTTGCCTTTGTCCGTGTTTTGTCTGCCCCATTCATATCCACTTGGCGTTAGCTTGTAGGCTGTGAGCGTACATGAACCTGGTGTAAAACTGCAGAGAAAAAGCAAATCAAGAAGGACAAAATAAATAATCACATCAGCACAGCTATATATGCTTAACATACTTATTGGAAAAAGTTCTCAATTACAAAAACTGTGACCTGTAAAAGTTGTACAATGGCGAATCTAAGACATTGACTGCTGCCCATCATTAATATTGAAAGACACAGAACAAACTCATGTCTTCATATAAATACTAGCCTAAAATAGACAGAAAGGACATATTAATCACTGAAGTGACTGTGCATCAAAAAGCTAATAGTCCTTACAGGGTTTTAGGTAAGACTATGTAGAGTCCAACTGGTGTGGGGCTTCACAAGACTTATTTGTTGGTATTGGTTAACGCACACATTTTAATATAGGCAAGCAATACACACGTTGGTAGATGACTGACCGCCAGGCTCATTTTAAGAGGGGTAATGTGAGCTGTTCATTTAAATCAGTAAATACAGGTGATACAGATTTGGGTAATACTCTTAGGGTGCACTACAACATCCTCAGCCTCCTGGCAATAGGACCCAACCTTTGGTATAAGTGTGAACTACACAGGTTGGTAGTGTGGTAGAGAAGGCAGTCTTATCTCAAGAGGGGTCAATGTGAGATGTAAAGTGGTGACACAAAGATTCACAGAGACATGTATTCAAACAAACACTCAATGTTTCTTGATAAAACATTTATTTACCGGTCATTTGAATGAGCCTTCTTTAGGAAGGGAGTAATATCATGCAAAACACAAATACCTTCAAAATACACACTCTTAGTTTCTAAATCAGCCAAGAGCCATTGGGGATGACACACTGACAATTCCTACACCCTCAGGTGACTTCAATAGTTTAAGGCACTGTGGAAATTGATATATTGCTGTTAGCATTTAGAATAGTACTGGGATGAGTGTCAAATAAAAGGTTATTAGGACAAACAAGAGATCACAAATATTCTTTAGCAGTCAAATACTTTTCAGCCCTCCCCCATGTCAGATGAGAGAAGAGGCTTTCAGGAAAACAGGAAACAGGCTAAGCCAAGGTCAATGAGCAAAAGTCTATGTGGCTGAAGCACTTCTTGTAGGGAAGTAGAAAAAGTATTTGCACAATGTTTTAGAAGTCTGATAAAAAAGAAGAATCAATGTAGTGTGTTTGTGTATAAAATTAAGTTGCCTCCTTCTAGTGAATGTTTTCTAAATGATTGTGTAATAAATTAATAAGTGTTTTACCAAGGAAACTTGCACCCAAGTGTCTACTTGAACCACTTTGATTGTAAGACCTCTATGTAACCTCTTGTACTGCTCACATTCCCTCTTGAGATAAGCCTGTCTGCTCAGCTCGCTACCACAAAACTGTGTAGTACAGACTTATACCAAAGGTTGGTTTTGCTTACACCTGTAGTCCTAATTGTATGTTGTGGTCCCAGAGGGTACTGCATGCAATTCTGCCTAACAAAGGGTACTCCAACTCAAATCCTGAATAAGGTAGAATCCTGCATCTATTCATCAGAGGCAAGTCCCCTCCGTTAGGGAGATGTAGCATTGTTATGCATGATCCCCTCTCCTAGTGAGAACCCACCCGAGCACTTTTTTGCTTGACTTCTGGACCTTTGTCTTTAAATCCTGAATGAGTGGAGCCTTTTTCCACTCATTCCTTCTTATGGGCTTGGTCTTTTGGAGTTTGTCTGCTCCAAAGCTCTAAAAGGCATCTGTTTTTACTACTGCAGCAGACAGATCCTTATGGGCAGTGTTGCTGGGAAACAACCTTAGGGTCCTCCTATAAGATTATTTTTCTACATCCTCAAGTAACTACAGCTCTTGATACTTAGTATGTCTCCCAAAACTCTAAAGTCTGAGAGATTGGCACACAACACCTTCAGTGGAGTGCCAAAGGGATACCTAGTATCCCCATTCTATCTACTCCTGTGCCTTTTTAGTCACATGGAGAATCTTGTTATGGCTGGTGGCAGTGGATGTGTTCTACCAACTATTGAGTAATTGAAATACTGCAGGCTAGGTCCATAGCCTCGGTAGTGCACAATATGGGCACCCAAGTACCAACTTGGGGCCTCCCTTCTTTTTTCGCCATTACTAGCGTGGCTGTTCTTTGTTAGCACTTCTTCTACCATTCTGGTAGGGGGAGGCGTGTGTGTGAGAGTGTGGAAGCCTTGGGTAATCCCGGCCTGGGCTCCAGAGTGTCTGGGCAGGCAGGAAGTGGGGGAGGAGTCTTCTACCCCTGTGTCCTTTGTCAGAGTGCCTGAATAGGACCAGCTCCCACAGGGAGTCTGGCTGTCCCGGTTGGACAGCCAAACACCCCTTACTGTAAAATGCTGATAGAGATTGCAGAGGAGTGTGTGCTGGAACGTTATAAAAGGTGAGGCTTCTGGAGTGAAAAGCATGTGGACCACCGGAAGCTGAAGTAACAGAAGACGACAACCAGGGACTCCTGCAGACCCTTTGCAACACTGAAGCGCCCACTGCTGTCCTGACCCCGTTTTCTATGCGACAGAGGAGCTCCAAAGAGGATGACTCCTTCCCTTTGGCTGGTGGGAACAACCAGCCCCAAGGCTAGCTATGAATTGAGTCCTCTCACAAGGTCCTAGCAGTTTTCAGAGCTGTGGAACCCCAATACCAGGATACCTGCTGCCCATTTCGAGTGCATCGCCGTGGAAAGGCCAAATCCATCCAAATCTTTGCTGAACCCGTAAGGACACTCCAGAAATCTGATCCAACTCGCCCAGACCCCCTCACCAGATTGCAGGAAGCGAAGAAGATTGACCGGATGATCTGTGTCCTTTGTTGGTTCTGCAGAAAAGGCACTAAAACCGCACAGTGAACCAAGAAGTTGCTGAAAGTCGTGAGACAGGTCCTCCATGGAGACTGCTGCTGAGAGATCCCGTCCATTGACTGGTACGAGGAATCAATGACAGTTTTTTCGAAAGGTGTTTTGCCCATAAATTATTGGCGAAAAAGAACATCGAAATTATTTTGGGGGATATAAAAGGGATTGGGAGGGTGGGGGTTGGGAACAGTAAACAAAAAAAACAAAACAAAAAATAAAATGGGTGGAGGAAGGGAGAACCCACCCAAGAAATAATACAATTCAATTCGTTTTTTCAGCAAAATTGTTTCGGAAAACCACCAGTCCAAAAAAAAAAAATAAAATAACACATTGATACGACATAGAACCCATTGTCCTGCCTTCAGTCATCAGACCAAGGAATCCGGAAGTCTGGTCCAGAGCTGCAACATCGCGGAGCATCCAGCACCAACATTTTCTTCTAACCCAAGGTATTGTGGGGAAGAAGTTGCTCCAGAGCGTTGAGTGTGCCTAGAGGTGTCAAGTGTCACCCCCTCTTACAGCAAGTCTTTTAAGTCCAAAAATACAACCCTAGCTACAGGCAGTTCGTAGAGGGCTCAAAGTCTTGACAAACAGCAGAATATGAAGAGTTCCAGTGTGAAGAAACCCTCTCTAGAACCTTTAACCAAGCCCAGCCATTGTCCAACCTTAAAGTAACTTTACTGTATGTGTTTGCAGAGTAAATGTATAACCATATAAACTGTTAGAAACCGCTACAAATGTAACCGCAAAGAAACACAAAAGTGAAAGTGTCCTTTGAAGTGTATTCAAGTATTCCGAAAGGTTCTAGTGTAAACTTCTAAGTGATTCTGGTGTATATACAATAAATATGCAATTTTATCAATTATAAGTGTAAGAGTTTCTTTGGTGTGCATGTCTAACTAAGGTTCAGTATACTTAACTACAGCTCACATCTTCCTCTTAAGGTAAGCTTGACTGCTCTGCCACTCTACCAAGGTCCTGAGTTAGTACAGACTAATACTAGGGTTGGATAGCTTTCTAAAGTCTTACTACCAGTAGGACTTTAGGAACACTCCCCTAACACCCTCCAAAAAAAGGAGCATCCTGCTCAAGACCTGGAACTAGCCGCAAGTGTCCTAGAACCATTCTGTGAGCTGAGCAGCTTCTTTGTGGGCTACCTCACTTCATTGCTCCCAAGTAGAGCCTTGAGACTCAGCAGATTCTCAACTTAATTAACAAGAAGCCTCCCCCTGCACTTGCAGCTCTCCAACACAAGCAGGGGCAGTTTTCTTACTTTCCACTACAACAATTAACTGCAGCCATTTCTTCAGAGTGGCCACTGCTGGTTTATTCTTTTAAAGAGCAGGAACTACTGGAGGGTTGAGAGGGCATTATCATTGAAAGTGCATACCCTTGCTTTAGGATAGTTTCTTTCCAGGTTGTGAAAATGTTGTAAAATCCATGTAAACACAGTTTATAGGTTATTTCAGATGACCCTTTAATAAAGAGCCCCAAACAAGTCTTGACGGAAAAAAAGAACTCTGCAGCATTCCTGACACCCTAATGGCCTGGTATACCACTCCACTTCAGCCGCTACACCACACCATGTGCATCACTGTACAGGCTCTTTTGTCCTCACCTGCATGTAATAATGATTGTCTTCTCACCATCCCATGAAGGGTTGTCTGCCATGACCTTGGCATGGGTGGTGACGTCCTGAGGGGATAGCTGAGGAGACTCATTTGGCTGAGTGTGGATCCAACCCAGTGGCTCCATTTCCTAAGTGGCGACAATTTAACATTAGCATTTTCTGATCTATTCATTTTTATTAAGAGTAGAGTATAGCAATGAATTAATGCTTTGGTAAGCCATTGTTGGTTAATAAATTAATCAGTAATTTGGAGGATGAAAATCGTTGTTACTGTACAGAAATGTCTGTCAGTTCTCACCTTGAGGTATTCGTGCCCTGGAAGTTGACCTGGAAGGTGCACAGTCTGATGGGTTCCCCACTGCGGTACCATAACGATGCAGCGGATCTCTTTCACTTGTGGATTATCTGGTGGGCTCACTCCATACAGGTAACCAGCAATCTGTTGACCAACACAGCATAGTATTAATGACCACACATCTAATTCTAAAGGTGTACGCAACTACAAGCAAGATGTGCCAACTTCAGCATTAGTGGTACCGCCCCATCACTCCCCATCACAAAAAGTAATTCACACACTGGTGGTAGCGGGAATTCCTGCCCTCTAGCTACCACGGTTTTCTAAACTAGTTTCCACTCATTGGTGCACTCCTTGCCCTCTAGTTCAGATACCAGTGAACCCTGCTCATCTTGCCCTGTAGATAGTACACCAGTGGTACAGGTTTATCATGATATGCACTATCATTTCCAAACATTTCTTACTTGCCCTGCAAAATCCTCACCTATGCAACATCCTGTTCTGCGTTCATCATATATGTGGTTATGAACACTGGTGATATCTGACCCAACCCATTGTATGGTTTATTTGTACAGAGCCTATATAAAAGCAAGTGTTTCAAAGCACTCAAGGACGGAGGGAACATGGGGAAAATAAATAGCTCAGAGCCCTTGAATTTATGAACAATATAGACTATCTTCATGGCATGGTGCATTCAGATCGTGCAAGTGTACAGATGGGTGCAGGGGCAGTGAAACTGGTGGGGGAGGGGACTCTGCGCTCAGTCAGAAGTTGGGGTAGGTGCTGAGAGATCCACTCATGCCACAGAGGTGGTACAATGCTTTTCCTACACTAGTTTCCTGCTCCGGAGGTGATCTACAAATCCTGTCATGTTGCTGCACTGGTGGTACCCGAATGTACCACCAGTATGTTGTGATTTTAGCTAGGTGTTTCCCCGCATCCCCGCCATTGTTTGCCTCACTGGTGGGAGCTGCTCCCTTGACTCAGCAGAGCTGCTAATGTAAAAGATATTAATATTGACCTGGGCTCGCAGATCAGAGATGCAAATGAACTTCTTCAGCACATTCTTAGGAAGGATGTATGTGTAGCCGGTTTCCTTGATATCATCGGAGGAAACGTAGATGTGGTTGGTGCGCAGGTGGAGATTGGCAGCAGATATGGCTCTGTGAAAGACAAAAATATACCAAACCAGCTTTTAACATGTCAATAGTAACACCAACAAAATAGCAATACTTTGGTTGCAATCTGAGCAGCTTGGACAGTAGCACCAGGCAAAGCTTGTAACCCCACTCTCCCACCCCCCTCACTTTTCACCCATTCCCCTACCTGACACGCCACTCTGTCTTGGAAGAGAATGTTTGTGTCTCATAGTTGCTGGTGGTGGAAGTGATTATCTCGTCTCCATGCTTGTTGACTGTTCGTGTCTGTGTGGCTGTTAGTTGAGACTGTTCCTTGGTCTGCTTCTCAATCTCAGCAATCTGTTGTCTCTGCTGTGAGGGGGCAGAGATCTCCATGCCAAGAATAATGTCTCTGATTTCAGACTGGGTCAGAGAGGCCACATTCACACTGAAAGAGAAGGGAAAACAGCATGAACACCTACAAAGCCTAATACAGAGTCTAATACACCAGATGCAGCTAAACAAATCTTCACAGTTACTGTGACGAATCAAGAGTATTTGCACTTTCTCCCCAGGATGGAGCCACCCACTTTGCGGCTAGGGAGGTGAGCCTGCTCTGCAAGACCCTCCCTAGGGGTTTGGGCAAGTGGTACCTCACTGGAAAGGATTCCCCTCCACCCCCCCTTTCGGGGACAAGAACTCTCATTCCCACAAGAACGCCCTATGCAAGCCACCTTTATCTGTCGATATGGGACTGCCTCCAGTAATGAATAACAATGCTGGATGCCTGAAGGAAAAGGGACTATCACTTTAAGAGGGAACTAGTATGTAAGGATGAGTGGATTGGAGAGGAAAGAGCCATACGCAAGGGAAGCCTTCAGACGTAGCTACGAATTGGAGGGGCGGAACAGAGTGGAGTCTGCAGCAATCTGAGAAGTGGAGAACGCCACAGCGAGTCACCGGAGACCTGGTAACCCAATCATCTGAAAAGCTGCTGTCAGGACAGAGCTTGGAGGATCATCCGATGTGGTGGCGTGACCATAAATGCACTGTGGTGGGCTTGGGTCCTGGCCAACTACCAGTGGAAGTGGGAGACCCGATATCTCGAGCTAGCAGGCATTCGCTGAGCCCGGCAACCTACGGAGACCCCAAGAGCGGGGCTGCTGCTAAGACAGGAGCAAAGAGACGAGGAACCGAAGAAGCAGGCCTGTGCTAGCACCAAACACTGAAATGCCACCCGTGATGAACAAAGGTACCGGGGTGGAATGGAGAAGGGAGAACATATCTGTTAAGAGTAGATTTTTCTTCTTGAGTGAAATTCTCACCACCTACGAGTCCCCCAGCATTTTTTGCTGGAACCTTGGATTTTTAATTAATTCTCCTTAAAAAGTCCCGGCTTCAACAGACTCTGTGCTCTCAATCCCCCGCCCCCACCCCGTTTATGCACCTCCGTCAGTATGCATCCAACACCTAAATGTTCCAGGACCAGTTAGTTTGTGTGTGTGTCCTGTAGCCCCCTCAAGCCCCGCCCCCACCCACCATCGTTTTCCCTCTCTCCCTCCCTAGCTTGTTCTCAACAATACCACTAACTTCATGCACTTGCACTAGGAGAAATGTGGTCAGGCCTAGTATGCTAGTTTCTCTGTTTCGATCATTCAGAATCTTCAATGCCCAAGAATGATTACTGTATTCTCTTGTTACCTTCCCACCTTGAAGCCCTTCACCGTTTAAAAGCTCTATATAAATGAACAAATAAGTGGGCACTTTTTCCACACATTCTTTTACTCTGATCTTGGGAACCCATTTTGGTATACTGTTTTGGAGTACTGCATTCATCCATCTTTTATAACATCTACATGTTACTGAAGCAGCACAGCACTTTCTGTGCAGTGTTACTGGAAGCTACTAGAGTTTCCACTGTAATGTTTATCTCCCCTTGGTTAACACCTTGTTACCACGGTAGGGGGCTACTTTTTATCCTACCTGTACTTTCTTTTGTGAGACCAGCACACCCCACCTTATGTGGAGTGCTGAGA